>NC_068935.1:6955283-7290617 GCF_023091745.1 Budorcas taxicolor
TTTTTGAACCAATAATCTGATCTTCACAAGTAAGAAAATGAGCCTCAACCTTTACAACACTGGTATTTCTTCCTGGTTGGGGAAAATATTAACAGTGTGAAAAACTTTTCTCAGATAAAAATTTAGTTTTTAAAAAAATCTGTATCTGGGCAGATGGTGAGAAAGGAAATACTTTCCCACTCTTTTTGCTACTATTTTCTTACAATTTCACCTATTCTATGTGGTCAACATCAAATGAATGGATATTGTGGACAAATATACTGTTTGATGGCAAGGAGCTGATAATCCATTTAGCAGAAGGACACATGCTCAAAAACACATAGACTCAATATCACTTATTAGGTAAGTTTACTAAGGGTAAAGTAATCAGCATTCACTCAATATCCACTGAGCTAATACATTTTATGAGGAAAAAAAGAGCAATTTAGAATCGATATTCAATGGAAAAAGTCAGAGAGGGCTTCTTGGAGGAAAGAGCTAAAGTTTTTGAGCTGAATTTTAGAGGAATTCAGACAATGAATCAGCTGACAGAGGGCACCCTGGGTAGAGAAACATTAATTTCTCTATAGTAGAGGAGGGTCCATTTGGAGAGAGTGATGAAAAATGATGTTGATGATCAAGAGTTTCAAGTTGATATTGATCCCTGAGGGTCAGGGAGAAGAAGGCAAATTTGCTAATAGAAGCCGTAAGAAGCTACTTTAGTTTTATGAGAAAGAGAGTAAAATAATTAAGCCAAGCCAGGCTACAAAGTGGTAGAACATACTGGTAAATATCATAGGATCTGAAGCTCAGTTTCCTATGTTTCAATTCTGGCTCTTCCACTTCCTAGTAACCTTGTGTAAGTTATTGAACTTCTATGTTTCTCATTTTCCTCAACAGTAAAATAGATCTAATAATTGTGCCAACTTCATAGAGTTAGTATGAACATTTGAAGATTTCATGCAAGTAAAATGATTAGGATAATGCCTCACACAAAGTAACAACTCCTATACGAAACAGAGGGAGGCACTTTATCCTTGGGTTATTTCTCAATCTGCTTCCCTGGTGGCTCAGATGGTAAAGAATCTGCCTGCAATGTGGGAGACCTGGGTTTGATCCCTGGGTCAGGAAGATCCCCTGAAAGAGGGCATGACAACCCACTCCAGTATTCTTGCCGAGAGAATTCCATGGACTCTGGAGCCTGGTGGGCTGCAGTCCATGGGGTCGCAGTCTGACATGACTGAGCAACTAAACACACAGCACATTTCATACCTTTTAATTTAAATTTTGTTCTTTATCCAAACAAACCAGTTTGCTCATCCTTACTCTTCAAACTTTGAACATTTTATCACCATGTGTCTTAACCTAGTCTTTTTAAAGCAATCCACATTCCCCCTCTAGGTAAAACCCTTACCTCACGCCCCAAACCTAGCACTCCTTCAGGTTTCTTTCTATGATACAGGTGCTCCAGTCAGTTTTCCTTGTTTTACTGTGATTCTCTTGGCCATTCAATCCTTTCTCCTTTCCACTGAGATCATCCTTCTAAAGATGCCTAAATTGACCAAGAATAGAAACCAGAATTCACCAGTATCAGTTCAGTTCAGTTCAGTTGCTCAGCCCTGTCCGACTGTTTGTGACCCCATGAATCACAGCACACCAGGCCTCCCTGTCCATCACCAACTCCCGGAGTTCACTCAGACTCACGTCCATCAAGTCAGTGATGCCATCCAACCATCTCATCCTCTGTCATCCCCTTCTCCTCCTGCCCCTCAGCATCACAGTCTTTTCCAATGAGTCTTTTCCAATGAGTCAACTCTTTGCATGAGGTGGCCAAAGTACTGGAGTTTCAGCTTTAGCATCATTTCTTCCAATGAAATCCCAGGGCTGATCTCCTTCAGAATGGACTGGTTGGATCTCCTAGCAGTCCAAGGGACTCTCAAGAGTCTTCTCCAACACCACAGTTCAAACGTCTCAATTCTTTGGCACTCAGCCTTCTTCACAGTCCAACTGTCACATCCATACATGACTACTGGAAAAACCGTAGCCTTGACTAGACGGACCTTAGTCGGCAAAGTAATGTCCCTGCTTTTGAATGTGCTATCTAGGTTGGTCATAACTTTTCTTCCAAGGAGTAGGCGTCTTTTAATTTCATGGCTACAATCACCATCTGCAGTGATTTTGGAGCTCCCCAAAATAAACTCTGACACTGTTTCTACTGTTTCCCCATCTATTTCCCATGGAGTGATGGGACCAGATGCCATGATCTTCGTTTTCTGAATGTTGAGCTTTAAGCCAACTTTTTCACTCTCCTCTTTTACTTTCATCAAGAGGCTTTTTATTCCCTCTTCACTTTCTGCCATAAGGGTGGTGTCATCTGCATATCTGAAGTTATTGATATTTCTCCCAGCAATCTTGATCCTAGCTTGTGTTCACAAGTATCACCCACCCAAATTTATAATGTTTTTCTTCACAACCTGAATGTACTGTTAGCACGTTTCTCTACTGTCAGTTTGTCAAAGGGACAGATAAAGCTTTCTGGAGGAAATGGATAAATACTAAATACCTACAGTAGGCATTGAAGTCCAATTTTCTAGGTTTATATCTTGATTCTTGTTTACTAAACATCCTTAGGCAATGTTCTTAGTATTTCTTAGGTTTCCTTATCAACAGAATGGAAAAATTAATAGTAATCACCTCACAGGATGGTTTAGAAAATTAAATATGGAAATTAATTAAAGGGTTTAGCATAGTTCTTGGTATGTAAAACTATGTTAATAAGTTGTAACTATATTATGATGACTATTATTTCATTTAGTCATAACCACCCCCCACCAAAGAAAGGCAGAAATTTTCTCCATTTTGTAGAACAGGGAATTGGCTTCTGGAAGTATAAAAGACGTTTTCCGAAGCTACAGAGCTAATAAATGGCAGAATTTAGGTTTCAACTGAATTTGATGCTATTCTACTGAATTTTATCCTGTGATTTTTCCATAATCTTTTAGATATTTAGAAACTCAGATTTTTTTTTTCAATTCAATTAATAATACTTTTTTAAAAAATTTACTTATGGCTGTAGAATGACCAGCCATGGATTAAATCATCTGGGTCTTGCCTCTGGGTTCATTGTAGATTTAGTTGTCATGTACAAATGGTACTGCATCACTGAGGGAGAGTCCCGATTTCTTTTCTAAGAGAAATACTAAAACTGAGTATCAAGGCTGTATTTACTTGTATTTAATTGTGCCCTAAATCTAAGAATATATTGTTCAGTCACTCAGTTTTGTCTGACTCTTTGCGACCCCCATGGACTGCAGTACACCAGGCCTGCCTGTCCTTCACCATCTCCCAGAGTTTGCTCTAACTCATCACTAATGATTCGGTGATGTTATGCAACCGTCCTGTCCTCTGTTCTCCCCTTCTCCTCCTCCCTTCAGTCTTTTCCAGCATCAGGATCTCTTCCTGTGAGTCAGCTCTTCATATCAGGTGGCCAAAGTATTGAAGCTTCAGCTTTAGCATCAGTCCTTTCAGTGAATATTCAGTGCTGATTTCCTTTAGGATTGACTAAAGTCATCTCCTTGCAGTCCAAGGGACTCTCAAGAATCTCTTCAAAACCACAGTTTGAAAGCATCAATTCTTCGGTGTGCAGCCTTCTTTGTGGTCCAGCTCTCACATCCATACATGACTACTGGAAAAACCATGGCTTTGACTGTATGGGCCTTTGTTGGAAAAGTAAGGTTTCTGCTTTTTAACTTGCTGTCTAGGTTGGTCATAGATTTTCTTCCAAGGAGCAAGTGTCTTTTAATTTCATGGTTGCAGTCACCATCTGCAGTGATCTTGGAGCCCAAGAAAATAAAGTCTGTCACTGTTTCCAGTGTTTCCTCATCCATTTTCCATTAAATGTTGGGACCAGATGCCATGATCTTACTTTTTTAAATGTTGAGTTTTATTTATTTTTATTTTTTTATATTATTTTTTTAAAATGTTGAGTTTTAAAAAGCCAGCTTTTCACTCTCCTCTTTCATCTTCATTAAGGGACTCTTTAGTTCCTCTTCACTTTCTGCCATAAGAGTGATGTCATCTGAATATTTGATGTTATTGATATTTCTCTCATCAGTCTTGATTCCAGCTTGTGCATCATCCAGCATGGCATTTTGCATGATGTACTCTGCATATTAGTTAAATAAGCAGGGTGACAATATATAAACTCGACGTACTCCTTTACCAATTTGCAATTTGTTCCAGGTCGGGTTCTAACTGTTGCTTCTTGACCTGCATACAGGTTTTGCAGGAAGCTGGTAAGGTGATCTGGTATTTCAAAACTTTTAAGAATTTTCCACAGTTTGTTGTGATCCACACAGTCTCAAAGGCTTTAGCCTAGTCGATGAAGCAAAAATAGATGTTTTCCTGGGATTCTTTTGCTTTTTCTTTGATCCAACAGATGTTTGCAATTTGACCTGATAGATCAAGTACCTGAAGACCTATGGATGGAGGTTCATAACATTGTACAGAAGGTGGTGGTGATCAAAACCATCTCCAAGAAAAAGAAATGCAAAATGGCTGTCTGAGGTGACCTTACAAATAGCTGAGAAAAGAAGAGAAAGAAAAGGCAAAGGAGAAATGGAAAAATATATCCATAAATGCAGAATTCCGAAGAATAACAAGGAGAGATGAGAAAACCTTCCAAACTGAACAATGCAAGGAAATAGAGGAAAACAATAGAATGGGGAAGAGTAGAGATCTCTTCAGGAAAATTAGAGATACCAAGGGAATATTTTCATGCAAAGATGGGCACAGTAAAGGACAAAAATGATATGGACCTAACAGAAGCAGAAGATATTAAGAAGAGATGACAAGGATACATAGAAGGACTATGCAAAAAATCTTAATGACCTGGATAATCACGATGGTGTGATCATTCACCTAGAGCCAGACATCCTGGAATGGAAAGTCAAGTGGGGCTTAGGAAGCATCACTACAAACAAAGCTTGTGGAAGTGATGGAATTCCAGCCAAGCTATTTCAAATCCTAAAAGATGATTCTGTGAAATTGCTTCACTGAATAGGCCAGCAAATTTGGAAAACTCAGCAGTGGACACAGGGCTAGAAAAGGTCACTTTTCATCCCAATCCCAAAGAAGGGCGATGCCAAATAATGTTCAAACTACCACACAATTGCACTCATTTACCAAGGTAATGATCAAAATCCTCCAAGCTAAGCTTCAATAGTACATGAGCCAAGAACGTCCAGATGTACAAGCTGGCTTTAGAAAAGGCAGAAGAACTTACAGTAAAGCAATTAATATAACCTCTAGAACTAAGCTTAAAATTCAACATTCAGTGTATAGTCTGCAGGAAATTCACAGCACTGTTAAATCAATTACCAGAAACTAGTGAGTCCCCAAACCATGTGCAGCAGAACACTGATGTAACAAGAAGCTCCTTGAGAAAAAGCATCCAGTGGTTAAGTATAGTTGTGAAACTCTGTATGTTATAATCCCCTTCTAGGAAATCCCAAAGCTGTATTAGTTAAGGTTCTTTGGGTTGCAAGTAACAGAATTTAACTTGCACTAGCATAAGCCTTAAAGGGAATTTGTTAGAAGGATATTGTGGTAATTCACAAAAATAAAAAACTGTTGACTGATGGACTCTCAATAAGAGTAACTACTGCAGTTCTCAGCAGCAAGAATTCACAGAACTTTCCAAATGTACATCCTGACATCAGTACTGGACAGAATAGGAAATCTTGTTAAGAACTACAGTGCTTGATATATACTGCATTGCCAGTCTTCAATAATTCTTACCTATAATTATTAAACATTTGCTATATAAATTAAGTACAATACATTCCAATTTAGAGATCTTGGGGCACAAGAATCAGTGTTTTTGCCTAACTTCCATGTGAGGGTAGAGTCAGATTTGGAAACCTCCTCTCATGGCCACTTAAAAGTCACAGACATCAGCGAAGCCCAGTTGACCAATAAGCCATGTCCAGGATGTCAGAACATATGTGACTGCATAGGACATATTTCTGAGTAATAGGAGCAATTCCCAGGGAAGGGGAAATTTATGAACTGGATAACCACCACACTAATTGTCTGCTTTTAAAACGATTCAAAGAGATGTCTTTTAAAAGAAATCTGCTTAATTTCATTGAACTGAATTCTGCCTAAACTCATTTTACCACAAAAAATCATATTTTTCCCCCAATGTTTATTGATGTCATTTGGAACAGGAAATCTGCACCACACGCATTAGAAAATGTTGAGTTAGAAATTTATTAAGTTAAAGCTGTTATGCTCCTCCTCATCCTCACTAGATTTGCATCTTCCCTGAATTTCAATCGCTAATCTAGTTTCTATTTTGATATGGCATAGGAGATAACAATGCTTCACAGTACCAAGAAGCTATTTCTGTCTCAGCTTACATCATGAAATGCCCTGTAACAAAAAGCACAATAAGATTCTATATTCTCGAATATGGGCAGCAAACATTGTACATTTACAGTTTGGAAATTTCACAATGTGCTTAAGCCTGTAAATGACTGAGAAGACTATTAGCAAAGATAATTCTTTAAGTTTGTTTAACCCAACATTTCCCCAATGTATTTCTTGACAGGAACTCCTATGAATGAAACCTAGTTTAGCCACATGTAGGAGCAGAGTGGAAGCCTGGTAATTACAAACTCAGCTTTTCCTACTTTTCTTTTGTGTTGCCTCATGAATATCTTTCTGGTCTAAGAAAAACAATAATTTTGTATATAGTCCTACAGAATTTCTGGTCTGAAACTGACCCTGGTCAGCTATTACTTATGGCATCTTAGCTATTACTTACTGCATCTTTTTCTAACTTGTTTTGCCTTTTCTTCTATTATAAGGAGGCCAAAGGTTATACCACACTCTTTTGAACCAGTTAAATATTTTTCACAAGAACCTGATATGAAAGGCATGCTCAGATTGAAAATCTGGTTTCTTGCAGCTGTACAACAAAAATTTCTGTTTTATTTTACAGCATTTAAAAAGGTTTTCCTTTAGCATTTGTTGGAGAGTTGGTTTGGTAGTGCTGAATTCTCTCAGCTTTTGCTTGTCTGTAAAGCTTTTTATTTCTCCTTCATATTTGAATGAGATCCTTGCTGGGTACGGTAATCTGGGCTGTAGGTTATTTTCTTTCATTACTTTAAGTATGTCGTGCCATTACCTCCTGGCCTGAAGTGTTTCTATTAAAAGATCAGCTGTTATCCTTATGGGAATCCCCTTTTATGTTATTTTTTGTTTTTCTCTTGCTGCTTTTAATGTTTGTTCTTTGTGTTTATTCTTTGTTAATTTGATTAATATGTGTCTTGGGGTGTTTCACCTTGAGTTTATCCTATTTGGGACTCTCTGGGTTTCTTGGACTTGGGTGACTATTTCCTTCCCCATTTTAGGGAAGCTTTCAACTATTATCTCCTCAAGTATTTTCTCATGGTCTTTCTTTTTGTCTTCTTCTTCTGGGACTCCTATGATTCGAATGTTGGGGCTTTTAACACTGTCCTGGAGGTCTCTGAGATTGTCCTCATTTCTTTTAATTCATTTTTATTTTTTCCTCTCTGATTCATTTATTTCTACCATTCTATCTTCTAATTCACTAATCCTATCTTCTGCCTTTGTTATTCTACTATTTGTTGCCTCCAGAGTGTTTTTGATCTCATTTATTGCATTATTCATTATAAATTGACTTTTTTATTTCTTCTAGATCCCTGTTAAATCTTTCTTGCATCTTCTCAATCCTTGTCTCCAGGCTATTTATCTGTGATTCCATTTTAATTTCAAGATTTTGGATCATTTTCACTATCATTGGACATGGAAGCAACCTAGATGTCCATCAGCAGATGAATGGATAAGAAAGCTGTGGTACATATACACAATGGAGTATTACTCAGCCATTAAAAAGAATACATTTGAATCAGTTCTAACGAGGTGGATGAAACTGGAGCCTATTATACAGAGTGAAGTAAACCAGAAAGAAAAACACCAATACAGTATACTACCACATATATATGGAATTTAGAAAGATGATAATGATAACCCTGTATGTGAGATAGCAAAAGAGACACAGATGTATAGAACAGTCTTTTGGACCCTGTGGGAGAGGGCAAGGGTGGGATGATTTGGGAGAATGGCATTAAAACATGTATCATATCATATACAAATCACATCGCCAGTTCAGGTTCGATTCATGATACTGGATGCTTGGGGCTGGTGCACTTAGACGATCTAGAGGGATGGTACAGGGAGGGAGGAGGGAGGGGGGGGTCAGGATGGGGAACACATGTATACCTGTGGCAGATTCATGTTGATGTATGGCAAAACCAATACAATATTGTAAAGTAATTGACCTCCAATTAAAATAAATAAATTTATATTAAAAAAAAAAGAAAATATTTTTCCTGAAATGCAAAATTGAGCAAGCCACAAAAATTGGATTAAGAACAAATCAAAGAATGACTGGAGCAATTCACAGATTATATACTTAACTTATGCATCAGCCTCTCTGCTGTCTGCCTTTAGTGGATAATATTACCTAAAGCCTTTTTGTGTACTTCACACAATAAACAAACATATGACAACAGATGTGATCACCTACAGAACTGACCTGCCATTACATCTGCATTTGACATGGCTGCCCTTGAGTTTCACACATTCACAGAACCAAGCTACCATGCTGCTTAACATGGGGGTGACTTGGATAAGCCTTGAGGTTGAGCAGTCAGTATTCTCTCTAAAGTGTCTGGGTCACCCTCAAACATTTTCCATTGCAGTTTTCAGAGAAAGAGCATGGCTGTGACAATCACAAGAAATAAGGGAGATAAAAATATCAAAGCAAAATTGAAACTGAGGTTCCTGATATTGTCCTTGTTCATCAACGCTTAGCTAAAAAGAAAACAAAAAAGTCAAGCTAGGGCCTAATAAGCATTTTACTCCTGTTGTTTTAAATAAGGTCAGAAACAAAACACAAAGAACCCAGCTTAAGCTGTCTGCCACCTGTTTGTGTCTGGCTACATGAAGCTGCCACAAATTCCCTGGTGGCTTCTCTTCCTGAGTACCTAATGGGTTAACCAGCCATCTGTGTTTCCTGCCATCACTAATCAAGGGGGCACACACATCTATTGTCCTGGAGCTTCAGGGTTCTTAGAGCATTAGGGTTCTTGCCGATGGCTTATTGCTTAAGGAAAGCTAGGCTGGTTCACAGAAACTTTCTGAAACCTCCCTTCCTCTCCTTCTGTGACCTTGTGACAGCTTTCCAGTTCATTCCACCCTTCAATGGTCCTTACTTCGATTTTCATTTAATCATTAAAATCACCATCATCAAGCTGTCTTTCTCCTGGACTCCATCTGCTTTTGCTTTCAAATTCCACATGCTCTGGGACAAAGCACCCCTCAGAATTCCATCTATTTTGCAATCTTCACAATTTAGGTTTGGCAGTTGCTGTGTCTTAATAGTGGGGGGAAGCCCCAGCTGTTTGCTCCTGAAGAGGGAAAAACAGCACACACACACACACACACACACACACACACACACTCACATACAGAGTCACAATTAGGCAACAGAAAGGAAGAAAAAGAGAGAAAAGGAGAAAGTAAGAAAACAAAGAAATAGATAATGAATAAATTGGGGGAGAAGAAGTCTTTGTCCTAATGAAACCTGTTCATAATTTCATAAAAGTGTTCCAAATTTGTTTATGTTCAGTATTTTTCTTGTTTTAGTTCATAGATGTTAACCCATTACATCTAATTATTAAATATCCACAGCAATATATCTAAAATGTCATATTTGCCTTATAATGCAATCTTTCCTATGTGTGATAAATTCCAGCTTTAATTTCTTGAATGCCTTTCTAACATTATTTAATTATAAGAATTAAGCCAGAACTTTGCTATAATCACTGTGGCAATTCAACTCTTATTTCTTTTGTACAAAAAGAAAGGCAGTACCCTTATTGTATGTGAAAGTCTTTTGTCTAGCGAAAAGAAAAGATTGTTTTGATTATAGTAATTCAATCTTTCATCAGTACTATTCAGTTTTGCTACTGTTCTTCATTCCAATATTCAGAAACCAATTAAGCAGTCTTAATTATTACCTGTCATATGTCTGGAATACATGTCAAACAGTCACTCAACTAAGTGTCTTAACAGTCACTCACCTTGCTGTTTTCTATTTCTCTAGTACTTATCACTGACACCTAGGTGATTCAGACAAGAAGAGTCTAAATGAAACTGCAAATGACAGTGATTGTGGAAAGTTAATAAATACCAGGTGATAAATTTGAATAATATGGGACAATAATACGATGAACAGAACCTTGAGAGCTGTGGAATAATTTGGGTAAAAGAAAAAGTTCAAGCTTTATCTAAAACAATGATTTAATATTGGTAGCAGTTAAAATTATAATTGAATTATTCACTCCTTTTATTTTTCCTGCTTCCCTTTCTAGTCACTCACATGCTTGCTTTCTCCAGATTCCTTTTGAGGAGGCAATCATAAAGATTAAACTATTCCAAAAGGCCTCTTTCTTACCTAAACAGTCTTTCTCTACTGAAATTTTCAGCTCAAATTTCCCAAGTTGTTTTCAAGCACACGTTTAGTATCAGTGTTCTTCGTTAGAAGAAATAAACTATTCTGTTTCTGAAAGTCTGCCTGCCTCAGGACAAATCAGTTTTAATAAATGCAGCAAATATAGATATTTGTTAAGTCCACTTCTTAGTCACAAAAGATAGCAACTGGTAAACATGAGCATATATGCAATATCTTCTGGGGACTTTCAGAAAAGTTTGGACATGATGGCAACTTATAAGGAGTCTGTCAACAAATCTGTGGAAAATGTGTGAGCTCACAAGTAACATAAAATATGCACATTAAAATAATGAAATATGATTCTTGTTAGCAAATGAGCAATTATTTAAGATAATGAAAACACTCAATGCTTTCAAAGGTATATGGGAACAGACTTCCTGGTATATTGCTAGTGAAAGTGAATTTGGTAAAACCCTTTGGGAAAGCAATTTGAGAATAAATATTAGGCTGCTTAAAAATGATATTACTATGACTCAGTTCACATCTAAGATGCTTCAGAAATCATCCCAAGCACAATCTATTTTATGCACAATAATGATTATCAGAGTGTAGTTGTATAACAGTGAAAGACTGGAAGCAAGGGATAGAATAATTGTTTCATAATCTATGATGCAATCCACCGAATGAAATACTGTGCAGTCATTATAAGTCACATTTTTGAAGACTTAGAAACATGGGTGCAGTATAGTATTAAGTGGAAAAATAATACAAGTGAGTGCATTTATACTGTATAATTACAGTGAGGTTAAAAAAAATGTATATAGAGAACAGACACACGGTTGCCAGGGGGAGGAGAGTGAGGGAGAGATGGAGTGGGAGTTTGCCGTTAGCAGATGCAAACTACTATATATAGAATGGATAAACAACAAAGTCCTACTGTTTAGCACAGGGAACTATATTCAGTATTCTGTGATAAACCCTAATGGAAAAGGATGTGAGAAAGAATGTAGGTGGGATGGGGAAGGAGATGGAAGGGAGATTCTAAAGGGAGGGGATATATGTATACCTATGGCTGATTCATGTTGAGATTTGACAGAAAACAACAAAATTCTGTAAAGCAATTATCCTTCAATAAAAAATAAATTAATTTAAAAATAATGTATATATAGTATACACATAACTTTATGCATAAAATATGCATAAAGCATTTTGCTTTATAGCATAAATTAACACAACATTGTAAACCAACTATACTTCAATAAAAGACATGCAACCCTAAAAAAATACATTCCTTCCCATTATAAAGATATCAAAATATAATTTTTTCTTTGCAAACGGGAAAAAAGAATGTCTTTAGTGTGGAATGTGAGACTGGAGAAAAATATACCAAAATTACAATGAGATAATAATATAAGTACACTTTTCAATGGTGTATAATCTTACATTTAGCATAATTTATTAAAATTCTTATATAGGAATGGCAGTCTTAATTTTGACACCATTTCTAGTGTGTGTGATATAAACCATGTAAATATGATTGAGTTAATCCACCTTAATTCATTGCTATTTAGACACGGTTTTATCATCAGCCCATTATGGACACAGTCTGATATTATTCTATTCAATTTGTGATTCATTCCTTATGTTCTTTGGCTTAATCTGAAACCAAGTAGGTTTTTTTTTTTTTTTTTAAAGTTCTTTATTACAGTCAGTTTGTCTATATTCTGCATGGATGTTAAATTAGCTAGTGGTTTTTTTTTTATATATATAAATCAAATTAGATTTTAAATGAAAGAAATCATATCTAACACTTGAACTGATGCTGAAATCTGGAAAAATGAAACTACTTTGAGTCTCCCCTAAAAGAGAAGGTTCATATTATAGTAAGCCTGGAGTGAATCTGGTGATCCCAGACTCTCTAAGACCTTGAAGGAAGAATTAAACTGGTTTTATTGCTGTTGTAAGAATTAGAAATGCCGTTAGGTTGGCCCAGAGCTTGATCTGGGCTGAAATTATAGGGGAGCCCATCAGAAACAGCAAAGAACCAAATACATCATCAGTTGAATGACTGTGGAGATGATGACTCTCCCCATCCCCATATGTTCCCCACAAATTTTATATCTCTTTCCTCTATAAAGCAGGAATTTTGTTGTTTTGTTTCAACTGATACATAAGTCATAAGGGACTTTTAAAAAGATAGTTGCATTGTTGTTTTTCTTTGAAGAAGAAACTATTGACAAGATCTGCCATCAATATTTGGTACCCAGAAAGACAAGGAGGTACTTAACAATACTGTTCACAACTCAAGTTGAATCTGAGGCCTTGTGTTTGGCCAACTGGCATGATTTACACTGAGTATGCTTAATTAGCAACTCTATCAACTGTTACAAAGAACAGGGCAATATTGTCTCTGCTTCTGGGATGCATACTTGGGATTTGCTCAGAAACAGCAAACTCAGAATTATAGAAAAGCTGATTTGTTAACCGTAGAAGAGTTTTAGTCAGTTTCAGTTATATCTTATTGCTCAAGGTTGTATTTCACTGAGTGACTTAAGTGTTGCTCCTGATCCTCCCTGCTTTTAATTACTTTCTCTTCAGCTCACCATAACAATTTTTTTTGTTAGTTCAGTTACCAATGGCTCTAAACAATTAACGGACACATTTGAGTTGAATTGTATCTAATAAACACAGCTTATGTATTAGAATGCTTGTGATCTAGGACCTAACTGGCACTATGTATAATGTTTATTATGGCTTAAAGGACATGTTAAGGAAATTGCACACTGTCCAGATCTCACAGTTATACAGGTAGTTGAGGGAGAAGCCTGCTTGAGACTTTTAAGTTTGGTTCATGAGGGCCTCTTTGATTTCTGTCCTTTAATGATCATTGCAATGCTAAGTAAAATTATTTGGTTACAGCTTTCAGTTACTTATAATTAATTAATATGTGTGCCTGTGCTCAGTCACTCAGTCATGTCTGACTCTTTTGGACTCCATGGCCAGGTTCCTCTGTCCATGAGATTCTCCTGGCAAGAATACTGAAATGGTTTGCCATTTTCTTCTCCAGGGCATCTTCTTGACCCAGGGATCAAACCTGAGTGTCTTGTGCCTCCTGCCTTGGCAGGTGGATTCTTTACCACTACACTACCTGGGAAACCCATAATTAACTAATATACGCTTGCCTAAATCAGTCAAATAGATTTATATATCTTATAAATGGTTTATATATCTTATAAATGGTTTATATATCTTATAAATGGTTTATATAGAGGTAGTGTCTAATGAATTTATTGATTAATCCTCTAAGGTCTCTTAGAGGATTAATTTACTCATTGGTATCATGACTGAGCAACTGAATTGAACTGACATAGCTATAACATATTCTGAAGCTTTTGTACCATTAATTTGAAATATTAGTTTTATTACCTACAGGATCATTCAGATCTACCTTATATAATTAAAAAGTACCCTTGGCTTTCATACCTTGTCACCCTCCCTACACTTCCAAAGAATTTTCTCTCAGAGAATAAAATAATCTACTTACTCTGAACTGTTATTACTCTTCCCAGCGGTCCCCCAATTATCTCTTTTCAAATATGCTTGCTGTTAATTTTTTTTCCCTGATATACACTGGAAGACACAGTTTCTTCCTTGATCTGTTAAGTCCATCTGTAGCAGAGTAAAAACCACTATACCAATCAAACACTATCGAATTGTTATAAAGAAACATAGCACCATATATGAAAACCTTAACGAATTGCCAGAACAGGCTCGATGCATGATACAGGATGCTCAGGGCTGGTGCACTGGGATGACCCAGAGGGATGGTATGGGGAGGGAGGTGGGAGGGGGGTTCAGGATGGGGAACACGTGTACACCCATGGCAGATTCATGTTAATGTATGGCAAAACTAATACAATATTTTAAAGTAATTAGCCTCCAATTAAAATAAATAAATTTATATTAAAAAGAGTAGTTTTTTCTGTTCTGACATCCTGTATAGTGACATAGTAGCACTTAACTTGATTGGCATCTAACATCACTCACAGCACAAATGTGAAATTCCAATCTGCACGGAATTGGGTTAAAGTATTAAGGGATTAAAATGAAGCTTGGCTTTTAGTTTCAACTTAAAATAAAGTGAAAAAGAAACACCATTTTTGCTGTTGACCTTATTTAACAATAAATTATAGCCAATTAATTGTATATATCCAGTATATAAATATAACTTGAGTAACATAAAATTAAATTATGTAGGTTTTAGCTATAAAGCTTAACTCTGCAAAGCACAAAATACAAAAATACTTTATTTTTTAATTATTTCAATGCTTCTTAGAAGAAGGACAAAAGACTTTAACCTATAACTGTAAGGTTTATAGGGTTTAGAATCATAACCCAACAGAAGAAACAAAACAAATCTTTTCATTTATTATAACATCTGCAAGTATTAACTCTCCCAAACCACTTATGGTGAGCAGAAGCCAGTGATCCCAAGCTTCTCGATGCATGTATCTCAGATTCATTGCTTTTCCTCACTAAGTGATTGTAATGATTTTTACATAATACTCGAATGGTACCAGAGGCTAGGGGTTGGGGAAATGGGGAGATACTGGTCAAAGGGTGCAAACTTTCAGTTATAAGACAAATAAGTTCTGGACGGTCTAGTGTACAGCTTGATGATTAAAGCTAATAATACTGTATTATATCCTTGAAAACTGTGACAAGAGTAGATCTTAAATGTTCTCACCACAAAAAAAGAAATAGTAGCTATGTGATAGGATAAAAGTATTAGCTAAAACTATGGTGGTAATCATTTTGTAATATATAAATATAGCAAATCAAGATGATGTACCTTAATCATATAAGCTGCTATATATCAATTATATCTGGATAAAGTTCAAAATAATTTGAAGAGACATTACTTGAAAGAAAAGAACAAAATATGTTTTGTGTGCTCTATGGATTTGTTTCAATTACAATTTTTAAATTAAAAAAAAATACTTGAAAACCATAGTTGATATCTGGCATAGTCCTTATTTATAAAAAAGAAAAGCACCTGCTCATAACATTCTCCAGGCCCATTAAAATTGTGAGAGGAGGGCAGAGGAAAAGGAATTGTAAAATGTGTTGTCTTAGTTGATAACGTTTTTTGAAGGGTGGAGATAGGTTTGTAATATAACAAAAGAATGAATAGGGATACTAAAAAATGAAATGCTTTGTGGAAATTTCTGAAGCAACCTGTAAATCACTGCAAATTGACTCCCATGTATATTTGTGATTTCCTTGGAAATGCTAATCTTCAGTTTGCACAGGTTAATTTAATAACAACTGTACAAGATTGTATTCAGTTCAGTTCAGTTGCTCAGTCGTGTCCAACTCTGTGTGACTCCGTGAATCACAGCACGCCAGGCCTCCCTTTCCATCACCATCTCCCGGAGTTCACTCAAACTCACGTCCATCGAGTCTGTGATGCCATCCAGCCATCTCATCCTCAGTCGTACCCTTCTCCTCCTGCCCCCAATCCCTCCCAGCATCAGAGTCAACTCCTCGCATGAGGTGGCCAGAGTACTGGAGTTTCAGCTTTAGCATTATTCCTTCCAAAAAAATCCCAGGGCTGATCTCCTTCAGGATGGACTGGTTGTATCTTCTTGCAGCCCAAGGGACTCTCAAGGGTCTTCTCCAGCACCACAGTTCAAAAGCATCAATTCTTCACAGTCCAACTGTCACATCCATACATGACCACTGGAAAAACCATAGCCTTGACTAGACGGACCATTGTTGGCAAAGTAATGTCTCTGCTTTTCAACATACTGTCTAGGTTGGTCATAACTTTTCTTCCAAGGAGTAAGTGTCTTAATTTCATGGCTGCAGTCACCATCTCCAGTGATTTTGGAGCCCCCCCCCAAGAAAATTAAGTCTGGCACTGTTTCCACTGTTTCCCCATCTATTTGCCATGAAGTGATGGGACCAGATGCCATGATCTTCGTTTTCTGAATGTTGAGCTTTAAGCCAACTTTTTCACTCTCCTCTTTCACTTTCATCAAGAGGCTTTTTATTCCCTCTTCACTCTCTGCCATAAGGGTGGTGTCATCTGCATATCTGAGGTTATTGATATTCCTCCCAGCAATCTTGATTCCAGCTTGTGCTTCTTTCAGCCCAGCATTTCTCATGATGTACTCTGCAAGTGAAGTAAAATAATAAAAAATAATTAATAGTAAAATAAAATAAAATAAAACCAAAGAAAATAAAAATAAAGTTTAAACTAGAAAAGATATCAAAATTAATTTGAGACCAATAAATACTACTTATTACAAAAAAATGGTAATGATAATCCTGTATGTGAGACAGCAAAAGAGACACAGATGCATAGAACAGACTTTTGGACTCTGTGGGAGAGAGAGAGGGTGGGATGATTTGGGAGAATGGCATTGAAACATGTATACTATCATGTAAGAAACGAATTGCCAGTCTAGGTTCGATACAGGATACAGGATGCTTGGGGCTAGTGCACTAGGATAACCCAGAGAGATGATATGGAGAAGGTGGTGGGAGGGGGGTTCAGGATTGGGAACTCATGTACACCTGTGGTGGATTCATGTCAATGTATGGCAAAACCAATACAGTATCGTAAAGTAAAAAAAAAAAAAAAAATCAACGACAACAACAACAAAAAAGTAAGTTAAATAAGCAGGGTGACAATATACAGCCTTGACATACTCCTTTTCCTATTTGGAACCAGTCTGTTGTTCCATGTCCAGTTCTAACTGTTGCTTCCTGACCTGCATACAGGTTTCTTAAGAGGCAGGTCAGGTGGTCTGGTATTCCCATCTCTTTCAGAATTATCCACAGTTTATTGCGATCCACACAGTCACAGGCTTTGGCTTTTAAGTATACAAGATTGTATACTTAGGTTAATTAATTCAGATGCACACATCTAAATAGTGGCCAGAGTAAAAAGAAACATTCTTTATATCCCAATGAGTGACTATGATATCATGCCTCATCAGTATTGATTTTCTAAGGACAGCCAGTTTTAAACCATAGCAACCTTGCTGAGTAAGAAAAACTAACAGAGAAGCAAGAAAACATAACCACAATCCTTCATATGATTTCTAAGATAAGAAATTACTTCTATTCTTTTCTTAATATGCATGTCAATCTCATTCTGAGGTTTAGAAGTAATTGAATACTGCTTCTAGGATATCTTGAGAGAAAATTCTTTTTGCCTATAACTTGCATTCAAAAGGTCACCAAAGTCTCAGGGCCTTTGTAAGATACAGTGTCTGATTATTTATAGTGTTTTTTTTTTAATAACACTTAATGATTTCAGGGCAATGGCTTATAAGATCATAAATTAAATTATGGTGACATATCAACATTACTGATGACTTTGTTTAAAGCACACCAGGCAAATTTTGAGTGAAGAAAACAATCCTCTGATTCCCTCCTATGGATGTCATCCAGTGACATATTCCAGTAGATAATCATGTCTTTCTGGGGCATGATCAGGCTCCATCTAAGATACCACATAATGTTGCTATATACCAAAAATGACAACAATTCATGCACAACCAATTTAACCAAGATTCATGAAGCAACTGAGGTTTATTTTTTCAAGCCTATGAAAAATGTCAAACCCAATATTTAACTTTTGACATTTTCCAAGAGTTATGTTCACATGTGTAGTGTATTTATTTTGATGTATATATATGTGTGTGTGTATGTGTGTGCATGCCCATTAACTAGGTCTACCTAAAAATAGACTTGTGTCAAATGAAACTGCAAATTGTTGGTAAAATTTCAGGTAGAAGTTGTATATTAGTTGCTTTTTTGTTTTTCAGCACACAAATCTCTATGCAAATACAACTCCCTACAGTCAAAGCAAACATCCACTCATTGGCTATGTAACCTTGAGCAAGATATTCAGTCGCTATGTATCTCAGTTTGCTCATCTGTAAAGTGGATTGATAAGAGTTATCATTGTTTTAAGAATTAAAAAAATAAAATAAAATATCTAAAGCCGAAACTCCAGTATTTTGGCTACCTCATGCGAAGAGTTGACTCATTGGAAAAGACTCTGATGCTGGGAGGGATTGGGGGCAGGAGGAAAAGGGGGCGACAGAGGATGAGATGGCTGGATGGCATCACCGACTCGATGAACGTGAGTCTGAGTGAACTCCGGGAGTTGGTGATGGACAGGGAGGCTGGTGTGCTGCGATTCATGGGGTCGCAAAGAGTCGGACACGACTGAGCAACTGAACTGAACTGAACTGAACTGAAAATATGTAAAGTATTCAATACTTAGAATAGAGCTTGGCCCATAATATAAATTCAATAAATAGTAGTTATTTGTATTGTGGAGGAAGTTGACCATTAGTTAAGGAAGAAGATGTGAGGACAAATAAGTACAACACAATGTGATATGTGCTGAACTAGGAAAGTCAAAGGTACTATGAAAGCCATAGAACATACAACTTTAATTTGGTGTACCTTGGAAAGCTTCCTGATGGAAGTGATATTTAAACTGGGATCTCTGGAGAATGAAAAATTAGCTAGGTAAGGAGGTATTGGGAATGCAGGGAACACTATGGCTTCCACAGAAGAAAAAGACCAGAGAATGAGAAACTAATGCTTTGAAAGTTCAAATTTTTGCTGTTGTTATTACAACTGAACCACATTTTTTGTTTCTTGGAATAACATGCTTAGATGGTTCTCTGTCTTTACACAGTAATGGAAGTCAAAGGAATCCAACAATTAAAAGACTTTATCCCCCAAACAGCTATTCACCTTCCCAACTCCTCTCGTTTATAAAAAAAAATATCAGGCCACTGTTTAAAAGACTATTACTGGACTCATTTAAAAAATTCCATTTATTAATATGAATGTACCCGACTATTTCTATAGCCACATTGTTATTCACTTAAGAACTAGCATACCTACAAAAAGATTTTATACTTGCCTTGATACAATCACAGAGTTTAACTGCTGCCAGTCAGAACTCTAGGATTCAAGATGCACAATTTGCATAGAACAATTTTTACTGAAAAAAGTAATTTCACAGATAAGCTGCCCCTATTAAGAGGATCTGATAAAGGGAGAAAGTTGTGAAACACTTTTCTATGAAAGAAAATATACATTCTGGTATTTTTCATTTGCTATATAGAGGACTAAAAAGGTCTGATTTTGATACATTGTCCTTCACTGTGGATCTCCATTTTAAAGATTCTACAAAAATACTAATAATTCCTGGCAGCTTAAGCAGGTCACAGCTCAAATGAGCTCTCAGCATGGTTCCCATGGGCAAGGAACTGTGTTACATTTCTCCCTTTCCAACATATAAGAATTCAAATATTCTGGAAGTAAGTGTTGTTTACTGGAAATGGTACTGACAATAACAAAGAAATTGAGAAAATAGTTTGTTATTATGAAGTGCATCCTGGTGGGAGTTTAATATATTCAGGTCAGAAATTTCTGTCTGACTGGAGGTAAAAGTCAGAATTTTATTTTTTTTTAATAGACTATGAACAGATTTTGTTCAGGAAAACAAGAGAAAGAAGCAATCCTTTCCCTCCACAACCTTACAATGTCATATCCTTCCCTGTCACAACTGAGGCAAGTGCTAATTTCATATGAAGTAGGAGAAGATATAGAAGAGTACTCTCAGTGAATCCCATTGGCCCACTTCATCTTTGAAAATAATTTTAATTTCAGTGCTATTTGGAATAGTCCTTATTCTATGCCAGAATTTAAGGACCAGTCATGGCATTCATAGATTCAAGCAGAGATAACACAAGACAGATTCTTGCAGATGCCTTGAAAGATCAAAGAAAGAATCTGAACATCTACTCTGAGAGGCAAATCAATTTCATCAGGATACAACAGGTATAAAATGTGGAATAGCTCAGAAGCTGATTATTCTCAAAATATGTGAACACATCAAATTTTTGTCAGCATTTTGAGATGAGGGTCATTAAGGTAACCACTCTGGAGAACATAGGAAGAAGATCTCCCAAATACAGGAATGAAGCAAAACCAACTGCATTTCTCAAAACCAAGGGAATGAAGATACAAAAGAGTGCAAGATGTGTGCTACAGAAATGTCGAATACTTAAACTTCTTGTACAGCAGTTTTAAGCAAGGACCATCATACATAGGGTAGACGAGCTATAAAAAGGCATCCATGAGAATGGAAGTATGTTGTTTTCCAGTGGCTAAGTTGTGTCTGGCTATTTGTGATCCCATGAATGGCAGCACACAAGGCTTCCCTGTCCTTCACCATCTCACAGAGCTTGCTCAAACTCATGTTTGAGTCAGTGATGCCATCTAACCATCTCATCCTCTGTCACTTCTTTATGCTCCTGTCCTCAATGTTGCCCAGCATCATGGTCTTTTTCCAGTGAGTTGGAGCTTCATATCAGGTGGCCAGAGTATTGAAGCTTCAGCATCAGTCCTTCCAATGAATATTCAGGGTTGATTTCCTTTGGTTGGACTGGTTTGATCTCCCTGCTGTCCAAGGGACTCTCAAGAGTCTTCTTCAGCACCACAATTCAAAAGTATCAATTCTTTGGTGCTCAGGTTTCTTTATGGCCCAACTCTTACATCCATACATGACTACTGGAAAAACCTTAGCTTTGACTATATGGACCTTTTCAGCAAAATGAATGAAAGTATATCTATATACAAAGAAAGCTGTTTCAAGGTTTTTGCATGATAGTCAGTGAAAATGGCGAATACCCTGAACTTATCAATGGACTGGAAATTTTACAAAACTCTCCCTAATACAGACAGAGAAGGGGGGAGAGAGAGAGAAAGAAAGAAGGAAGGAAGGAAAAAACAAAACAAAATAATGCAACTCTTTTAAAAACAGATTCTAAAATGTGGAGCATCTCATTACTCTTCACTTTTAAAAATTAGCCTGCATTAAAATCAAGAATGTAGGTATATGTGTCATGCACATTTCAGTGCATAAGTCTTTATAATTGTTCTCAGCATCCGTCATAGTGTTGATCACAGGATGAGCACCCAATACCTTCCTAATCATTGACTAATTAAAACTGATTAAAAAAAAAAAACATCAAGGATCCAGACAGGATATTCAATTAAACAAGTCAGGCTACTGATAAAACCAATGGACACTTCCTATATGTCAGGAACAAGCCTAAGCATATTACATCTATTAACTTTTAAGAAGTCACAATAATATTATCAAGTAAGTATTCTTATCATTGAAGAAGTGGGGAACTGAAACCTCAAGGAGTCAAGTAGTTTATCCAAGGTCATGCACATATTAAGCAGTAAGAAACAAGATTCACACTGACTGTCTAGCCTCAAAGTATGAATTCTTAGTCTCTCTTTGAGGACTAGACATAATCTGGAGTTGAAGTTCTGAGGATCTGTATCAGAAGAACCCTAGAACACCCCTGTTATCAGAGTCCAGGACTCTGGGGTTGGAATAATAACAAAGGACTTGTATAACTAGCCCTGTACTCTAAGGATTTTAATTCCTTTCATCAAGAACACAGATTTAACAGAATATCTTTATGATCTGATCAGCTATCGTGCATTTAGACAAATATTTGTATTCCTTAGAGGATTTTCTATTCATCCATGGCAACTAGATGACCAGTGGTTACTCTGCCTGTTCTAACTCTATATTTGGGGTAAATAACAACAACAAAATAATATTCCTCAAATACACTATTGCATGTGGTTATAATCCAAGTTAAAAAAAAAAGCACACTCACACCTATATCAGCTGTGTATTGGCATCTAGCAATTTCTTTTACCTTATTTTTTATGTTTATTCAATGACTTTTCCCTTTGTGGACCTGAGAATAACTTGACCATGGAACTGATATGAAAATGTCAAGGCATGTAAAAAAGCAACAAAAACACAGAAGACATACTAAAAGAATTTATAAAATAATGTTAGTGTGTGCCTTGTTTCTCTGATGTTCATTGTCTGAACACACAGAAGTAGATTAATGAATAAGCAAAAATAATGGATTTTTTTCATTTTTCTACAGTTTAACAAATAAAGAACAATCTTCAATGCCATTTATCAAAATGTAAACACATACTTCAGCTGGTAATCATCAATATTTTTCACTTTTCCTCAGTACTAAGATAGATAAAATGAGCATCTTCACTTCTGGATCCTAAAGAGTTCCTCCGGTGCAAGGCTTCTGGCTTATTCATCTTCAACTCCCCAGCACTTAACACAGTGACTGGCATTCAGTGAATGTTCAATAATTTTCTGCTGATTTGAACTGTAAAGGTGAAAAAGTAGTAGTCATAAAAACTACAAAGAGGTATGCATGGAGGCATATAAGCAAGACACTAGAGATTTTAAATCCAAGTGTTCTAGTTATTTACTGAGAATATCTGCCAAGAAATTGAACATGTTCATTGTTTATTCCAATCTATAGTTATTATCCTTTCTGGATAGCTTGAACCATAAAGAATCTGCCTGCAATTTGGGAGACCCAGGTTCAATCTCTTGTTCCGGAAATCCCCTGGAGAAAGGCATGGCAACACACTCCAGTATTCTTGCCTGTTGAATTCCATGGACAGAGGATCCTGGTGGGCTACAGTCCATGGGATCGCAAATAATCAGACACAACTGAGCAGCTAACACGCACACACACACACACGCACACACACACATATATTTGTCAGTTACCATCCAGGTGCCAGACCATATAGTGGAAATCTATCATATTTATCTTTTAAGCTTTTCATCAGTCCTGTAATGTAGGTACTAAAAGTGAAAGTAAAAGAGTTAGTCATTCAGTTGTGTCTGACTCTTTGTGACCCCATGGACTATAGTCCATCTGGCTCCTCTGTCCATGGGATTCACCAGGCAAGTACTGGACTGTGTTGCCATGCCTTTCTCCAGGGTATCTTCCGGACCCAGAGATCGAACCTGGGTCTCCTGCTTTGCAGGCAGACTCTTTACCATCTGAGCCACCAGGGAATTCCAATATAGATATTATTACTACCCAAAGTGAAGTTCAGAAAAGTTCTATAATTTACTTAAGTTCACACAGTTAAAATATAGTAGAGTTAGGATATGAAATCTAAATCTATATATCTTCAGTGTCTATACTTTGGCCATCATTTATACTGCTGTCTGGAATTTCAAGCTGAGCCATGTGTATATACTTCAAGAAAAACAGCTATACTGTTTAAACAATGCCAATGAAACTACACTGGGAATATCAAAAGAATAAAATATCAAAGAGAAAATATGAAACATAACGAAAAAGATTTTCCTCTGTCTAGGGATGATTGGGTGGATTATCTATGTGTGCAGAAGTTTTTCAAAACATGAAACTTTAAAGATATAAGGAAAAATCTAAAGATTACTGGAAACAGCTCATTCACTACAGGGTATTTTAAAAAGAATCAGTAATCAGATGCTAAAACTAGAAAAATACAGAAAGGCTTGACTATAATGTCAAGTATAACAAAAGCACCTTCATGAGTGATATCCTTTATTCTCTATACTGTAAAGCCAGCTGCATCCAAAGGTTACTACTTAATGTATAAGGAACAACATATTTGGTTAAAATAATGGGCTTCCCTGGTGGCTCAGTGGTATAGAATCTGCCTGTCAATGCGGGAGACATAGGTTGGATCCCTTGGTTGGGAAGATCCCCTGGAGAAGGAAATGGCAACCCATTCTAGCATTCTTGCCTGGAGAATCCCATGTACAGAGGAGCCTGGCAGGCTACAGTTCATGCTGCTACTACTGCTACTGCTACTGCTAAGTCGCTTCAGTCGTGTCCAACTCTGTGCGACCCCATAGACGGCAGCCCACCAGGCTCCCCCATCCCTGGGATTCTCCAGGCAAAAACACTGGAGTGGGTTGCCATTTCCTTCTCCAATGCATGAAAGTGAAAAGGGGGTTGCAAAAGAATCAGACATGACTTAGTGACTAAATGACTCAATGACGCTCAGTTGTGTCCGACTCTTTGCAATCCCATGGACTAAATCGTCCATGGAATTCTCCAGGCCAGAATCTTGGAGTGGGTAGCTTTTCCCTTCTCCAGGGAATCTTCCTAGTCAGGGATCAACCCCAAGTCTCCTGCATTCCAGGTGGATTCTTCACCAGCTGAGCCACAAGGGAAGCCCAAGAATACTGGAGTGGGTAGCCTATCCCTTTTCCAGTGGATCTTCCCAACCCAGGAATCAAACCAGGGTCTTCTGCATTACAGGCATATTCTTCACCAACTGAACTATCAGGGAAGCCCTTAGTGACTAAACAACAAAATAAATACTTTGTGTGAGTATGTATTCATTGATACTAAACCAATTTCATAATTTCATTTATAAAATGTAAGCAGGCTCTTATTTGCTCTCTTTACACTTTATTGAACTGAAAAGTAGTGAGGAAAATGTCAAGACCTTTGACTCTTTGTCCTCTTTTGTTTCTTTCATAAGAGCAACACTTTTCTTTAGGTTTTATAAATTTTGAAGTATTTCAACACCCTTCATCTCAGTTCTTCCTCACAATATCAACAGGTATACGGCCAGTATGATTTTAGCCCTTTTGTGGATTAGGAAATAACACAACTTCCCAAGTGGCTCAGTAGCAAAGAATCCTCCTGCCAATGCTGGACATGCAGGTTCAATCCCTGAGTCAGGTATATCCCCTGTAGGAGGAAATGGCAACCCACTCCAGTATTTTTGTCTAGGAAATCCCATGGACAGAGAATCCTGGTGGACTACAGTCCATGGGGTGGCAAAGAGTTGGACACGGCTGAGCAACTGAGCAGGCACACACGCAAAGCAACAAACAAACCCAAACACGCTCAAAATCCCACAAATACTTATTTCATTTTAAACTGATAATTTTTCCATGAGTAAGGCTGAGAGAATCTAGTCCTAAATTTGTCCAGCTACTCCTACCCCTATATCCTCTTTTTCACAACTGCTTTAAGAGCTAGTAACAGGCATTAAAATGACGCCAGGATTAAGGGCTGTGTGAGGATTGGCATAAAGGGATTTGAAAACTGTGCTTGGTGCTATTTTTACAAACTCCTCCTCAAAGCTTTAAACATCAAGATTCTTATTCCGTACACAAGTACTTGTCTCTAGGAAACTGTTCTTTGTTTAATTTTTAAATATCATTTGGGGAGAATAGAAATTCTTAGGGAGCAAAAGGATAGCCAAAGCGGAACAAATAGAATCTTCATATCCATGTTGGAATGATCAACACTCTGTGTGTGTGTGTGTATTCTTTAAGTTGGCATTGGTATATTTAAAGACAATGTTAAAAGCCTTGCAAAGTATGAAGAAGCAAACCATCTCTGCAATTACTGGAAGAGATTTCCAATTCAAGTACTATTTAATTATTTTAAAGCTTCAACTTAAAAACAAATCCAGCAGAACAATGGCATTGGTTTTTTTTTAATCATTTTTTTATATAATATCAAACTCCTTAACAGATTTGTCTACAAAGGGAACATAATCAATCTGAAATTTCCTGGGATTATCAACCATTTGAAAAGTCCAGAATTTTGTATTGGCCAATCCATTAAACAAAAAGGTGTGTCTTTAAGGTATAAAGGGGTTACAGATTCACTGACCCATGATTATTTTTCATGTGAAAAATACAATTAACAACAGGTATAAAACACTTCTTTAAATATCCCATAATTCAGCTCAAATGGAACTTGATTTGTTTAGAAATCTACTTTTTTTTTTTTCCTGAGGGACTGCAATACAGCTGCTGTGGGATTATCAAGAGATTAACAACAATGTCTGTGAGATTTTCTGATCAGATGTTAGACTTTGTCATGGCAGAAAAAGCAATCTTTGTAGGATAAGCAGCGATTTGTTTGTAGATACTGATGGAAGCAGTCTGTGAGTCTTTCACTTGTCCTCTTAGCTGAGCCAAACACTAGGAACCTTAAATTTCAAGTTGAAAGGTGAAAGTAATACAGGGTATTTAGCTAAAATCCCCACTGTCAAGGAATGGATAGTCTATATACATTTTCCTAACCAAGTTTTTGTTGGCTTTCTTCTTTTTTCTAGATTTGCTCATGCAGGATTTCCAGATCCTTATTAAATGGTCTAATATTCAAATTTTGTAAAAGTTCCCAGGAGTATTTTTTATACGCTCATGAATAAACCTTGTCAACAATTAATAGCATTTTTCATGTTCTCTCTGTTCAGCCTTCTCTACCTCCCAGTGATATACACTAATGCTTTTTCACATGTCCAGAGAAGAGTCACCTCTACTCAACATTACCATCTCCCTGTGGGTACTGCTCTCTTTCAGGATTCTTTGTCACATCTGCTCAGTACCACTATTTCATACCATGATGCATGTTTTTTGGATTTCTCAGTATTCTTCAATCACCCTATGTTCATTAGAACTAGAATCAATGCTTCCCTCCCATGTAAACATTAGACTTTTTCTGCATATGAATCCTCCAACATTTTTCAAATTGTTGAATTCTTTTATGCTTTTTTTCCTTACTTACAATGAATCGCCAACATTACCACCAACCCACCCCCAACATGACACATAAGACTCAGTTTTTGACTTGAAGCATCTACAGAAAAATTCAAGTGATAAACATCACATTTTACAGAACTTCACATGCTCCTGAATCTTTCTTCTTATAAAACATGTTTATTAGTAAGATTTATCTTGTCATTCATTGGAATGACTTTACAATGATCTCCTCAAATCAAATGCTTGTAATAGTAGAATAGACAGGGGCTTGGAATCAGACATATCTGAATGAAAAATCTGGTTTGCCATTGATTAGTCATTTCATGATGTTGTACCAATAACTAAATTGTGTGTGTGTGTATATATATATATTATATATATGATTATATATAAAATATATATTGTATACAATACAGTTATATTGTATAATTATATATATTTATGATTCTATTCATACTACCTGACACAATGAACTCTGAATCCCACATGCTTAGTTGTACAGTTGTGTCCAACTCTTTGCTACCCTATGGACTGTAGCCTGCCAGATTCCGCTGTCCATGGGATTCTCCAGGCAAGAATATGGATAAATGGTAGCTAATATCCCTGGTGGCTCAGTTTAAAGAATCCTCCTGTCAATGAAAGAGACACAGGTTCAATCCCTGCATTGGGAAGATCTCCTGGAGAAGGAAATGGCAATTCACGCCAGGATTTTTGCCTAGGAAATCCCATGGACAGAAGAGCCTGGTAGGCTATAGTCCATGGGGTCTAAAAAATAGCTGGACATGACTTAGCAACTAAGCAACAACAATATTACTGATAGATATATATTTTTATATTTCTGTTTCTTTGGTTTAACTATGTTATAACTATCTCTTTCATCTTCTTGGAGCTCATTTGGTAGAGTAACAAGATAATTGCTTTACCTTTGTTTTCCAAAACATAATCAATTATCCATTCAGGATTTTTTTTTAATTTATATATTTTCAATAATGTATTATTCCACTTTTACCACATACTCTTTATGAGTTCTAGAATTTGTTTTGTGTAGTCTATTTTGTTACATTGATCTGGCTATTCTTGCACTAGTATCATACTGTTTGAATTATTGATGTTTTGAATACACTTTAATGACTGATGGCATTCTTTATTACTCTTTCTTTCCCAATAACTTCTTTGGTACTCTTACTTTTCCGCTATTCACAATAAATTTTAGGATAATTCTGTCACATTATAAAAGTCTTACTGGTAGTTTTTTAGTAGCTATATCAAACTTAAAAATGAATATGGACTAAACTGAAATCTTAACAATTAATTTTTTCATCTCTCTACTGATGATATGTCTTAAAAAAAAACACTTAGAAATCTGTATAAAGGATAGTTGTATTCTGGTCCAGTTCTTCTTATAACTATCTACATGCCTTTGGATAAATCTCATAAAGTGAAGTGAAGTCACTCAGTCATGTCCGACTCTTTGTGATCCCACGGACTATAGTCTACCAGGCTTCTCTGTCCATGGGATTTTCCAGGCAAGAGTACTGGAGTGGGTTGCCATTTCCTTCTCTAAGGGGAACTTCCTGACCCAGGGATCGAACTCAGGTCTCCTGCATTGCAGGCAAACACTTTACCCTCTGAGCCACCATAAGCATGATATAATTCTTCCTTTGCAAAGCTCGTGGATAAAGAGGCAGTGCCTGTCTAAGCATCTTCAGTGCTAAGTTGAAGAGTTAAGGTTTTATTGAGAATGGGAAGTCATTAAAAAGTTATTTAAACTCAACAGTATTGTCCTAGTTGAATGACAACTTTTAAATCCTAACAGTTCTCATCATAAGGAAAAATACTATTTTTATTTTTCTTTTATTTTGTGTTTATGTGAGATAATGGATGTTCACTAAACTTATCGTGATAATCATTTCATGATGTATATGTCAAATCATTGTCCTGTACATTTTAAACTTGTAAAGTTCTGTATGTTAATTGTATCTCAATAAAACTGGAAGAAAAAATATATATCATCTATGTTTTCCAAATTATCACCAATATGGTCCACTTTCCCTGAACTCATTCTAGTTTGTTTAAGTTCATCTTAAATTATAATATCCAGAATTGTCAATACTTCAGATGTGATTTAATGATGCAAAGCTTGGTGAAATTATTTTATTTTACTAATCTTATAAAAAATTCTTTTAAGTAAGTTTCAAATTAGTTTTGGTTTATCTTGAAGTTGGAGTGGGGGCATATACCAGACAATGGAAGCTTTGTTATTATGCACTAACAAAGGAATCCAAAATCTTCATGAAAACACAACAAAGATTTACTTCTCACACATAATATACAATGTGTATGGACATGGAGTCATCTTCTCATCAGTCATTCACGTTTTGACTTGAATATCAGGTTCAAGTCAAGGTGACAGAAACTCCAGTACAAAAGCTACTTCCATGGTCAACAAGACAGAAGAAGAGAAACTATGTACTGATCCTTAAAGTTTTTAAAACAAACTCAACTGGCCTCACCTAAATTCAAAGCTAGTGAGGACATGTGTTGAAACCATGGACTTGGAATGAGTGAAGGGCTAAGTAAGATATCTAACTAGTCCTGGTGGCTTGTAATCAGTTAAATAGACATTTTTTTCTTGTTTTGGCATAAATGTCTATCAAATCAGGTCTTCCTAATGTTAAAAAAAATCCTTTTAGTTAAAAAAGTTACAGGATTGACTTCAGTCTACTGATGCAGCCTATTTGCTATGGTCTGAATGTATCACCCCTAAATTCATATGTTGAAACCCTAACCACCAAGGTGATACTATTAGGAGGTATATCCTTTGGAAGATGTAATGTTATTATAGATAAAATCAAGCGGAATATGAGCAATGAAAAATTATAACATGCAGAAAGAAAGATGTCACCATGAATAAGAGTCAGCATAAATACCAATCATCAAATTTAAAGCCTGAAGAACATGAGCTATTGAAAAGATCAGAAACAGATATATTTAAAATGCTTAAAAATTTATAAATATAGAGGTCAAAAGACTACCAAAAAACAGGATACATTCCAAAAAAGACAAGGTGGTAAAAGAAACTCTAAATGATAGACTTTAGGAAAAATAACAATCAACACAGTAAGAAGGATTAAGATGCTAGAAAGAATAGCAGACAAAGATATGGATCAATGTCTTTCATCTAAACCAGGAAAAAGGAAACTGTGGCCCACAAACCAAATCTAACCCATCATTTTTTTTTTCCTAAATAAAGTTTTATTGGATCATAGCCATATTCATTGTAATGGTTAATTTTATGTGTCAAACTGACTGGATCATGGAATCCTGACACATTTTGTCAAGTATTATTTATGTATGTCTATGAGGGTTGTTTTTTTTTTTTCCTGGATGAGATTAATATTTAAATCAGTATATTGAGTAAAGCAGATTTCTCTTTCTAATGTTGGTAGTCTTCATGCTATCAGTTGAACAGCTGAATAGAACAAAAGATCTTACCCTAACAAGAGTAAGAGTACACACCTCCTTCCTGACTGCCTTTAAGTTGAGAAATTAATTTTTATATGCCTTCAGCCTCGGGCATATCTGTAACCGGACTAGAACTACCCCATTAGCTCTCTTGGTTCTCAAACCTTTCAACTTGGACTAGAAAGACTGCTGGTTCTCTTTGGCATCTAGCTTGTCAGCTACATATTTTGGGACTTGTCAGCTTCCAAAATCACTTGAGCAAATTCCTTATAATAAATCTCTCTCTCTCTCTTTCAATATGTGTATAGATTCTATTGGCTCTGTTTTTCTGAGCAACCTTGACTAATACTCATTCATGTATTGTCTATGGCTGCATTTGTATCACAACCATAGAGCTGAGTAGCAGAGGTTATATGGCTCACAAAGCTGAACATAGTTCCTACCTGATCCTTTACAGAAAAAGTTTTCTAACTTCTGACTTAAACTGACAGGGATTACAAAATTATGATAATGATAAAGGTGATAAAATGACAATGATAACAACTAACATTAGAGTAAGAAAATAAGGTGAGACTAAATTATTGGCCACCAATAATATTTAGAATGAAGATGTTATCAAAGTTAATGTATTTTAAAATCCTTGTGTTGTTTGAGAAAAGGAAAGAAACATTGATTAAAATTAGATTTAATTGCCATGAATGTATAATTATAAGAATAATCATAAAAATAAGTAGAAAGTATCATAAGGGGAAATAAGCAAAAATAATCTTAAAACATTTGAATAATCCCCCCTAGAAAAGGTTAAAAAGAGGAAAGCAAAAGAAGCACAGAAAAAAGATGTATAAAAAGCTTGAAATAATAAGACAAAAATAAACCTAAATATATCATAATCATAATAGTGCAAATGTAGTAAATTTACCTGAGACTATATAATAATTGCAATTTAAAATATACAGCCTTGAACCCTTCAGAAAGAATGCAGAAGAAATGGAAGATGTACACTATAAAATACAAAAAAGGCTGGTATACCTTTATTATTATTACTTGAAAGTATTCTAAGGAAGAACCATTTTTAGGGATAAAGAACATGCACATAATGCTAAAGTGCATCCACCAAGAAAATATAAAATTTCTAAACTAATATGCATCTAAAAATATGACTCAATTTATATCAAACCAAACTAACATGACAAACAATTTCCCCATAAAACAGGAGATTTTTCAAATGATTCTTTCAACAAATGGTAGATCAAGTACATAAAAACATTAATAAAAACATAGAAAATTTGAACATTGTAACTAACAAACTTGATCTTATGAATTTATGAAACACTCTGCACCCAAGAAGTAGAAAATATACATTTTTCCCAAGCATAATGGATCATTTATAAAAATGTGTCATAGACTAATCCACAAATGTTCCACAAATGTAAAAGAATAATTATGCAGACTATACCCTCAACAATGATGCATTTAAGTTCAAAAACAAAATAACTCAAAATAGTGTCAGAATTCAAGGTATGGCAAAACCAATACAGTATTGTAAAGTAAAATAAAGTAAAAATTAAAAAAATAAAAAAAAATAGAAAAACATTAAAATTCACAGGTCAAATACCATAATGAAAAATATGAACAAAATAATATTTAGTGCTAAATAACAATTATAATATAAAATTTGTGAGATGCAAGTAGAACAGAATTTTGAGGAAATTTTATCATTACATGTTTATGTTAGAAAAAATTTAGAGGCTGAAAATTAAATAGATAAGCACTAAATTTGAGAAATAGAAAAATATCAACAGAATATATTCAAGGATGGTGGGGATTAGGGAATAAATACAAGGGAAATTTATCAAGTACAAAGAATCATTCCAATAAAGAGGATCAACAAAGAAAAAAATGATTCTTTGAAAATAACCAATAGACCTGTCTTTGGCAAGACTTATTAAGAAAAGATTAGAATGAATAGAACTAAGAATACATGTATCTTATTCATTTATATATGGCTACATATATGTAGAATGATTTCTGCTTCAGGTACAAATAAAGACATGAATCAATCCAGCTCAAAAAAAAAAAAATAGAAATCAACTATACTTCAATAAAATCAGTTAAGAAAAAAAAAAGAATGAAACAGAGATGTAAGTACAGATGCAATAGAGGTTAAAAAATAAACAGCAACTATGAAAAATTTTGTAAAAATTCAAAAGTGATAAGATTAAAATTGATAATTTTACTAAACAATATGACTTCAAATTGAGTCAGTGCAAAATAGAAGCCCTGACTAAACTTATAACCATTAAAAGACACAAATCAATGTTAAAACTCACATCCAGCCCCTCATTGTACGAGTAAGTGGGCCTAGACTTTCATGTGAAGTGAAAGTTGCTCAGCAGTGTTTGACTATTTGCGACCCCATGGACTGAGTATTTTGTGCAATTCTCCATGCCAGAATACTGCAGTGGGCAGCCATTATCTTCTCCAGGGTATCTTCCCAATCTAGGAATCCTACCCAGGTCTCCCACATTGCAGGTGTATTCTTTACCAGGTGAGCCACCAGGCAAGTCCAGACTTTTATACATCCTTGTAATAAACATTGAAAGAACAGATCATTTGCATTGTTAAACAAACTTTTCAGGTATTAGAAAATCAGACAATTCTTCCCAACTCAGTTTTTTGAGAAAAATATATGGGTGACACCAAAATCAGATCAAGAAATTATGAGGAAGGAAAATTACTAGCTATTATCAATTAGGAATATAGATGCAAAAATCTCCCAAATAAAAGCAGCTGAACACATAATATATGTTGCAATCATGACCAAATTGGGTTTATTCCATTAGTGGAAGATTGATTTAACATTTGAAAGTCTGCATAACATTTGAAAGTCCATATATTAATGGACCAATGGAGAAAAAATGTATCTTTCCATCATCACATGCAGAAAATCATTTGACAAAATTAGCCATATTCAGCAAATTGAAAAGAGAAAAGCACTGTCTTATTCTCATATAGAGTATCTATCCAAAACTGAATAAAACATTATGCTTAATGTTGTAATCTTGGAAGCTTTTCATATACCAAAAAAAAAGCAAGAGAAGTATGCATGCTATCACTACTTCCTATCAACATTATAGTGAAGATCTCAGCCAAGTCTACAAGTTGATCAATTATAAGTAAGAAACAAAAATGTTCACTACTTACACTCAAGAAGACTGCATACATAAAAAAAAATACAAGTGAATTTATGAATAAATTATTAGAATAAATAAAATTCTTTATAAAAGTCTACAAATATATAGGGTTGATATTCCAAAATCAATTGCATGCCTAATTACTAGCAACAAATGTAATATGTAATATTGCAAAAGGATGCCATTTAAAATAGCAACCAAATATATTAGGTACTTGGAAATAAATTCCAAAGATATGCAAGTCATTTAAAAAAATCACATAAAAATTTAATTGAACAACGCAAAAGAAAATCTACATAATTGAGAAACTCCATGTGCAGTTTAGAAGAATCAATGTCATAAATAAATCAATTCATCTTAGAAATTTAATTTAATTCAATTCCAATCAAAATCTTTACTGTGGTTTTTTTTTTTTTTTTGCAGAAACTTGAAATATTGATTCTAAAATTTCTTTTTTTTTAGTGATTCACAGTTTTTATTTATTTATTTTAACTGCAGGCTAATTACAATATTGTAGTGGTTTTTGCCATACACTGACATGAATCAGCCATGGGTTTACATATGTTCCCCATCCTGAACCCCCTTTCCACTTCCCTCCCCATCCCATCCCTCTGGGTCATCCCAGTGCACCAGCCCTGAGCACCCTGTCTCATGCATTGAACCTGGAAAGCACTGAAACATGTGTATTATCATATGTGAAACAGATTCTAAAATTTCTGTAGATGCAATAAGCCAAGAGCAGCTGAAACACATTTGAAGAAGAAGAAAAATATGCAGGAATTTTCCCTAACAGGTATCAAGACACCACAAAGCTACCGTAACTATGTCACTGTGGCCCAGAGATGAATATACTATTGGAATAAATTGAGGAAAACCCAATATTCAAAATCTGAATATAAACATAACTGCTTCCCTGGTGGCTCAGACAGTAAAGCGTCTGCCTACAATGTGGGAGACCCGGGTTCAATCCCTGGGTGGGGAAGCTCCCCTGGAGAAGGAAAGGGCAACCCACTCCAGTATTCTTGCCTGGAAAATCCCATGGATAGAGGAGCCTGGTATGCTACAGTCCATTGGGTCGCAAAGAGTAGGACACGACTGAGTGACTTCACTTTCACAAAGCAGAAGAATCCAACACTAACAGGAAAAAAGGGTAAATACATGACTATATAATTCACAAAAGAGGAACTGTAAGTGTTTGATAACATATGTAAAAACACAGTTGCCAGCCTGAGAACACACAGTTTTTCATTTATCAAAATGAGATAAATGTAAAAATCTGTATACTACTTGTTGCTGAACATGTAGAGCATTGAGAACACAAACACAAATCCAGTCTATCTGGGAAATAAATTTGCATTATGTTATAAATTTGAAGATGAGTCTGTTCTATGATATAGCAATTCCATTTCTACATATAACTTTAAAAAGTTTGTGCATATGTGTATAAGAAGACATATACAAGAATGTTCATAGAACATTTCTAATAGCAAAATGCTGAGAGAGCACTAATGTATACCAAAAGAAAAAATAATTAATTTGCTGTATATTAATCTAATGGAATCCATGTAGCTCAGATGGTAAAGAATCTGCCTGCAATGCAGATGGCCTGTGTTCAATCCCTGGGTCAGGAAGATCCTCTGGAGAAGGGAATGGCAATCTGTTTCAGTATTCTTGCCTGGAGAATCCCATGGACAGAGGAGCCTAGCAGGCTACACTCCGTTGGTTTGCATAGAGTCAGGCATGACTGAGAGACTAACACTATAGCAACGAATTTAATGGAATACCACCCTGCAGTGAAAATGAATTATACAAATCTACACGTGTCAGCATGGATAAATATCTAATATATAGTGTTGAGCAAATCACAAGCTACAAGTTTTGCCATTTATATGAAGTTTTAAAATATTCAGAATAATACTATCATTATTTAATAGTAGGTATATGTAGTGTAAAGACATGGATAGAAATAATATGCACTTAAATCAGAATAGTGATTTTTCTGGACTGGAGGAGGAGAATCTAATTGGTAAAGGTGTAGAGAAACCTGTAGGGCTATAGCCTGTGAAGTCACAAAGAGTTGGACATGACTGAGCAACTGAGCACCTACACATAGAGTTCTTACTGTATTTCTCTAAGTTAGATAAAAAGGTATACATTTACGCTTGCTTTATTATGCTTTGCATGTTTATGCTTTATTATAAATTTTACTGTATATAAACTAGTTCTTAATAAATTTAAAGAAAGGAAAAATGGTCTTTGAACTCCGTGCATTTATCTTTCTACATACACACAATAAAAATAAATGAAGATTGAAAAGAGGGAAGGGATTTTGCTTGCTCTGTCAGTTGATCCTGGCTGCTGTAACAAGTAAATGATAGACTAGGTGGCTTATAAACAACAGAAATGTATTTGTTATAGTACTGGAGGGGGCAAGTACAAGATCAGCTTGGCTGAGTTTTAGCAAAATTCCTCTTCTGGATTGAGGACTGCCTACTTCTCACAGTATCCTGACATTGTGAATCCTTTTGGATCTCTTTGGAGCCTCTTTATGAGGTGAGTAAGCTCATTCAAAGCTCTGGTAACTCAGAAGGTAAAGAGTCTCCTGAAACACGGGAGACCCAGGTTCAATCCCTGTGTCAGGAACATTCCCTGGAGAAGGGGAATAGCTACCCACTCCAGTATCTTGCCTGGAGAATCCCATGGACAGAGATTCATGGGGGGATACAGTCCATGGGGTTGCAAAGAGTCGGACACGACTGGGCGGCTAACATACACACACTCTCATTCACAGGGCTTTGCCCTAATGACTTAATCACCTCACAAAGTCCCCACCTCCTAATATGATAACCTTAAGGGTTAGGATTTTAATGTGTGAATTTTCAGGAGACACAAACATTTAGATCTTAGCATTCTACCACTTTGCCTACGTTGATACAAGTGAAAATTTCTGGTGCTCATCATCGAATTTTGTCAGAACATATTCTCTTTGATTCAGTTGCATCTGATGTTATGACTTTTTTAATGCTGAGTTTAATTATTTGTAGCAAAAACAAACATACTTTTTCAAAGGCTGTGTTTTAAAGATTTATAAAATTTGTTTTTAAATAATTAACAGCATGTTTAAAAAAGATAAAAATTCAAGCCTCTCTGATCAAATATTAGGAACATGCTTTAATAAAATTTGACCCTAAATTATTTTCTCTTAGCTGAGTTGGAAAGGTTTCTAAAATATTAATAAACCAGAAAATTATCTCTCTATTTAGAATAGTAGAAGTTATGAATATGCTGGAAGCCTTTCTACTCATTTTCCATTATAAAATCCAGCAAACAAAAATAAGGACCAAATTTATATTTTATCATCTTTCAATTATTCACCCTGCCTACTAAAATACAAGAAAACCTTTGTTAAGTATATATGATTAATATGAGAATAATCAATGGGTATATAATAAACTTGTTTAAAAATTTCTAATATTTATTTATGAAACACTATTTTGTCTGAAGGTGCCAATTACATTCACTAAAACTGAAAGCTCTTGGGTGTTCTAAGGTTTAAAATTATGACTAACAAATTTTAATTAAAGAGACCATACTTTAATGGATGAATATGATGAAGATTTGATAATGTAGTTACAAACTATCATGGAAGCTATAGTAATAATAAGATAAACCAACTTTTGTGCCTAAAAGTGCTCAGTCATGCCCAATTCTTTGTGGCTTTATGGACTGTAACCCACCAGGCTCTTCTGTCTATGGAGAAGTTTCCAGTCAAGAATAGTGGATTGGGTTGCATTTCCTCTTCCAGGGCATCTTTCCCATGGAAGGATTGACCTCCAAGTCTCTTGTGTCTCCTGCATTTGTAGGCAGATTTCTCACCACTAGTGCTACCTTGGAAGCCCCAATTTTTGTGCAAACAGTATTATTTCCATCAGTCTACACGTTCAATTCGGTTGAGAGAATAGATTGATAAAAACAATCTGAGCAAAAGTGCAATTAGATTACCTTGATTTTCTATGTACAGTAGCCATCCAGAACTTATACAAAAGAAAGGTTTGCTGTTGTTGTTCAGTTGCTAAGTCATGTCTGACTCTTTGCGACCCCATGGACTCCAGCAAAGGACTTTATAAAGGTCATTCTAGCTAAATAAGACACTCCCAGAAACTAACTTAAGCACTAACATTTAGGCAGAAACTGTCTCAGTACTGTATGACTGTACTAAGTAAATAGTAACCCACTGGCCTAAAAGACTAAATACTTTATTCAAAGTGGAGTAAGCATAGCCATCTGGTGAGGTCTTTTTTGTGCCACCTAATATAAATTGCTACAATAAAAGGAAAATATTTTGTTTAAAACTTCTTAATTCCATTTGGCAAGATGCCCTATCCTCTTGTCTCCAAGAATTAATCAGAATCTACAGTGACTGTTCAACTCAAACAAATTGAAAATGTAAGCTTTCTATTGAAAAGAAAACATAAGGAACCTGTATTATTGCCAGTGGTGAGAAGAGGAGATGTTGTGTAAACACACACCCAAACACACAGAGAAACAGTTGGGATCAAAGCATCCTGTTATGTGATGTTTAATAACATCTCTGCTTTCACAGCTTTTGTAAATGAAATAGGAACTAAACTGAATAAATATACACACTGGCATTTTGTGTCTTTCTTTTTCAAATGTCCTTTTCAATACGTATTGTCACCAAATTTGGATATACAATCTTGCATGCCTCCTTACCTCTTCTCCCCTCTCCCAGCACCCAGCAATCACTTCATAGTTTATTTGTATTTGTTTATATTCAAGGATCATGAAATTAATATTAACAGTGAAACCTCTTTTTCAGTAAATGGTTGGATTTCTCTGTTCACAATCACAGTTCTGTTTTGGCAGGTAGATAATTAAGTCTCAGCCAGGGAAGCAATCTCTGGATCTGCCTAGGAAGGATTAGCCAGGGTGGAAGCAAAGGAAAACTTCATCAAGATTAACAATCTAATTTCCTGGGGCCCTCACTAAAGGAAAGCTGCTTGCCTTGATCAAGGCCACAAGGGTAGAAGTCATCGATGCTGATTCTTTGGAAAACAGAGTTGTGAAAAATCTAAGTTTAAGGAAAGGGTACTTCCAAACCTTGATTAAGAAACAATCAACGTAAGGATCTCAGAACTTAAGAGGTGTCTTCGAATTTCTATATATTCACTACTATGAGGAACTCAAATATCATGAGAGAGTAAGTAGACTCTTACAAAGGGAAGAGTTTATCCACATTTAACACGTTTAATAGATTGGTTAAAACAGTCTCTGTAGGATAAATGAATATATCTCTCCATTTCTCACATTGATTTCACAATCTAATGGCAATAGGGCAACTTCCATTAGTGCAAATTTCCTACAAATTTCAATGAACTTTTGTTTGCTCCCAGGTTAGAAAAATTTGTTAGGTAGATTCACTTTCCAAAGAGGAAGTACCTCTGATAAATTATATGTGTTTTTTCGACTGTGCTTTAAATGAGCTTCAGGATTCTTTAAGGACCGTTGTAACAGTCAGCATAGGTTGAAAATGGTCATTTTGACCAATTCCACAAGCGTTTCCTGAATGCACACTACGATAAAGTGCTGCCATTTGTTTGGTTCTGGAACTATTCAACCATTTTATTTCTTCACTCCTGTCCAGTTGCTGAGCCCTGAAAGGAAAATACTTTTTTTTAGAAAACTTTTTTTTCCCATAAAGTAATTTTTTATAAATTCATGGAACAACAACAGAAGCTCATGGAATATAGAGCACACTTGGTTTAAAGTAGACAGTAAATATACTTCTTATAGATAAACTGAAAGAAAAGACCAAAATTGGGCATGCATGCTTTTTAAAACTTGAATAACACATCATAGAAAGCTAATCAAAATGATCCTATGAATCACAGACTTGTGCAACTCAATTGAAGATATGAGCCATGCCACGCAGGGCCACCCAAGACAGATGAGTCATGGTGGAGAGTTCTGACAAAATGTGATCCACTGGAGAAGGGAATGGCAAAGCACTTCAGTGTTCTTACCTTGAGAACCTCATGAGCCGTAAAGATATGACACTAGAAGATGAGCACCCCAGGTCAGTAGGGTCTAATATGCTACTGGAGAAGAACAGAGAAAGAAACTCCAGAAAGAATGAAGAGGCTAGGCTAAATCAGAAATGAAAATCAGCTGTGGATGTGCCCAGTGGTGGAAGTAAAGTCTGATGCTGTAGAAAACAATATTGCATAGGAACCTGGAATCTTAGGTCCATGGATCAAGGTAAATTGGACATGGTTGAGCAGGAGATGGCAAGAGTGAACATTGATATTTTAGGAATCAGTGAACTAAAATGGACAGCAATGGGCAAATTTAACTCAGATGACCATTATATCTACTACTACTACTATGGGCAAGAATCCCTTAGAAGAAATGGAGTAGCCCTCCTAGTCAACAAAGAGCCCAAATTGCAGTACTTGGGTGCAATTTCAACAATGACAGAATGATCAAGGTTAATTTCCAAGACAAACTATTCAACACCACAATAATCCAAGTCTATGCCACAACCATTAATGCAAAAAAGCTGAAACTGAATGGTTCTATGAAGACTTACAAGGCCTTCTAGCACTAAGCACCAAAACAAAATGCCATTTTCATCACAGGGGATTGGAATGAAAAGTAAGAAGTCAAGAGATACCTGGAGTAACAGACACATTTCGCCTTGGAGTACAAAATGAAGCATAGTAAAGACTAACACAGTTTTGCTAAGAGAACATCTGGTCATAGAAAACACCTTCTTCCCTCAACCCAATAGACAACTCTACACATGACTATCACCAGATGGTTAATACTGAAATCAGATTGATATATTCTTTGCAGCTGAAGATGGAGAATCTCTATACAGTTAACCAAAACAAGTCCTGGGCTGACTGTGGCTCAGGTCATCAGCTTCTTATTGCAAAAATCAGGCTTAAATTGAAGAAAGTAGGGAAAATCACTAGACCATTCAGGTATGACCTAAATAAAATCCCTTATGATTATATAGTGGACGTGATGAATAGATTCATGGGATTAGATCTAGTAGGCAGAGTGCCTGAAGAACTATGGAAGGAGTTTCACAACATTGTACAGGAGGTGGTGATCAAAACTATCCCCAAGAAAAAGAAATGCAAGAAGGCAAAGCAGTTGTCTGAAAAGCTTTACAAATAGCTGAGAAAAGAAGAGAAGTGAAAAGCAAGGGAGAAAGGGAAAGATAAACCCAACTGAATGTAGAGTTCCAAAGTTTAGCAAGAGAGATAAGAAAGCCTTAATCGAACAATGCAAAGAAAGAGAGGAAACAATAGAATGGGAAAAACTAGAGATGTCTTCAAGAAGATTGGCGATATCAAGGGAACAGTTCATGCAAAGATGGCCACAATAAAGAGCAAACGAAATTAAGATGAGGTAGCAAGAATACACAGAAAAACTAAACAAAAATAGCCTTAATGACACAGATAACTGTGATGTTATGGTCACTCACCTAGAGTCAGACATTCTAGACTGTGAAGTCAAGTGGCCTTAAGAAACATTACTATGAACAAAGCTACTGGATGTGATGGAATTCCAACTGAGCTATTTAAAATCCTAAAAGATGATGTTGTTAAAATTAAATGACAGCAAATTTGAAAAACTCAGCAAAGGCCACAAGACTAGGAAAGGTCAGTTTTCATTCCAATCTCAAAGAAGGGCAATCCTAAAGAATGTTCCAACTACCACACAATTGTGCTCAGTTCACATGTTAGCAAGGTAATGCTCAAAATCCTTCAAGCTAGTCTTCTGCAGGACGTGATCCAAGAGCTTCCAGATATACAAGCTGAATTTTGAAAAGGCAGAGGAATCAGAGATCAAATTGCCAACATCATAGAAAAAGCAAAGAAATTCCAAAATAAATAAATCCACTTCTGCATTATTGTGTATGCTAAAGACTTTGTGTGCATCACAACAAACTGTGGGAAATTCTTAAAGAGTTGGGAATACCAGACCTCTTTACCTGCCTCCTGAGAAACGTGTATTCAGATAAAGAAGCAAAAGTTAGAACTGGACATGGAACAATGGATTGGTTCCAAATTGGGAAAGGAGTACATCAAGGCTATATACTGTCACCTTGCTTATTTAAATTATATGCAGAGTACACCATGTGAAATGCTAGGCTGGATGAATCACAAGTTGGAATCAAGATTGTGGAAAGAAATATCAACAACCTCAGCTATGCAGATGACACTACTCTAATGGCAGAAAACTAAGAGAAACTAAAGAGCCTTTTGATGAGGGTGAGATGAGAGAGTGAAAGAGCTGGCTCAACATTCAAAAAACTAAGGTCATGGCATCTAGTCCAATAACTTCATGGAAAATAAATGGGAAAAAATTTGGAAAGAGTGAAAGATTTTACTTTCTTGAGGTCCAAAATCACTGTGGATGATGACTGCAGCCACGAAATTAAAAGATGCTTGCCCTTTGGAAGAAAAGCTATAACAAAACTAGACAGCATATTAAAAAGCAGGAACATTACTTTGCTGACAGAGGTCCATATGGTCAAAGCTATGTTTTTTCCAGTAGTCATGTACAGATGTGATAGTTAGAGCATAAATAAGGCTGACCATTAAATTATCAATGCTTTCAAATTGTGGTGCTGGAGAAAACTGTTGAGAGTCCCTTGGACTGCAAAGAGATCAAACCACTCAATCCTTAAGAATCGACCTTGAATATTCATTGGAAGGACTGATGCTGAAGTCAAAGCTTCAATACTTTGTCCACCTCATGTGAAAAGTTGACTCATTAAAAAAAGATTGCAATGCTAGGAAAGACTGAGGACAGGAGGAGAAGAGGGGGAAAGAGAACAATATGGTTGGATGGCATCAGTGACTCAATGGATATAAGTTTGAGTAAACTCTGGGAAAAAGTGAAGAACAGTGTGGAGCCTGGCATGTTGCCGTCCATGGGGTCACAAAGAGTGGGACAATACTTAGGGCCTGAATAACAATAACAACACATCAATTTGAAAGTATTATATTAATAATTTAAAAATTATTAATATGTTGAAATTATTTGGCAAGTCTAGCTAATCAGCATGATTTTCAAGCTTCCTCTTTTCATATTCATAAGACATCCTACAATTCTGTTATGCCCTATTGTCCCTCAAGATCATATTATTGTCTATTTATTACTACTATTAGCAGTTAAGTGAAAGTAAAGATTTTTCTTTCATTATGAAGTTTAAGTTTTAATAACAGTTTTATTGATAGCTAGAGTGTAAAATTAACTTAGATTTTTCTTTCATTATGAAGTTTAAGTTTTAATAACAGTTTTATTGATAGCTAGAGTGTAAAATTAACTTATTTAAAGTGTACAATCCAGTGTTTTTTAATATATTCATAAAGTTGTGAAATCTTCACCACTAATTCTAGACCTATCCATCACCAAAATAGGAAACATCCTACTCATTAGCAGTTACTTTATATTCTCTCAATTGTCCAACTTTAGGTAACCACTAATCTGCTTTCTTTCTCTATGAATCTGCCCATTCTATGAATTTCATATAAATGACGTCATTCAATATGTAGTCTTTTGTGTCTGGTTTCTTTTACTTGGGATAATGTTTCAAGGCACATCCATATTGTGGAATGTATCAGTATCTCATTTTTTATTACCAAATAATATTCTATTGCATGGACATACCAGATTTTGTTTATCCATTTATCAGTAGATGGATATAAGTATTATTTTTATATTTTGCCTACTTTGAATAATGCCATATAAACATTCATGTACAAATATTAGTGTGAACATATGTTTTCATTTATCTTCAGTGTATACCTAGAAGTAGAATTTCTGGCTCATGTGGTAATTCTATGTCAAAGTTTTCGAGGAAATGCCAATTTTTTCCCCCAAATGGCTGCATAATTTTACTAAGAAATTTTATTTCAAATTATACATCTTAGTATATCACAGACACTGGTATCCAAGAAGTATAGTTTAGGAAACATGTGTGTGTTGTGTGTATGTGTGCTCAGTTATGGCCGATTCTTTGTAACCCCATGAACTGCAGCCCACCAGACCTCTCTGCCCATGGAGTTTTTCAGGCAGGAATACTGGAGTGGGTTGCCATTTTCTACTCCAGGGGATCTTCCAGGGATTGAACCCACATCTCTTGAGAGCAAGTCTCCTGCATTGGCAGGCAGATTTTTTACCACTGTGCAACCTAATCTAGCTAGATTATTTATTCTATTTTCTATTCAGTGTGCATTTGGTTATTCCCTTGATATATCTCGTGCTTTAGAGGGAATGGAGGTAAGAAATGGAATACTACACAGGCATGTCTGAAGCTCCAATTCATGCATTTGAAAAATTACAGTCTCATGGAATTTTTTTTTATAAAAGATGTATATGTGTTTGTACAATTTCCAAATAAAAGTCAATGTAAATCTTTTGTGTGTGTGTGAGGGAATGAGATTGATTTTGGGGGGCTGGAAATAAAGACAAAATTGGTATTTTGAGGTACCGATTGGGATTTTTCAATTCAATTTAATTTAATCTTCCAAGTTACTCCTTTGTATTGGACTGGCCTAACTCTCAGAAGTTCTCTGAGTCCTCTCACAGAGGTACTTGAAAACTTTGTTAATTGATCCCACAAAATACTGGAAAAGTCTCAAGAGAGCAGATTTACATAAATCTTATGTTATGTAATATAATGCCACCAAAATGATTTTGTTACTTTTTCCTATATTTTAAAAGCTGGTTAAGTCTCTTATAAAGAAATGTAATTCCATCTCAGTTTTCACCTTTTTCTGGGACTCTTGTTAGTTCATCATTTTTATAACTGACTTTAGTCACATGATTGGTGAAACAATAAACCTCAGGTTCTAAAACATTTTCACTCATTCAGTTTTTCCTATTAATTTGTGCTGAATCAGAGACTCATCATCTTTTTTCTTTCCTTTCTTTTAGTACATGCTGTACTATCTGGGGAAAAAAAATGCCCCCTTAGAAAGATCAGATATCTCACTTATGAAACTGCAAAGGTTGTTTCATGCTGAGTCAGTTAAATGGCTAGAAGCAGAAAAAGTTATGTTATTTTATCTCTTTCATTGACTTCAAACTCTGGCTGTATCCATTTCAATACCTTCCTACTTTGGGAATCATTTAAATTAAAGGGCAGAGTTGGAGATGATAGAAGCAGAAGCAGAGTAATATGGAGTGGCTGGAAGCATAATAAAATCACCAAAGAATCAAAGTGCTGCCTATTTTTTTATACTCCTTCACCCAGTCCTCCATGATGAACTTATCTTTGAATGGAAGTCTCCCTAGCGTGCTAGCCCAGGCAGGGGTTGATCAGTCTCAGAGTGTTCAAAAAAGTCATTTAGTTAGAAGGAGTTGCTGATGCTACCACAATATTGTATAATGGAGTCATAAATTACTTGTGTATTTTAATATCTTTCTGAAAACTTTGGTTATTGGTTTTCAATTGCCATGAACCAAATCACCACACTTAGTGGCTTGAAACAATATGCATTTATTATCTCCCAGCATTTGTAGGTCGGAATTCTGGCCATAGCTTCAGCTGGGTTCTCTGCTTCAGAGTATAACTAGGCGGCAATACAGGTGTCAACTGGGTCTGCAGTCTCAGTAGAGAAAGATTGCTTCCAAACTCATTCTGGTTGCTGACAGAATTCATATTCTTGCTGCTTCAGAACAGAAGGTTTCAGTTTCTCACTGCAGGCTTTCTTCCCTTAGAAACTACCTACTGTTCTTTGCCACAAGGGCATTTCCAACATGGCCACTTACTTCACTGACACTTGGTTCTTCAAAGTTAGCAAGAAAGAGAGAGCAAGTCTGACAGCGAGGCGGAATCTTGAATAATGTGACTTATTCATGGGAGTGACATCCACTACCTTTGCCATATTCAATGTCTTGGAAGTAAATCCCAACCTCATTCAAGGAAAAGGGATTACTCAGAGGTAGGGATCATAGAAAGGGCATTTTAGAATTTGTATGCCACAACTTCTACTCTGCTTCAGGTGCCACTCAATAGCAACAGTACTCTTGGATAAGTCCTGAGGGGAAGGAATTTCTTGCTTACATTTTTACTCAGTATGAGACTTAGAAGATGAGTCAAGGAAGTCAGGAAGTATACCCAACTAAGTGATGGAGAGAGAGAATGAACATTTAGAAAGCCAGAAAGCTCAAAACCTACTTCTACTCATCTGTGGAAAGTAAGCAGGGGTTGTCTAATGTGTAACAGTTAATAGTAGTGATTTTATTCATTATCACTTATAACTAAGGCTAAACTCCTCCTGTTAATACCTAATGGAAAATTGGGAATGTGGAATCCACATAATGGAAAAAGGGTCATACGACTGTCTCTGCTAGAAGAACTTGCATATTTTCTCAAAGTATAAGAAAATCCAAATGAACTGGAAAGAAAATATTTAATTTTCCAACTTTTCAGAGAGACAAAGGAGAAACTAACTCACAGTCTTTTTGCATTTTCCTTCATGATTTATTGCATTGTTGATGTGAGAAACTCAAAATATTTTCTTCTCAGTTATATACACCCTACGTCCATTTTCACCTGGCCTTGTCCATCCTCACCAATCTGTCACATTTTGCCTCAGTTTGATGTGTAGTGAAAACATGCAAAGATGTGGTAATAAACAGATGTAGTCTCTTGATCCACATTACTTATTAAAACCTCTCAACTTTCATTTATGAAGAATTTTGATAATAGGTAAAATTGGAAATTATCTTAGGATCTCTCTCACTGTACAACATGGTAGAACTGACTCGACCAATGAAAATAACTGATTCTACCTATCCATATTGATTTAATTTTCTTAATTTTAATTGTATTTTTTAATTTCATTGGATTATAGTTGATTTACAATGAACTATGTGTTTTTTTCAGACCTTAACTTTTTAAGGACTCTTTTTATATACATTTCTTAAATCAATACTGCTCACTGATAGAATTAGATCTCTGGTGGTATTTCTGAATGGCTTCTAGAGAGACTGGCAACACAACAGATGTAAAAGAAAGAGCAGGAATCATCTACAAAATTGGCAAGACTTTTGACTTTGTTATTACTGAAACTAGGAACCAGGAAGTAAAACAAGCAGCTGTTCAGTAGATACTTAAACACTCACGATAGGACTATCTCGTTGCACAAATCTAGAGGATGACATTCCATTTGTAGTTCCAGAGGCTGCAATTCACATAGACCACAATTCACTCTGAATTTTTCCTTCTGCAGTTGTGCAATTTGGTAGTTCTGTTCATGAGGCCATAATTAAAGGAACATTATCAAAGTCAACATAGAAAAATTTCTATGACAACATAGAAAGTTCTCATAGAAAAGTTTCTTGGTAGCATTTTATATTTGTAGCTGATGACCTTGAATGCAGAAAACAAGAGCAAGTTCACTGAGTTTGTAAATTATATCAGTTGTATGAATTTGTATTGCTACATAGCAAACAAACAAAAAATTTCATAAATCTACCATCTGTGACATTTACAAAATATAGTATATACTAATTGAACCAAACTTCAAATTGCTTCCCTGGTGGCTCAGACGGTAAAGCGTCTGCCTGCAATGTGGGAGACCCGGGTTCAATCCCTGGGTCAGGAAGATCCCCTGGAGAAGGAAATGGCAACCCACTCCAGTATTCTTGCCTGGAAAATCCCATGGATGGAGCCATTCAAGAGGTGTGAAACTTCAGTTCACAAATCCTAAATTGAAGTTTCACACCTTCACCCCATGGCTACGGTCCATGGGGTTGTAAAGAGTCAGACACGACTGAGCGACTTCACTTCACTTCACTTCAAATAGTTTAGTGCATGGGAAGCTTTGGAAAGCTGATTTTCTAGCAGTGGAGATTTCATTAATATTGATTCTTCACTTTCTCTTTCAATCTCAAAGGCATTATTAATATCTCCTTGCTGGTTTAATTTGCTACCAAGATCCTTGATAATCTTCATAGGGGAAAGTTTGACCCAGTAAAATGCAGCTTCAGGACCCTTGTTAAATCAGTTTGCCTAACAATGTGGGATATATATATATATTACCATGTTTATTCCTTAAACTGATATTTTACATATACAGGGGAGATAGACATAGTTTTCAAACAACTTTCTGCACAGATTGGATACAGTGTAACAAGAAAGAACTGCCCCTTTGCTGCACTTACTTACTTTGGAAAGTCTTTGTTAAGAAAGATGCTAAGCTTATCTAAAAATGTGGAAAGCAGAGGAGGAAAGATTGAAAGGAAGATTTCATTAAAAGTAATGAGAATGTAGACCTGAATTGAAGTTTCACACCCCTTGATTATTTGATCTTTCATTTGATAGACTTAACCTCCAAGCTACTATATATAGTACTGTAAAATTAGTTTTCCCAGCACTGATTTATCACATCCCTCTCTCCGAACAACATGGGTAAATACACCCCAATGTTCAGTAAGAATTAAATATTTTAACCAGGCCTATTCCTATCAACAAGATTCATGCATCAATTATTTGGTCAACAACTACTTAAGAGTTAGGACAATTGTGAAGCCTGAAAGCACACTACAGGCTCTCTAACACATGCCTTTCATTTTAAAGATGAGGAAATATGCTCAGTGAGAGTATGCAGTTTGTACAAATCTGCACAACTTTGGGCACAGTCATAGGATAAATTGAACCCTTTTCCTCTTGACTCAATTTAGGACAGCACACCGTTGCATGACTGAGTGACTGAAATGAACTGAACAGAAATGTTGCACCCATAATTTAGCACCCTGTGCTGTGCTGTGCTTAGTCACTCAGTTGTGTCCAACTCTTTGCAGTCTCGTGGACTGCAGCATTCCAGGCCTACTTGTCTCTCAGCATCTCTTGTAGTTTGCCCAAGTTCATGTCCACTGAGTCAGTGATGCCATCCAGGCATCTGATTCTCTGATGCCCTTTTCTCCTTCTGCCCTCAATCCTTCCCAGCATCAGGGAATTTTCCAATGAGTCGGCTGTTCACATCAGGTGACCAAAATAGTGGAGATTCAGCGTCAGTATCAGTTCTTCCAATGATACTCAGGGTTTATTTCCTTTAAGATTTACTGGTTTGATCTCCTTGCTGCCTGAGGGACTTTCAGGAGTCTTCTCCAGTCCTGTACTTATTCCCATGGGCATATCATGCCCTTGCAAATACAACAATAACTAGAATATTTAGTGCTTGCTTTATATCACATACTATCCCAAGCACTTTATGTAGACAAAACCATTTAATTCTCACAAGTCAATGAGTCATGGACTGTTATTATGCTCATTTTACAACTAAGAAAATTGAAGCAAAAGAATCTAAATCACTTACCCAAGGTCACATAGGTACTAACTGGGATCCTGGTGTTTAATCTCACACACTATAACTTTTTAGTTCATATTCAATAAAATTAAATTTCTATAAATGTATACAATTTATAAATCAAATCATTGTACAATTTCTATAAGTATAATAATTCTATAATTTATTTCCAGAATAAATATAGTCACAAGAAAAAATCTGGCATTCCAGGACATTAGGAAAATTATACATAAATGTTGAAAGTGCTTTAAAATCATACTACAGAAAATTTGATAAAAATATTATATGCCTCAGAGTGCAAATTCTGTGACAAAATTATGCTATTTACTTAAAATATTTTACAGCAACTCTATCTCAGGAGAAGAAATGCCCTATTAGTTGCCTTGTTTTATGCAATCAATGTGTCCCTAAGATGACTAAATATTTTATATCAATGGTTTGATGATGCACATAAATGCAATAATTGAAAATAAAACCATGCAATGTAATTTACCGTGATTATTTGAATAAAAATGCAAACTTGTTGCAAAATAAGACATTTTATAGCAATTTTATAAATTCATGTTTTTCATGTAAGAGGTTGTAAGACATGCATATACCATAGCTCCTTTTAACTTAGGTATGACAATCCATCTCTATCCCAAGTAATTTGTCACCTATAAACATTTTAAAACTTGAATTAGATTTAATTTTATATCTTACAAACAAACAAAAAATTCCATAATTCTACCATCTGTGACATTTACAAAATATAGTATATACTAATTGAACCAAACTCCAAATCATACAGACAGATATAATGAAAGATAAAAGCCTCTCCCTAGTCCTGATTTTCAAAGGTTAATATTCTTAAAATTTTGTGTGCATTCATAAATCAACATACAATATCCAGTTTAAATGTATATAATGTGATTCCTTTTTATTTATTGGAAGAGTATTATACCCTATAGACTGTGAACATAAAACTTTACTTCATCTAGTATCTTTTCTCATCTGTACAAATAGATTTACTTCATCATTTTTGATGGTTGCATATTATTGTTATCTATGTATTTATATGTATGTTTATATAAACACTACATACATATATGTATATACAGTAAATTCCTGTACTGTACACTGTTTATAGATACTCTGGGAGTGTGTGTATATACTGTAAGTATGTATGCTACATACACACAGACATACACATACACTTTGAGAGTTTCAAAGTTTTAATAATAAAAATTATTGCAAAGAATATTAATGTCCATATATCTTTACATATTTTAGATAATAAATATGAAAGGTAAATTCATAGTAGTGGAATTTATGCATCAAATAGTATGTGAATTTACTATTTTGATAGATATATCTAAACTGCCTTATGAGTGATTCAACTAATTTGAGTTTTTCATCAATTATGTTTGACAGAACTTTATTTCCGCAACTCTCACTAATACTGGGTTTTCATTTATTTTAGTTTTTGCCTTTCATGGAGTTTAAAACATTATCTTATTGTGTGGATATGTATTTCTTAAACTATGGGAGCGTCTGAATGCATTTTAAAGTTTCTTCAGTATCTTTCTCTATTAAGCAAACTGATCCTTTGTCCATCTTTTTAAAAAATTTTTTTCTTTTCCTTTTACTGATGTAAGAACTCTTTTTAAATTAAGAAAATTATCCTTTTTTTGATGCAAATGATGTATTTCCCCTCTAGTTTTTCATTTGTCCTTTTTGTTTCCTTTTCTATATAAGTTTTAAATATTTACATAATAAAATGTATCAATCTTCACATCTCCTTATTACAACCTCAAGATTATGAAGTTAAATATTGTTATGTCTCAGGTGTAATGGATTTTACCAGGCCCAAAACAACATCATATGACCCATGGTAGGTACATGTCCTCCCACTATAGTTTAACTGAGTTTAGCTGAAGACAAGCATAAAATCTGCTTTACTCATTCCTCTTCATTTTCCATAATAGGAAGAGAACTCTGCTGAACAATATTGGAGCCTCAAAGGGGAAAATCAGTAACGCTGACCCTATTTTTAATGAAGACTTTGGTGTTCTGTTTATCAAGGATTTTTGCATTAATTTTGGTTTTTAAAAAATGCCACAGTAAAACAGTATTTTCCTTCATTGCCGAGTTTTTTGGTGCCCTCTTGAATTTGGTGCCCAGAGTAAATGATCCACTTGCTTCACTCTAACCCCAGCCTTACTTAAAATTGGATTTCCCAGAACTCAGTACGGAAGTTCTCGGACCTCTTTCTATCTATATCTGCACCCACTTCTATAATAATCTCAGGCTCTGCTTCTAAATATCACCTATACATTGATGTGCTGCCTGTGTGTTAAGTTGCTTCAGTCGTGTCCTACTCTGCAACCCTCTGGACTGTAGCCTACCAGGCTCCACTGTCCATGGGATTCCCCAGGCAAGAATGCTGGAGTGGGTTGCCATGCTCTCCTCCAGGGGATCTTTGCAATCCAGGGACTGAACCTGTATCTCCTCTCCTGCATTGGCAGACAGGTTCTTTACCGTTAGTACCACATTGATGACTCTTAAGTTGATAGGTTCATCCTTAGACCTGAGATCCAGACTCATATTTCCAACTGCTTAATCAATTACTCTACCACATGGAGATCTAATAGTCATTTTAAAGCTAGTATATATCTCATGTAAAGCTATTATCTTGTCTCAATGACTCCCTGAGTTCTGGCACTTGTTTTGAACCTTTATCTATTTATGTATGGTCCACTTCTGAGACCCATCCCAACATATATTCAGGCAGCAAGCCTCATGATGACTTCCTTGTTTCACCCCTTTCCTCCTTTCCACGTTGACCCAGTTACATTCATTACCCACATGCCACAGTTCCCACACCCATGACCCTCAATAAAGGTACATGGCCGTAGTTCCTTACTCCACTCTCCTCTTGCCTGCCATGACCAAACTTTTGGGGCTTTTCCGTGGCCCTCCAGGAATGTCATGCCTTTCTCTCTGGGAGTCCTGAATATGATAAATCCTTTAATATCTTATGCCTCTCTGAGGGTAATTTCCGTGGTTATGTTGGCGTGATCCTTCAAGGCTTATTCCCCCAATTACTACACAATGTGAAAAACCAAACTTTCAAATTCTGCACCTGTCTGCTCCCCCCCACCACTGCTTCCTATCTATGTAAATGATGCCACTATCTACTTATTTACCAAAACCAAAAATTAAATCATCATCCTTGACTTATTTTTCATCTCTCCATCAATTTAACCTGCCAGTACTAGTCTACCTGGCTCCATATGTACTTTAATTCCATTCACTTCTCTTCATGTCTACTGCCATTATCCTAGTCCAAACTTCAATATTCTGTTGCCTAGATTATTGGAGTAGCTGCTTCTTCCACCCTTGCCCCTCCCACCATGTCTCTCCTCTACATAACAAATAGACAAATTTTAAATCATAGGTAAGAGCATGTCAATCCTCTGCTCAAAACCCTAAAATGACCTACAATTTTACTGAGAGAAAAAATGCTTCTAGCATAGCCTACAGAACTCTCAATGACCCATAGAACTCTTAGGACTATGTCTATGAGTTCCTCTCCTCCTGTCTCCTGTTATTCAATTGGTCACATTGGTCTAATTTCCCTTTTATGTAAACATAAAGCGCAACCCCCTACATTGGGGATTTTGTGCTTGATGTTCTTTATTTGGAATGTAATGTTTTCCCAACATCTACATGATTCATGCCTTCACTTCTGTCAAGTTCACATACTATCTTATGAGACAGACTATCTATGATCTGTCTGTATAAAATAGAATTCTTCCCCCATCACCATCAGCACTCGTTAAACTTTTTAATTTGCTCTATTTTTCTGTTTTAGGACTTTCTATCATTGATACACCGTGTGTGGTGTGTATGTGTGTGTATGCTTTATCTTTATATCCCTAGTAGTTAAAGTCTAGCATATGTGTCCAGTTATGTCCAATTCTTTGTGACACCATGGATTGCAGTACTCCAGGCTTCCCTGTCTTTTGCTATCTCCCAGAGTTTGCTCAAATTCATGTCCATTGAGTTGGTGATTCTATCTAACTATCTCATCCTCTGCCTCCCCGTTCTCCTTTTGCCTTCATTCTTGGTCTCAATAAATATTTATTGAATGAAAGAGTGAATTGAATCTATGATTCATTGCCTACAATGGCTGCCCAGTAATTATTTCCTCTTTTCTAACCTCAAATCTTCTGTTTACTCCTCTACCTGGGGCTCCCCCTCTCAAACCTTAGTGGTAAAGAATCCACCTACAGTGCAGGACCTGCAGGAGACATGGGTTCGATTCCTGGGTGGAGAAGATCCCTTGCAGAAAGGCATAGCAACCCATTCCAGTATTCTTGCCTGGAGAATTCCATGAACAGAGTAGCCAGGGGGGCTACAGTTCAGAGGGTCACAAAGAGTTGACAGGATTGAAGAGACTTAGCATGCACAGACATATCCTCTACCTAGCTCATTTAGAGACCTGTTATCACACTTTGCTTATAATGAGGTTATCAGGTGTAAACTACCTAAACTATCTTTTTCACCTCAAATTTTCTTGATTTCTGCACTAACTTTTTAATGTACCATGATGTTTTAGAGAGCCCTTTACTCATCTAATCAACAACTTTAACAGGAGGTAGAGTAGTGCAAGATATTTAAAAGCATGGTTCTGGATTTAACTCCTTGGATCTATGACATGGATAGAGCAAGTTACTTAGTGATTCTGTGCATCAGTTTCCCCATCTACAAAATGGCAACAATAATAATAGTTACCTCAAAAGGTTTTTGAGAAGATTAAATGACTTAAAACAGGCAATCAAATTCATCATCATCCTCCCAAACAATTAAAAAGCATGTGATGTTATATGTCAGGTACTCTTCTAAGCAGTTTACACCTTAAAATATTTGTTCTCATCTCACGCTTTCTTCATTCATCTTTATTGTTGTGTGTTTGTCATGGTTGGATATTACTCTTTGAAATACTTTGATTTATATAGCATTTTCTTCTGAATATGAAAAAAGTTTCCTTCCCTATCATCTCAATTCTTTTTTTATTAAATAAATTTATTTATTTTAATTGGAGATTAATTACTTTACAATATTGTATTGGTTTTGCCATACATCAAAATGAATCCACCACAGGTATACATGTGTTCCCCATCCTGAACCCCCTCCCTCCTCCCTCCCCAATTCTTATCTCAAAGTATAAGAAGTTTCATTCTCATGCAGTATGTGTTTACTATGTGTTCATTATTGCTGCACAATATACTGTGCTATGCACTATAGAGATCATGACTATGTGTAACTTATGCAGCCAATGTTTAAAAAAATAACAGTGCCTACTGCTGGGAGGGTGACCATATATACTTGTTGGTGATATTTAAAACTGGAGAAAAATGTGGAATATATGCACAGTAAGGCCAGTTACTGTATATATTTCCTTTGATCAAATTACATTTGTTAAATAAATACATTCTAAGCTGATATACTTGGAGAAGGCAATGGCAACCCACTCCAGTGTTCTTGCCTGGAGAATCCCAGGGATGGGGGAGCCTGGTGGGTTGCCATCTATGGGGTCGCACAGAGTCGGACACGATTGAAGCAACTTAGCAGCAGCAGCAGCAGCATTATATATGACAAAATGAATGGACAAGTTCTGCATGTAAAACAATGGGATCAAAGTACACGGTGATTATTCAATAAATACATATACAATAAAATTATGGTTTACTAATGGAATGGAATTTTGTGCCATAATTAAAACGTCACATAGAAATATTTATACTGGACTAAGTTCTCCTATAGAGGGGACGACAGAGGATGAGATGGTTAGATGGCATCACCGACTGAATGAGAGAGTTTGAGCGAGCTCTGGGATTTGGTGATGGACAGGGAAGCCTGGCATGCTGCAGTCCAGCGGGTTGCAAGGAGTCAGAGATGACTGAGCGACTGAACTGAATTGAAGTTCTTCTAAGCAGAAGATATTAAGAGGTGGCAAGAATACACAGAAGACTATACAAAAAAAGAATGACCCAGATAACCATGATGGTGTGATCACTCACCTAGAGTCAGACATCTTGGACTGCAAAGTCAAGTGGGCCTTAGGGAGTATCACTAGGAACAAAGCTAAGAGAGGTGAAGGAATTCCAGCTGAGCTGTTTCAAATCATTAAAAAAAAAAAAAAAGAATGATGCTGTGAAAGTGCTGCACTCAACACGCCAGCAAATTTGGAAAAATCAGCAGTGGCCACAGGACTGGAAAATGTTACTTTTCCTTCCAATCCAAAAGAAGGGCAATGCCAAAAAATGTTCAAACTAACACTCATTTCACATGCTAGCAAAGTAATGCTCAAAATTCTCCAAACTAGGCTTCAGCAGTATGTGAACTGAGAACTTCCAGATGTTCAAGCTGGATTTAGAAGAGGCAGAGGAACCAGACATCAAATTGCCAACAACCATTGGATCATAGAAAAATCAAGAGAATTCAAGAAAAGCATCTACTTCTGCTTTATTGACTATGCTAAATCCTTTAACTGTGTGGATCACAACAAACTGTGGAAAATATTTTAAAGAGACAGAAATACCAGACCACCTTGCCTGCCTCCTGAGAAACCAGCATCCAGGTAAAGGAACTACGGTTAGAAATGGACATGGAACAACAGACTGGTTCCAAATTGGGAAAGGTGTATGTCAAGGCTGTATGTTGTCATCCTTCTTATTTAACATATATGCAGATTACATCATGTGAAATGCTGTGCTGGGTGAATCACAATCTGAAATCAACATGGCCAGGAGAAATATCAATAACCTCAGATATGCAGATGACATCACCCTAATGGCAGGAGGTGCTAAAAAGCCTCTTGATGAAGGTGAAAGTGGAGAGTGAAAAAGCTGGCTTAAACCTCAACATTAAAAAAGCTAAGATCAGGCATCTGGTTCCATCATTTCATTGCAAATAGGTGGGGAAACATTGGAAACAGTGAGAGACTTTATTTTCTTATTCCCCAAAATCACTGCAGATGATGACTGCAGCCATGAAAATAAAAGACGCTTGCTCCTTGGGAGAAAAACTATGATAAACCTGACAGTATATTGAAAAGCAGAGACATTACTTTGCTGACAAAGGTCCTTATAGTCAAAGCTATGACTTTTACAGTAGTCATGCATGGATGTGACAGAGAAAGTTGAGTGCCAAAGAAATGATGCCTTTGAACTGTGGTGGTGGAGAAGACATTCTTTTTATTAATGATCTCATGTTTTATTTTTTTATATATTTTAATTGTAGTCTAATTACTTTACAATATTGTAGTGGTTTTTGCCATACATTGACATGAATCATCATGGGTGTATAGGTGTTCCCCATTCTGAACCTCCTTCCCACCTCCCTCCCCATCCTATCCCTCAGGGTCATACCAGTACACCAGCTCTGAGCACCCTGTCTCATGCATTAAACTTGGACTGGTGTTCTGTTTCATATATGACAATACACATTTCAATGCTATTCTCTCAAATGATCACACCCTCGCCTTCTCACACAGAGTCCAAAAGACTGTTCTATATGTCTGTGTCTCTTTTGCTGTCTCGCATACAGGGTCATTGTTAATATCTTTCTAAATTTCATATATATGCATTAGTATACTGTATTGGTGTTTTTCTTTCTGGCTTACTTCACTCTGTATAATAGGCTCCAGTTTCATCCACCTCATTAGAACTGATTCAAATGTATTCTTTTTAATGGCTGAGTAATATTCAATGTGTAAGTGTACCACAGCTTTCTTATCCATTCGTCTGCCAATGGACATCTAGGTTGCTTCCATGTCCTGGCTATTATAAACAGTGCTGTGATGAACATTGGGGTACATGTGTCTCTTTCAATTCTGGTTTCCTCAGGGTGTATGTCCAGCAGTTGGATTCCTGGGTCATATGGCAGTTCTATTTCCAGTTTTTTAAGGAATCTCCACACTGTTCTCCATAGTGGCTGTACTAGTTTGCATTCCAACCAACAGTATAAGAGGGTTGCCTTTTATCCACACCCTCCCAACATTTATTGTTTGTAGACTTTTTAATAGCAGCCATTCTGACTAGCAGAAGATGTTACCTCATTATGATTTTGATTTGTATTTCTCTGATAATGAGGGACATTGAACATCTTTTCATGTGTCTGTGAACCATCTGTATGTCTTCTATGGAGAAATGTCTGTTTAGTTCTTTGGCTCATTTTTTCATTGTGTCACTTATTTTTCTGGAATTGAGCTGGAGGAGCTGCTTCTATATTTTTGAGATTAATTCTTTGTCAGTTGCTTTTTGTGTTATTTTCTCCTATTCTGAAGGCTGTCTTTTCACCTTGCTTGTAGATTTCTTCATTGTGCAAAAGATTTAAAGTTTAATTAGGTCCCATTTGTTTACTTTTGCTTTTATTTCCATTGTGGGAGGTGGGCCATAGAGGATTCTGTGATGATTTATATCAGACAGTGTTTTGCCTAAGTTTTCCTCTAGGAGTTTTATAGTTTCTGGTCTTACATTTAGATCTTTAATCCATTTTGAGTTTTTGTGTATGTTGTTATGAAATGTTCTAATTTCATTCTTTTACAAGTGGTTGACTAGTTTTCCAAGCACCACTTCTTAAAGAGATTGTCTTTCCTCCATTGTATATTCTTGCCTCCTGTGTCAAAGATGAGGTGTCCATAGGTGCATGGATGGGCTTTCTATTTTGTTACATTGATCTGTATTTCTGTGTTTGTGCCAGTAAGGTACTCTCTTGTTGACTGTAGCCTTGTAATATAGTCTGAAGTCAGGCAGGTTGATTCCTCCAGTTCCATTCTTCTTTCTCAAGACTGCTTTGGCTATTCGAGGTTTATTGTATTTCCATACAAACTGTGAAATTTTTTGTTCTAGTTCTCTGAAAAATACCGTTTGTAGCTTGATGGGGATTGCATTGAATCTATAGATTGCTTTGGGTAGTGTACTCATTTTCACTATATTGATTCTTCCAGTCCATGAACATGCTATATTTTTCAATCTATTTGTTTCCTCTTTGATTCCTTTCATCAGTGTTTTATAGCTTTCTCTATATATGTCTTTTGTTTCTTTAAGTAGATATATTCTGAAGTATTTTATTCTTTTCATTGCAATGGTGAATGGAATTGTTTCCTTAATTTTTCTTTCAGTATTCTCATTGATAGTCTATAGGAATGCAGGGATTTCTGTGTGTTAATTTTATATCCTGCAGCTTTACTATATTCACTGACTAGCTCTAGTAATTTTCTAGTAGAGTCTTTAGGGTTTTCTATGTAGAGTATCATGTCATCTGCAAACAGTGAGAGTTTTACTTTTTCTTTTCCAATCTGGATTCCTTTTATTTCTTTTTCTTCTCTGATTGCTATGACTAAAACTTCCAAAATGATCTTGAATAATAGTGGTGAGAGGGGACACTGTTGTCTTCTTCCTGACATTAAGGGAAATGCTTTCTATTTTTCATCATTGAGGATACTGTTTGCTGTGGGTTTGTCGTATATAGCTTTTATCATACTGAGGTATGTTCCTTCTGTGCCAGCTTTCTGGAGAGTTTTTATCATAAATGGATGTTGTATTTTATCAAAAGCTTTCTCTGCATATACTGAGATAATCATATGGTTTTTATCTTTCAATTTGTTGATGTGGTGTATCACATTGATTGATTTGCAGATTTTAAAGAATCCTTGCATCCCTGGGATAAAGCCCACTTGATCATGATGTATGATATTTTTAATATGTTGTTGGATTCTGTTTGCTAGGATATTGTTAAGGATTTTGCATCTATGTTCATCAGTGATATTGGCCTGTAGTTTTATTTTTTTTGTGGCATCTTGGTCTGGTTTTGGTATTAGGGTGATGGTGGCCTCATAGGATGAGGGGTAGTTTACCTTTCTCTGCAATTTTCTGGAAGAGTTTGAGGATAGGTGTCAGATCTTCTCTAAATTTTTGGTAGAATTCAGCTGTGAAGCTGTCTGCTCCTGTGGTTTTGTATGCTGGAAGATATCTGATTAAAATTTCGATTTCTGTGCTTATGATGTGTGTTAAGATTTTCTATTTCTTCCTGGTTCAGTTTTGGAAATTTATACTTTTTAAATAATTTGTCCATTTCTTCCAAGTTGTCCATTTTATTGTCATATAGTTGCTGATGGTAGTCTCTTATGATCCTTTGTATTTCTGTCTTGTCTGTTGTGATCTCTCCATTTTCATTTCTAATTTTGTTGATTTGATTCTTCTCCCTTTTTTCTTGATGAGTCTGGCTAATGGTTTGTCTGTTTCATTTATCTTCTCAAAGAACCAGCTTTTAGCTTTGCTGATTTTTGCTATGGTCTCTTTTGTTTCTTTTGCATTTATTTCTGCCCTAATTTTTTATAATTTGTTTCCTTCTACTAGCCCTGGGGTTCTTCATTTCTTCCTTTCCTTGTTTCTTTCAGTGTAGAGTTAGGTTACTTATTTGACTTTTTTCTTGTTTCTTGAGGTAAGCTTGTATTGCTATGAACCTTCCCCTTAGCACTGCTTTTACTGAGTCCCATAGGTTTTGGGCTGTTGTGTTTTCAATTTTCATTCGTTTCTATGCATATTGCAATTTATTCTGTGATTTGTTTTTTCAGAAATGTGTTTCTTAGCCTGCATATGTTGGAATTTTTAATAGTTATTTTTTCCCGTGTATTTGACATCTAATCTTACTGCATTGTGATCAGAAAAGGTGTTTGGAATAATTTCAATTATTTTGCATTTTCCACAGCTTGATTTATGGCCCAGCATGTGATCTATCCTGGAGAAGGTTGTGTGCACTTGAGGAAAAGGTGAAATTCATTGTTATGGGGTGAAATGTCCTATAGATATCAATTAGATCTAACTGGTCCTTGTATCATTTAAAGTTTGTGTTTCTTTGTTAAATTTCTGTTTACTTGATCTATCCATAGATGTGAGTGGGGTATTAAAGTCTCCCACTATTATTGTGTTACTGTTAATTTCCCCTTTCATGTTTGTTAGCATTTGCCTTACATATTGTGGTGCGCCTATGTTGGGTGCATATATATTTATAATTGTGATATCTTCTTCTTGGATTGATACTTTGATCATTATGTAGTGTCCTTCTTTGTCTCTTTTCACAGTCTTTATTTCAGAGACTATTTTATCTGATATGAGTATTGCTATTCCTGCTTTCTTTTGGTCTCCATTTGTGAGAAATATCTTCTTCCAGCCCTTCATTTTCATTCTGTACGTGTCCCTTGTTTTGAGGTGGGTACTTTGTAGACAGCATATTTTTTTTTTGGTATCCATTCAGCCAGTCTTTGTCTTTTGGTTGGGGCATTCAACCCATTTACATTTAAGGTAATTATTGAAAAGTATGATCCCATTGCCATTTACTTTATTGTTTTAGGTTTGAGTGTATACATCTTTTCTGTGTTTCTTGTCTAGAGAAGATCTTTTAGCCTTTGTTGAAGAGCTGGTTTGGTGGTGTTGAATTCTCCCACCTTTTTCTTGTCTGTAAAGCTTTTGGTTTCTCTTTCATATTTGAATGAGATCCTTGCTGGGTACAGTAATCTGGGTTGTAGGTTTTTCTCTTTCATCCCTTTAAGTATGTCCTGCTATTCCCTTCTGGCCTGAAGAGTTTCTATTGAAAGATCAGCTTTGTTCCCTTTATGGGAATCCCCTTGTATGTTATTTGTTGTTTTTCCCTTGCTGCTTTTAGTATTTGTTCTTTGTGTTTGATCTTCATTAATTTGATTAATGTGTGTCTTGGAGTGTTTCGCCTTGGGTTTATCCTGTTTGGGACCCTCTGGATTTCTTGGACTTGGGTGGCTATTTCCTTCCCCATTTTAGGGACTTTTTTCAAGTATTTTCTCCTCAAGTATGGCCTTTCTTTTTGTCTTCTTCTTCTGGGACTCCTATGATTTGAATGTTGGGGCATTTAACATTGTCCCAGAGGTCTCTGAGGTTGTCCTCATTACTTTTAATTATTTTTTTCTTTTTATCTCTCTGTTTCACTTATTTCTACCATTCTATTTTCCACCTCACTTAGGCTATCTTCTGTCTCAGTTATTCTACTGTTGGTTCCCTCCAGAGTGTTTTATGTTTATTTTTTTTTTCTTTTCAGAGTGTTTTTGATCTAATTTATTGCATTATTCATTACTGATTGACTCTTTTTTATTTCTTCCAGGTCTTTGTTAAAACTTTCCTGCATCTTCTCAATCCTTGTCTCCAGGCTATTTATCTGTAACTCCATTTTGTTTTCAAGATTTTGGATCATTTTTACTTCATTATTCTGAATTCTTTTTCAGTTAGACTCTCTATCTCCTCCTCTTTTGTTTGATTTGGTGGGCATTTATCATGTTTATTTACCTGCTGAGTATTTCTCTGCCTTTTCATTTTGTTTAGATTGCTGTGTTTGGGGTAGCTTTTCTGTATGCTGTAAGTTTGTGGCTGCTCTTTATTGTGGAGTTTGCTCCCTGTGCATGAGGTTGGACTAGTGGCTTGTGAACTTTTCCTGGTTAGGGAAGCTTCCATTGGTGTTCCGGTGAGTGGAGCTGGATTTCTTCCCTCTGGAGTGCAATGAAGTGTCCAGTAGTGAGTTTTGAGATGTCTATGGGTTGAGTGTGACTTTGGGTAGCCTGTGTATTGAAGCTCAGGGCTATGTTCCTACGTTGCTGGAGAATTTGCATGGTATGTCTTGCTCTGGAACTTGTCTCTTGGGTGGTGCTTGGTTTCAGTGTAGGTATGGAGGCCAGGGGTGGCAGCTGGGAGGAGCAACCCAAGGAGTGGTGGCTGCACAGACACAGGAGGCCCTAGAGGAGCTATTCCACGTTGAAGGTAAGGAACAGTGGCGGTAAGGAGATACCCCTCGTCCAAGGTAAGGAGCAGCAGCTGTGCATTGCTGGAGCAGCCGTGAAGAGATACCCCACGCCCAAGGTAAGAGAAACCCAAGTAAGATGATAGATGTTGCAAGAGGGTATCAGAGGGCAGACACGCTGAAACCATACTCTTAGAAAACTAGTCAATCTAATCACACTAGGACCACAGCCTTGTCTAACTCAATGAAACCAAGCCAAGCCCTCAGGGCAACCCAAGACGGGCGGGTCATGATGGAGAGGTCTGACAGAATGTGGTCCACTGGAGAAGGCAATGGCAAGGCACTTCAGTATTCTTGCCTTGAGAACCCCATGAACAGTAGGAAAAGGCAAAATGATAGGATACTGAAAGAGGAACTCCCCAGGTCATTAGGTGCTCAATATGCTACTGGAGATCAGTGGAGAAATAACTCCAGAAAGAATGAAGGGATGAAGCCAAAGCAAAAACAATACCCAGCTGTGGATGTGACTGGTGATAGAAGCAAGGTCTGATGGTGTAAAGAGCAATATTGCATAGGAATTTGGAATGTCAGGTCCATGAATCAAGGCAAATTGGAAGTGGTCAAACAAGAGATGGCAAGGGTGAATGTCGACATTCTAGGAATCAGCGAACTAAAATGGACTGGCATGGGTGAATTTAACTCAGATGACCATTACATCTACTACTGCGGGCAGGAATCCTTCAGAAAAAATGAAGTAGCCATCATGGTCAACAAAAGGGTCCGCAATGCAGTACTTGGATGCAGTCTCAAAAAACGACAGAATGATCTCTGGTCGTTTCCAAGGCAAATCATTTAATATCACAGTTATCCAAGTCTATGCCCCAACCAGTAATGCTGAAGAAATTGAAGATGAACTGTTTTATGAAGACCTACAAGATCTTTTAGAAGTAACACCGAAAAAAGATGTCCTTTTCATTATAGGGGACTGGAATGCAAAAGTAGGAAGTCAGGAAACACCTGGAGTAACAGGCAAATTTAGCCTTGGAATGCGGAATGAAGCAGGGCAAAGACTAATAGAGTTTTGCAAAGAAAATGCACTGGTCATAGCAAACACGTCTTCCAACAACACAAGAGAAGACTCTACACATGGACATCACCAGATGGTCAACACCAAAATCAGATTGATTATATTCTTTGCAGCCAAAGATGGAGAAGCTCTATACAGTCAACAAAAACAAGACCGGGAGCTGACTGTGGCTCAGATCATGAACTCTTTATTACCAAATTCAGACTTAAATTGAAGAAAGTAGGGAAAACCACTAGACCATTCAGGTATGACCTAAATCAAATGCCTTATGATTATGCAGTGGAAGTGAGAAAAAGATTTAAGGGTCTAGATCTGATAGATAGAGTGCCTGATGAACTATGGAATGAGGTTCATGACATTGTACAGGAGACAGGGATGAAGACCATCCCCATGGAAAAGAAATGCAAAAAAGCAAAATGGCTGTCTGGGGAGGCCTTACAAATAGCTGTGAAAAGAAGAGAGGTGAAAAGCAAAGGAGAAAAGGAAAGATATAAGCATCTGAATGCAGAGTTCCAAAGAATAGCAAGAAGAGATAAGATGTGAAATAGAGGAAAAGAACAGAATGGGAAAGACTAGAGATCTCTTCAAGAAAATTAGAGATACCAAGGGAACATTTCATGCAAAGATGGGCTTGATAAAGGACAGAAATGGTCTGGACCTAACAGAAGTAGAAGATATAAAGAAGAGATGGCAAAAATACACGGAAGAACTGTACAAAAAAGATCTTCACGACCCGGGTAATCATGATGATGTGATCACTAATCTAGAGCCAGACATCTTGGAATGTATAGTCAAGTGGACCTTAGAAAACATCACTATGAACAAAGCTAGTGGAGGTAATGGAATTCCAGTTGAGCTGTTTCAAATCCTGAAAGATGATGCTGTGAAAACGCTGCACTCAATTTGCCAGCAAATTTGGAAAACTCAGCAGTGGCCACAGGACTGGAAAAGGTCAGTTTTCATTCCAATTCCAAAGAGGCAATGTCAAAGAATGCTCAAACTACCACACAATTGCACTCATCTCACATGCTTGTAAAGTAATGCTCAAAATTCTCCAAGCCAGACTTCAGCAATACGTGAACTGTGAACTTCCTGATGTACAGGCTGGTTTTAGAAAAGGCAGAGGAACCAGATATCAAATTGCCATCATCTGCTGGATCATGGAAAAAGCAAGAGAATTCCAGAAAAACATCTCTTTCTGCTTTATTGACTATGCCAAAGTCTTTGACTGTGTGGATCAGAATAAACTGCGGAGAATTCTCAAAAAGATGGCAATACCAGACCTCCTGACCTGCCTCTTGAGAAATCTGTATGCAGGTCAGGAAGCAACAGTTAGAACTTAACATGGAACAACAGACTGGTTCTAAATAGGAAAAGGAGTTCGTCAAGACTGTATATTCTCACCCTGCTTATTTAACTTATATGCAGAGTACATCATGAGAAATGCTGGACTGGAAGAAACACAAGCTGGAATCAAGATTGCTGGGAGAAATATCAATAACCTCAGATATGCGGATGACAGCACCCTTATGGCAGAAAGTGAAGAGGAACTAAAAAGTCTCTTGATGAAAGTGAAAGTGCAGAGTGAAAAAGTTGGCTTAAAGCTCAACATTCAGAAAACGAAGATCATGGCATCTGGTCCCATCACTTCATGGGAAATAGATGGGGAAACAGTGGAAACGGTGTCAGACTTTATTTTTTGGGCTCCAAAATCATTGCAGATGGTGATTGCAGCCATATAATTAAAAGTTGCTTACTCCTTGGAAGAAAAGTATGACCAACCTAGATAGTATATTCAAAAGCAGAGACATTAGTTTGCCAACTAAGTTCCATCTAGTCAAGGCTATGGTTTTTCTAGTGGTCATGTATGGATGTGAGAGTTGGTCTGTGAAGAAGGCTGATCGCCAAAGAATTGATGCTTTTGAACTGTGGTGTTGGAGAAGACTCTTGAGAGTCCCTTGGACTGCAAGGAGATCCAACCAATCCATTCTGAAGGAGATCAGCCCTGGGATTTCCTTGGAAGGAATGATGCTATAGCTGAAACTCCAGTACTTTGGTCACCTTATGCAAAGAGTTGACTCGTTGGAAAAGACTCAGATGCTGGGAGGGATTGGGGGCAGGAGGAGACGAGAACGACAGAGTATGAGATGGCCGGATGGCGTCACTGACTCGATGGACGTGAGTCTGAGTGAACTCCTGGAGTTGGTGATGGACAGGGAGGCCTGGCGTGCTGCGATTCATGGGGTCGCAGAGTCAGACACAACTGAGCGACTGAACTGATCTGAACTGAATATTCCATTGTGTATATGTATGACAAATTCTTTATCCATTCATCTGTCGATGGACATCATGGTTGCTTCCATGTTCTAGCTATTGTAAATAGTGCTGCAATGAACCATGGGATACATGTGTCTCTTGCAGTTTTGGTTAAATTGTTAAAATAATGATAAATTTTAATTTAAAAATTACGATATAAAAATTGTAATTAAAAATAAACATAAATAAATTATGATAGGCTGCTCTCTGAGATTAATTTTTATATTTTCTTTGTCTCAAAAATTTCTTTAATATGATTGCTTCTATTGACTTTCACTTAAAACAGTGAAAAAAATGTAAAAATATTTAGAGTTCATGTTCCCTATCTTTGGTGAACTTACAGTGACATGACACATACATTAAATAAATAAGTAGGTAATACAATAAGGCAAAAGATTCAACATTATTCAATGAGTTTCAATTAATCCATATTGTATAGCCATGGTCCCCAATCTTTTTGGCACCAGGGACCAGTTTCATCGAAGACATATTTTTCCCATGGACTGGGGGGTGGGGTGAATGGTTTCAGGATAGTTCAATGGCATTACATTTATTGTGCACATTATTCCTATGATTATTATATCAGCTCCACCTCAAATCATCAGGCATTCGATCCTGGAAGCTGAGGACCCCTGGTAGAATATACACTTTATATTTAACATACATATTTATGCAGGCATTCCTTGTTTTATTGTTTTTCATGTTACTGCACTTCACAGGTACATTTCTTTTTTTTTTTTTAACAAACTAAGGGTTTATCACAACCCTGTGTCAAAATCTATAGGTGACATTTTTACAATAGTATTTGCTCACTTAGTATCTCTGTGTCCTGAGTCCTTTGGGGAGCAATCCAAGAAGTCTTAAGTTCTAGGTTCAGGTTTTGATCTTTTACTGCTTTATTCGAGAATTTATAGTCTTTTCTAGCAGCATTTTCCTCTAACAACTCCTCTTATTTTCCGATGGCTAGCAGGAGTAGACTTGCGATTATATTAAATGGCAAGCAGACTAATTGCATTTCCCTTTGATTTGCAACAGTGACACTAATCATTTTTCTTGTCAGTTTTTTGAAGGTAGTCTGCCATGTCTGTTATTTAGAAAAAATATTAGCAGTTTGATACTGGTGGGAAAAGACATGAAGGATTATGAAGAATTAGCAAAAACTGGGGATATGTGAATCTATAAATCTAAGGCTAAATAAGTTTTCAATAAAGAGTGATGATCCTCTAAATTAACTATATTTACTATCACATGCTGAGTATTATCTAAAACTCCATAATATTAATATTTCAGAGAATTTATTATCATCTGAGCCTCTTCATTTTAAAAACTGCCCTCATAATCTAGCCAAAAATAGTTCATTATTTTCATTTCCCATCAATCCATGTGACATTTTTAGTACTTCTTGGATTTCAGGCTAGGATAAAAATAGCAGAAGCACATATTATTATAACAGTTATTTCTGAACCCCAGAACTTCATAGATTCACAAAATAAATGTTTCATAAACTAAAAAATAACACTTTGCTTCTGAGATAACTGAATGTACTTCTATAAAATAAAAATCATAATCATTTTCATTAAAAATAGCAGTTTATAGGTCATAATATTATTTGACACTATTACAAAGAAGTTGAGTTAGAAAATATGTTGGCTTTTCCCTCACTTTTATTCTCATCAGTGATCTGTGGAACAATTCGTTTAATGAATGAATTCTAGACAGTCCTTTGAGTTGGTTCAAAATACCAGAATGAGATGTTCTCATATCATAACATTGACTTCTTTTTGAAGCTTATATTAAAAATAACTTCTTTGAAGATTTTTCTCATATATTTTATTCCCTCTCCCCTCTCAAAGAGAATCTTTGTACCAGCCAGGGTTCCATGTATGGATTTCTATTTGAACATCTGTAAATGTGATTGAATTTATTTGTTTACATGTTGGTCTCACTCATTCTGTGGACACAGAGCCCTGCTTCTCAAAGGCAAGGGTGGCATCTCACTCCCCTTTGTTTCCCTAGTACCTGAAACTAAGTATAAGATTTAACAGTCCTCATTTTTATTCTTCCCAGTGTTCTTATCTCTTACATTTCAAATTGTAGTATCCTTCCCCTCTGACACTGGGTTTAGTGATATAATTGGCTTTGGCCAATGTGTTCTGTGCTAAGTCGCTTCAATCCTGTCCGACTCTGTGCAACCACATGGACTTTAGCCCACCAGGCTCCTCTGTCCATGGGATTCTCCAGGCAAGAGTGTTGGAGTGGGTTGCCATATCCTCCTCCAAGAAATCTTCCCAACCCAGGGATCAAAACTGGGTCTCTTACAACTACCTGCATTTGCGGGCATGTTCTTTGCAACTAGTGCCACCTGTGAAGCCCGTGAGCTGTTAACAAGTTGTGATGCAAACGTGGGCTTGAAATGTGATTGGGCTTGCTTGCACTTGCATTCTGCCATTACAAGGAGAACTTGCCCATGTTAACCTGATGGAGGATGAAAGACAGTATCACTAATTTAGAAAAATCATCTTAAATCACTTAACAAACAGCTCCCACCCATGTAAGCAAGGCTAGGTGAAACAAGAACTGCTATTCAGCCATTCTTGGCTCATAAAAATAATAACATTGTTATATACAAATCAGGTTTTGATGTTGCTATTCGCAATTATTTTGGCACTAAGTAGCTAATGCAAAGAAAATAGCACCTTAGTTCAGTTCAGTCGCTCAGTTGTGTTCGACTCTTTGTGAACCCATGAATCACAGCACGCCAGGCCTCCCTGTCCATCACCAACTCCCGGAGTTCACTCAAACTCATGTGTATCGAGTTGGTGATGCCATCCAGCCATCTCATTCTCGGTCGTTCCCTTCTCCTCCTGCCCCTAATCCCTCCCAGCATCAGGGTTTTTCCAATGAGTTAACTCTTCGCATGAGGTGGCCAAAGTATTGGAGTTTCAGCTTCAGCATCAGTCCTTCCAATGAACACCCAGGACTGGTCTCCTTTAAGATGGACTGGTTGGATCTCCTTGCAGTCCAAGGGACTCTCAAGAGTCTTCTCCAACACCACAGTTCAAAAGCATCAATTCTTCAGGGCTCAGCTTTCTTCACAGTCCAGCTCTCACATCCATACATGACCACTGGAAAAACCATAGCCTTGACTCAATGGACCTTTGTTGACAAAGTAATATCTCTGCTTTTTAATATGCTATCTAGGCTGGTCTTTTAATTTCATGATATGCTAAATAATTGAGAAATGAAAGCTGCTTCTAGATGGCACAAGGTAAAGGAAAAAAAAAAAGATGAAGAGGAAAAGCAAAGGTAGAAAACATATTTGCCTTCTAAAATACTCTTATTAAAACTCCCTCATTATAGTGCCACTTATATTAAAATAGTCTAGATAAAATGAAAAAGAAATTTTTCTAAGCCTTTGGGCCTAGGGAAAAAGGAAGCAGATATGAAATGAGTGCCTACTATGCCCCAGACATTATCATGTATGTTTCATTTAATCTTCATGTCAACTCAGGAGATAGAAATTGTTGTCCCCATTTTAGAATGAGAAAAATTAGATTCAGTCAAGTAACTTGTCTAAGGTTTTGGATTTTAAAAAGTGTAGAGTTAGTGAGAGAGTGCTCACTGTGGAAAGTATATTTATGAGATGAAAGAGCGAGGCACATAAAGAACAGATTTAGAAAAGCCAAAAGCCAATTGGGACCTAATAAAAATATTTATTGATCATCTATCATGCATCACATCATTTGCAAATTGATGAAATATAATAAGCATTGAAGAATGATAAAATATAATGAAATTAAAATACATATTAAAAATGCTAGAGTAATCACTAACATTTTAAACTGAAGAGATATAACTAATAAGCAAATTGAGATAAAATGAGATTTTTCAAAAATCTCACATTATGCAAAAGAAGATAACCTTACCACGTCAAATAACATAAATGGCTTGTGAAAGTGAAGTCACTGTCGTGTCCAACTCTTTGTGACCCCATGGACTGTAGCCTACCAGGCTTCTCTGTCCATGGGATTTTCCAGGCAAGAGTACTGGAGTGGGTTGCCATTTCCTTCTCCAGGTGATCTTCCCGACCCAGGGATCAAACCCGAGTCTCCTGCATTGTGGGTGGATGCTTTACCCTCTGAGCCACCAGGGAAGCTTAACAAGTCTAATTAAAAGACATTTAAAAATTAAATAAAAATATGCCAAGACTTACTAGTATGCTACCCATAAGAGATCCACTTTAAATATAATGGCAGAGGATAAAAGTAAAAGAAAGAAAAGAAAAAAATTATTATGTAAAAATTGATTGCAAGAAGGCTGGTGTGCTATACTAATCTTAGGCAAAGTAGTACATGTCAGAACTAGGGGTATTACTATGGATGGAAATGAATATTTCATAAGAATAAAGAGATTAATTCATCAAGGAGAATTTAAAAACTTAAACAGGTATGTATCTAATAATAAGATTTTAAAATACACAGAAGAAAAACAGAAATGAATGGAGAAGAGACAGAGCCACAATTATAGTTGGAGAGCTCAAGACTCCTATCTTAGTAACTGAGGTAAAATGGCAAGGAAATAAAATTTGGTTGCATATTTGTTGCATATTTTTATTGTCTTTTTTCTCTAAAACTGGATATTATCAATAGAGAGAGGAAAATAATGAAAAATAGGTGCCCCTTCTTTTTGGACCTTAATTTATTCTATCTTACAATTTGCCATCCTTTAGCATAAATGAAGAGGCCAATTATACTTAGACAATCTGTAAATCCATTTTGATCATGGCATTGTGAATTTTATCAATCCAAGGAGCCACCAGTCAGTATTTTAAGGCAAATCAAGTCTATGGACACTCTTTCTTCCTTTGTGTCCTCCTCATTCCTTTAACTAAGCCCCTATCCTATTTCCTATCTAAGGTATCAGAGTAGAATAACTTATAATTACAGGGACATCATTATGCTTTAAAGATAAAAAGACTATTTGTAAGGATGTTCCACTACAATCATTATTCTTCATAAGTTGCCACTGCATTAGTTATTGCTATTTTTTTTATCCACATTGCCATATATAATTTAATTCTGAAGATTTCTCTCCTATGGCCTGTTTTCTTTTTTTCCTGTTTCTAGGAAGAAGAGTTTGTCATGGCATTCAAAACTTACCTCAAGACCAAAAGTTATGGTTGCTAGACAAGCATCTATGCTTTAAAGTTGTATATTTCAGACACCTTTTTGATCATGTGTAGATCTCTCAAGTTCTGCATGATTCTTTGTGTTGTCCAATCCTGGGAAAAATATTTTTCATTCTTTGAGTAAACTAGGCATTTTTAATACAATAACTAGTACAAGTTTTAATTATAAATTTGAAATAAATAAAATTAACCTTTGCTTTGAAAGTATATAAAATATACAACTAATATTTATTCACAATATAAATATTAATAAAATTAATACTTATCCATTGGATCATAGAAAAAGCAAGAGAATTCTAGAAAAAAAAAAAAGTCTACCTCTGATTCATTAACAACACTAAAGACTTTGACTGTGTGGTTCACAACAAACTATGGAAAATTCTGGAAGAGATGGGAATACCAGACCACCTGATCTGCCTCTTGAGAAATCTGTATGCAGGTCAAGAAGCAAAGTTAGAACTGGTCATGGAACAATAGACTGGTTCCAAATTGAGAAAAGAGTACATCAAGGCTGTCTATTGTCACCCTGCTTATTTAATTTATATGCAGAATATATCATACTAAGTGCTGGGCTGGATGAAGCACAAGCCAGAATAAAGATTTCCAGGAGAAATATCAATGATCTTAGATATGCAGATGGTAGCACCCTTATGGCAGAAAGTAAAGAAGAACTAAAGAACGTCTTGACGAGAGTGATAGAGGAGAGCGGGAAAAGCTGGCTTAAAACTCAACATTCAAAAAATGAAGATCATGCCATCTGGTCCCAACACTTCATAGCAAATAGATGGGGAAAACATGGAAACAATGCCAGATTTAATTTTCTTGGGTTCCAAAATCACTGCAAATGGTGACTTCAGACATGGAATTAAAAGACGCCTGCTCCTTGGAAGAAAAGTTATGACAAAGCTAGACAGGATATTTAAAAGCAGAGACACCACTTTGCCAACAAACATCCACATAGTCAAAGCTATGGTTTTTCCAGTAGTCATGTATGGATATGAGAGTTAGACCATAAAGAGACCTGAGCACTGAAGAACTGGTGCTTTCAAATTGTGGTCCTGGAGAAAACTCTTGGACAGCAAATTTATCAAACGAATCAATCCTTAAGGAAAACCACCCTGAATATTCGTTGGAAGGACTGATGCTGAAGCTGAAACTCAATATTTTGACCACCTGATGTGAAGAGCCAACTCATTGAAAAAGACCCTGATGCTGGGAAAGATTAAGGGCAGGAGAAGGAGATGACAGAGGATGAGATGATTGGATGATATCACTGACTCAATGGACATGAATTTGAGCAAACTCAGGGAGATAATGAAGGACAGGGAAGCCTGGTGTGCTGCAGTCCATGGGGTCATGGAGAATCGATCATAACTTAGTGACTGAACAGCAATTTATCTTCAATCTTCAAAGTCGGCCCAATATCTGGAAATCTATATGAACAAATTAAATTTTGTCAAAGGCTTTTTCTACATCTATTGAGATGATCATATGGTTTTTGTCTGTCTTTTAAAATATGGTATATCACATTGATTAATTTCTGTATACAAGTAGGATACAAAAATCCTTGTATCCCTGGAATAAACACAACTTGATCATGGTGTATGAGCTTTTTGATGTGTTGCTGAATTCTGTTTGCTAAAATTTTGTTGAAGATTTTTGCATCTATGTTCATCACTGATATTGGCCTGAAGTTTTCTTTTTTTGTGTTGTCTGTCTAATTTTGGTATCAGACAGACAGATGAATGGATAAAGAAATTGTAGTATACACACACACACACACGCACACACACGCACACACACACACTGGAATATTACTTAGCCATGAAAAGGAATGCATTTGAGTCAGTTCTGATGAAGTGGATGAACCTAGAACCTATTATACAGAGTGAAGTGAGTCAGAAAGAGAAAGATAAGTACCATATTCTAACACATATATATGGAATCTAGAAAAATGGTACTGAAGAATTTATTTACAGGGCAACAGTGGAGACACACATAGAGAACAGACTTATGGACATGGGGAGAGGGGAGGAGAGGGTGAGATGTATGGAAAGAGTAACATGGAAACTTACATTACCATATGTAAAGTAGATAGCCAATGGGAATTTGCTGTATGGCTCAAGAAACTCAAACAGGGGCTCTGTATCAACCTAGAGGGGTGGGATGGGGAAGGAGATGGGAGAGAGTTTCGAAAGGGAGAGGATACATGTGTACCTATGGCTGATTCATGTTGATGTTTGACAGAAAATAGCAAAATTCTGTAAAGCAATTATCTTCTAATTAAAAAAAATAAATAAAAACAAATTAAAGAAAAAAATATATGTAATTTCATGTTTCTTTACCAAAGAAAAATGATTCAATAAATTCCATTAATCTTCTTGATAATATATCATCTCTTCTTAGAGAATTAGGAGGAGAATTTTATGTCTTGGCAAACAGTATAATGTATAAAACCCCACCAATGTTACCCTTAATGGTGAAATATTATATATTGCATTTGAATTGAAATTTAGAATAAGATTATGATACCTACTATTACTGCTAATATCTCAACATTGTAATAAGACAAAAACATTCCATTCATTTTAAATATTAAAAAATATATTGATCAGATATTATTATTATTAGTTTATGACAATGGAAATCACAGTTGGTAGACTAAACACAAATGTATTTAAATCATTGGAGAAGCTGAAGAAGCAGAATTTACCAAAATAGCTCTTAAAACCACATCAAAGAACTGGACCCCGAAGGGAGCTATTGTCTTTATCTTGAGAAAATTATCATATCAGGAATTTGTCTGCCATGGAGAAAGCTACCATGTCAGATGCTGGCTGCAGAACAATGATATCTTTGCTATAAATGTGACAGAAAAAATGGATGACTTGCATTTTCCTCCCTCTTCACATAACTCATTTCCAAAATAAAGTGAGATTTGCATATATCTGATTTATTGAAACTAAATTGTACCCAAAATCCAAGCTATTAAGAAACTCTGGGAAATGTAGGTCACAGATTCCATTCTCTGCAGCTAAAAGAGGGTTCAAATGGTTGTTGAGTAATCCTACTCCTGGTCTCTATCACAAAATGGAATAAAACTCATTTTTTCACAGACCATATGTTGTGTAACACAGAAAACCCAAGAGAAGCAACTAAAAAATCCAGTAAAATGTCTATAATCATTCCCAAACTGATTAATGAAATATATTAAGAATTACTGCTCAAAAAATTAATCAATCGGATAAGAGAACATAATGATCCTATTCAAAATTATAACAAAAATTTCCACTATCAAGGAATACAATTTAAAACATATGTATAAGATCATATGCAAATATTACAACAATGTGTTTAAAATAGTAATAGATGAAAACATAATTCCATTTTCTTACACAGAAAGACTGAACAGTGTAATGACCATCTGTACTTCTTTTTTTATAGTCAATATTCTACATATATTTTTTAATTGAATTTTATTTGATTGACCCAAACATTCATTTTTATGGACTTTATACACTTTAATTTAAAGTGAAATTTTTTGGTCATAACATTATATAGTTGTGCCAATTTTGCTATATTTTAAATTTTTTTTCACCTTTTCATCTCCTTAATTCATTTTTCCCGTCCACCATCCTTTGCCTCTGGCAACCATCATTCAGTTCTTTGTAACTATAAGGTTTTTGTTTTTGTTTTTATATTCCACATATAAGAGAGATTTTATGGAATTTATCTTTTTTTGTATGACTCATTTCGCTTAGCGTAATGCCCTCAATGTCCATCCATTTTGTCATAAATGGTAAGATGTCATTCTTTTCAATAACTGAGTAATATTACTTTGTGCATATATGTAACACAATTTTTATATTGTGAAATGAAAATGTCTCCTGCCATATTAATAAACAAGAAATGTCACACCATCAGCAATTTCTGGCCTCCAAATGTGGATGGGAGCTCCCCAAATTGAAATCCAGAAAATGCTGCCACACCTCCATGGTGATTGCTAAGAAGCTGGGGGAATGCAAGAAGCAAGGTGAACAAGGAAACAAGATTGACCCCAGATAGTTGAGGTGCATATGAAAGGAATGAATACAGTGAGCCAAGAGGCTTACATTTTCCAATACATAGACTGCTAAATTCCTTAACTTGATACCTGGTCTTTGATGTTCAGACTCCTTTTGTTGCAAACTTGTATATAAACTGACTTCCCATCCTGCTTCCTTAGAGTAGTTTTCTCAGAGCTACTGAGATGCTGTCTCCTGGGCTCAGAGTACTAAACATACCCACAAAATAAAATAACTCTATACTTTCAGGTTGTGACTATATTTTTTAGTTGACAGTATCCATTCAACCATAGAAGGATGTTTTGGTTGTTTTCATATCTTCTGTGACCTCACTTGTGTGCTTAGTTGCTCAGTCGTGTCTGACTTTTTGTGAACCCATGGACCATAGCCTGCCAGGCTCCTCTGTCCATGGGATTCTCCAGGCAAGAATACTGGAGTGGATAGCTATTCCTTTCTCCAGGGTCTCTTCCCCTACCCAGGAATTGAAGCCACATCTGCATTGCAGCTGAATTATTTACTGTATGAGCCACCATGGAAGTCTTTTATATCTTAGCTATAATAAATAGTGCTGCAATGAACATAGGGGTGCATCTATCTTTTCTAGTTATTGTTTTCTTTTTTCAGATAAATAAACAGAAATGGAATTTCTGGGTCATATGGCAGGTCTTATTTTTTAATTTTTTGAGTAAATTCTATACTGGTTTCCATAGTTGCTGTACCAATTTATGTTCCCACCAACAGTGAGCCAAGGATTTCCTTTCTCCACATTCTTGCCAATATGTTGTCTTATTAATAAGAGTCATTCTGACAGGTGTGAAGTGATATCTCGTTATGGATTTGATTTGTATTTCCTTCTGTGGGCAGGAATCCCTTAGAAGAAATGGAGTAGCCATCATAGTAAAAAAAAAAAAGAGTCCAAAATGCAGTACTTGGATGTAATCTCAAAAATGACAGAATGATCTCTCTTCATTTCCAAAGCAAACCATTCAATATTACAGTAATCCAAGTCTATGTTCCAACCAGCAACGCTAAAGAAGCTGAAGTTGAATGGTTCTATGACCTACAAGGCCTTCTAGAACTAACACTCAAAAAATATGTCTTCTTCATTATAGGGGACTGGGATGCAAAAGTAGGAAGTCAAGAGCTACCTGGAGTTGTTACAGCCAAATACTCCAGGAAACAAACTCACTCAGAAGGAGAGCATAGAGAGTGGAATGAAGTTTATTACACTGGCGGGTCCGAGGCAGAGTATCCTCTTTATGCAGGGACCCCGACCAACTTTTGTGAAAACCTTATATACTTTAAGTGTACTTCTCAAGCTCACATCTCCGAATTCCTTAAACCTAGCCTGGAAAGTGTTAAAGGGAGATACAATCAGGTTAAAGCCATAATTGATAATCAGAAGGATCAGGTGGTTATACACTGTAACCTATACCAATGGGTGCCATAAAGATTACAAAGGTGACTGACTACATACGGGATTATTACATTCTTTCTGGTGAAGGGAAATCTTGGTATGGAATCTGGTGTTTATCAGTCCAGGATGCATGTTTGGCCATAGTATGTGATCTCCATGGCTACCAGGCATATAGTCCAAAGATGGAGTTTCCTTCTTTTTCAAGATGGAGTCAGCTCACTTGTTCCATTTCTCCTTCAGAGTAACGGGCAAATTTGGCCTTGGAGTACAAAACGAAGCAGGTCAAAGCCTAACAGAGTTTTGCCAAGAGAACGCACTGGTCATAACAAATATCCTCTTCCAACAACATAAGAGAAAACTCTACACATGGACATTACCAGATGGTCAGTACCAAAATCACACTGATTGTATTTTTTGCAGACAAAGATGGAGAAACTCTATACAGCCAGCAAAAATAAGACCAGGAGCTGACTGTGGCTCAGATCATGAACTCCTTATTGCAAAATTCAGACTTAAATTGAAGAAAGCAAGGAAAACCACTAGACCATTCAGGTATGACCTAAATCAAATCCCTTACAATTATACAGTAGATTGACAAATAGATTCAAGGGATTAGATCTGATAGACAGAGTGCCTAAAGAATTATGGATGGAGGTTCATGACACTGTAGAGGAGACAGGGATCAAGACCATCCCCATGGAAAAGAAATGCAAAAAGGAAAAATGGTTGTCTGAAGAGGCCTTACAAACAGCTGAGAAAAGAAGAGAAGTGAAAGGCAACAGAGAAAAGGAAAGATATACCCATCTAAATGAAGAGTTCCAAAGAATAGCAAAGAGAGATAAGAAAGCCTTCCTCAGCAATCAATGCAAAGAAATAGAGGAAAACAATAGAATGGGAAAGAGTATAAATACCTTCAAGAAAATTAGAGATACCAAGGGAATATTTCATGCAAAGATGGGCTCAATAAAGGACCGAAATTGTATGGACCTAATAGAAGCAAAAGATAGTAAGAAGAGGTGGCAAGAATACACAGAAGAACTGTACAAAAAAGATCTTCATGACCCAGATAACCATGATGGTGTGATCACTCACCTAGAGCCAGACATCCTGGAATGTGAAGTCAAGTGGGCCTTAGGAAGCATCACTACAAACAAAGTTAGTGGAGGTGAAGGGATTCCAGTTGAGCTATTTCAAATCCTAAAAGATGATGCTGTGAAAGTGCTGTACTCAATAGGCCAGCAAATCTGGAATACTCAGCAGTGGCCACAGGACTGGAAAAGATCAGTTTTTATTCCAATCCCAAAGAAAGGCAATGCCAAAGAATGTTCAAACTACTGCACAATTGCACTCATCTCACACCCTAGCAAATTAATGCTCAAGTTCTTCAAGCCAGGCTTCAACAGTAGGGAAACCATGAAATTCCAGATGTTCAAGCTGGATTTAGAAAAGGCATAGGAACCAGAGATCAAATTGCCAATATCTACCGTATCATGGAAAAAGCATGAGAGTTCCAGAAAAACATCTACTTTTCTTTTATTGACTATGCCAAAGCCTTTGACTGTGTGGATCACAGCAAACTGTGGAAAATTCTTCAAGAGATGGGCGTACCAGACCACCTGACCTGCCTCCTGAGAAATCTGTATGCAAATCAAGGAGCAACAGTTAGAATTGGACATGGAACAACAGACTGGTTCCAAATTGGGAAAGGAGTACGTCAAGGCTGTATATTGTCACCCTGCTTATTTAACTTATATGCAGAGTACATCATGAGAAACGCCGGGCTGGAAGAAGCACAAGCTGGAATCAAGATTGCCGGGAGAAATATCAATAACCTCAGATATGCAGATGACACCACCCTTATGGCAGAAAGTGAAGAAGAACTAAAGACCCTCTTGATGAAAGTGAAAGAGGAGGGTGAAAAGGTTGGTTTAAAGCTCAACATTCAGAAAACTAAGATCATGGCACAGAGTCCAATCACTTCATGAAAATAGGTGGATAAACAATTTAAACAGTGAGAGACTTTATTTTGAGGGTTTCTGAAATCATTGCAGATGGTGAATGCAGCCATGAAATTAAAAGACGCTTACTCCTTGGAAAAAAAGCTAGGACCAACTAGACAGCATATAAAAAAGAAGAGACATTACATTGCTAACAAAGGTTTGTCTAGTCAAATGTATGGCTTTTCCAGTAGTCACATATGGATGTGAGAGTTGGACTATAAAGAAAACTGAGTGCCGACAAATTGATGCTCTTGAACTATGGTGTTGGAGAAGACTCTTGAGAGTCCCCTGGATTGCAGGGAGATCCAGCCAGTCAATCCTAAAGGAAACCAATCCTGAATGTTTATTGGAAGGACTGATGCTAAAGCTGAAACTCCAATACTTTGGCCACCTGATGTGAAAAACCAACTCATTTGAAAAGACCCTGATGATGGGAAAGATTGAAGGCAGGAAGATAAGGGCACGGAAGAGGATGAGATGTTTGGATGGCATCACCTACGTGATGGACATGAGTTTGAGTAGACTCAGGGCGTTGGTGATGGACAGGGGAGCCTGGCCGCAAAATGTCGGACATGACTGAGCGACTGAACTGAACTGAAGCATCTTTCATGTGTCTGTGGCCATCTATATGTCTTCTTCAGAAAAAATGTCTATTCAGAAACTCTAACAATTTTTAATCTGTTTTTTTATATTGATTTTTATGAGTTTATATATTTTGAATTTTAATCCCTTTAGATATATGATTTGAATAGATATTCTCCAATTCAGTAAGTTGGCCTCTCAGTTTGTTGCTGGTTTCCTTTGCTATACAGCAGAAGCACTTTAGATTGATACAATTCTATCTGATTATTTTTGCTTTTGTTACTTTTACTTCTCAGTTAGATTTTTAAAAATCATCACCAAAATTTATATCTAGAGGCTTACTGCCTATGTTGCTTTTTTTTCCCCCCCTAGGAGCTATGTGATCTTATGTCTCACATTAAAGGCTTTTTTTTTTTTTTTCTTTTAACTTTTGGGTACGCTGTAAGATAGTGGGTAAGTTAACATTTTTTTTACATTGTCTTTAACCCAACTTTTCTATATATTACATTTTTCTTTATTCATTCACTACTTGCGTCATCTAAAAATTTAACTTTTTATTTGCAGACTGTTTTGTGCTTAGTATTTTTTGCCCTCATTCCAAATCACTTTCTGTAATTATAGATTACATTCCAATAGACTCCCTGGTAGTTCAGCTGGCAAAGAATCCACCTGCAATGCAGGAGACCCTGGATTGATTCCTGGGTCAGAAGATCCACTGGAGAAAGGATAGGCCACCCACTCCAGTATTCTTGAGCTTCCCTGGTGGCACTGCTGGTAGACAATCTGCCTCCAATGCAGGAAACCTGGGTTCGATCTCTGGGTTGGGAAGATCCCCTGGAGAAGGACATGGCAACCCACTCCAGTATTCTTGCCTGGAGAATTTCCATGGACATAGGAGCCTGGTGGGCTACAGTCATGGGGTCACAAAGGGTCAGACACGACTAAGCACAGCACAGACTTATTATAACTAACAAATATTGAACATTATACATTGACCTGTATACTGTGGGGTCTAACTTGCATTGCTTTTGTAATTCTTTCCAGAACCACCTTAGTTTAGTACCATTATTGTGTACTAGGCACTTGGTAAATGTTTTACTTATATTCTCTTATTTATCCTGCCAACAATCCTAGGAGTTGGCTACTATCATTTACTTTCATTTTTAGGTCAGAATACAGGGGTTTGGAGAGGTTGAATACTTTTCCCAAGGAAACACAGCTCCTCTGTGGTGGAGATAGGATTTAAAGCTAGTTTGTCTGATTTCAGAAACTGTACTCTCAGCCATAGACTTGTATCTCACCTTTTCCAAGATTCTAAATATCTTGAGTCATAGTAGGAAATCTCAAGCAATTACTATACAGATACAGAACACAGTTATGTCTTGACTTTTAAAATATAATAGGTATAATTTTAGTTGAAGAGGACCTATTTGATAGTCATGAATGAAAATCTGCTTAGTCACAGAACAATTTGAAATCCTTCATTTACTATCAAGATGTAATGCTCCAATCCTGACCAATGCATGCCATTTTCTTTTTCTTTCTTTCTTTTTTTTTTTTGCATGCCATTTTCTAAGGCCAGCTCTTTCATTTAAGGGCTTACCACTTTGGACTCATTATAACTTCACTGAGTTAGAACTTAGTCCTTTAAGTAATGAACTTTACCAGTATTTAATCATTCTAATTGTGTCATTGCCTGTCATGACATGAATATAATTGCCTTCTTTTCAATATTTTGTGTTCCTTCACAGGAATCTCTAAAACAATACTTTTATCTTTTTTAAACTAGCGTATAGAAATACTAAGGAATTGTATGCAGAATCAGCATTATATGACACTAGAATTCTCTTTTGCTCTTTTATATTATGATGCTACAGGGACTTCCCTGGCAGTACAGTGGTTAAGACTGTACTTCCAATGCACGGGGTACAGTTTCTATCCCTGGTCAGGGAACTAAGAACCCACATGTTGCATGGTATGGCCAAAATAATAATAATAATAATAAACTAGAGTATATATTATGATACTAAGCTTTTAGCTAAATACTATTTTATGAGTTTAAACAACTTATTGATCATCGCTTTCTTCTAGTAACTTGTTTACTTTTAATTCTTACCAATTCATTTTTATTTATCATGATTTGAATTTTTAAAATTTCTCCTTTTTGACTTAATATACCAATTTCCCACCATTTCATTCTGTTTTCTGGGTAATGTTTTAATTCTAAAGCAGTGACATTTTTGTCTTAATCACTTGGTGAGTTTCTTCATCAATCTTGATCAATTCTCATGCAGTAGGCTATTTTTCTATGTGCCTTGCTTATTGCTGACTTGACAGCATAAGCTTTAAGCTTTGTGGCATAGTTAGGTTTGTTGTCCTTTATTTCTCCTATGAGTTTTTCTATTACCTTTCATAAACCTCATCAACAGGTCTGATTTTCATATTTATCAAGGTTTGTCATTTGAAACTTAAATGTTTTCATCCTTTCTACCACTGACATTCATATTTGTCACAACGTTGTCAGCCAACATAATTTTTCTTAACAAATCTTTAAATATTATAAGAATAGATCAGATAAGCTAATAAATATTCACTAAACTAACACACATACCCAAGGATACATGTTATTGGAAATATTAGCAGGATGTTTAATCAGCAACAAAAGAAGCTTGACCAAACAAAAAGAAAAGATTTGGGGCATAATGCTAATATAGGAACACTGACTACTTTTCTGCAAAGAAAAATTAAGCAATCACAGTTCAGTTCAGTTCAGTCGCTCATTCGTGTCTGACTCTTTGCGACCCCATGAACAGCAGCACACCAGGCCTCCCTATCCATCACCAACTGCTGGAGTCTACCCAAACCTATGTCCATTAAGTTGGTGATGGCATTCAACCATCTCATGCTCTGTCGTCCCCTTTTCCTACTGCCCTCAATCCTTCCCAGCATCAGGGTCTTTTCAAATGAATCAGCTCTTCGCATCAGGTGGCCAAATTATTGGAGTTTCAACTTCAACATCAGCCCTCCAATGAACACCGAGGACTGATCTCCTTGAGGATGGACTGGTTGGATCTCCTTGCAGTCCGAGGGACTCTCAAGAGTTTTCTCCAACACCACAGTTCAAAAGCATCAATTCTTTGGTGTTCAGCTTTCTTTATGGTCCAACTCTCACATCCATACATGACCACTGGAAAAACCATAGCCTTGACTAGACGGACCTTTGTTGACAAAGTAATGTCTCTGCTTTTTAATTTGCTGTCTAGGTTGGTCATAACTTTTCTTCCAAGGAGTAAGCGTCTTTTAACTTCATGGCTGCAATCACCATTTGCATTGATTTTGGAGCCCCCCAAAATAAAGTCAGCCTCTGTTTCCACAGTTTCCCCATCTATTTGTCATGAAATGATTGGACTGGATGCCATGATAGATTTCTGAATGTTGAACTTTAAGCCAACTTTGTCACTCTCCTCTTTCACTTTCATCAAGAGGCTCTTTAGTTCCTCTTCACTTTCTGCCATAAGGGTCGTGTCATCTGCATATCTGTTATTGATATTTCTCCTGGCAATCTTGATTCCAGCTTGTGCTTCCTCCAGCCCAGCGTTTCTCATGGTGTACTCTGTATATAAGTTAAATAAGCAGGGTGACAATATACAGCCTTGATGTACTCCTTTTCCTATTTGGAACCAGATTGTTGTTCCATGTCCAGTTCTAACTGTTGCTTCTTGACCTGCATACAGGTTTCTCAAGATGCAGGTCAGGTGGTCTGGTATTCCCATCTCTTTCAGAATTTTCCACAGTTTATTGTGATCCACACAGTCAAAGGCTTTAGTATAGTCAATAAAGCAGAAATCAGTGTTTTTCTGGAACTCTCTTGCTTTTTTGATGATCCAGCAGATGTTGGCAATTTGATTTCTGGTTCCTCTGCCTTTTCTAAAACCAGCTTGAACATCTGGAAGTTCACGGTTCACGTATTGTTGAAGCCTGGCTTGAAGAATTTTGAGCATTACTTTACTAGCGTGTGAGATGAGTGCAATTGTGCAGTAGTTTGAACATTCTTTGGCATTGCCTTTCTTTGAGATTGTAATCAAAACTGACCTTTTCCAGTCCCCTGGCCACTGCTGAGTTTTGCAAATTTGCTGACATATTGAGTGCAGCACTTCAACAGCATCATCTTTCAGGATTTGAAATAGCTCAGCTGGAGTGCTATCATTTCAACTAGCTTTGTTCGTAGTGATGCTTCTTAAGGCCCACTTGACTTCACTTTCCAGGATGTCTGGCTCTAGGTGAGTGTAAGTGATCACACCATCATGATTATCTGGGTTGTGAAGATCTTTTTTGTACCGTTCTTCTGTGTATTCTTGCCACCTCTTCTTAACATCTTCTGCTTCTATTAGGTCCATACCATTACAACCACCCAATTAAACCTAGGACTAGCATAAGATAAGTACTGAAACATGTATAATATCATGTAAGAAACGAATCACCAGTCCAAGTTCAATGTAGGATACAGGATGCTTGGGGCTGGTGCACAGTGATGACCCAGAGGGATGGTACGGAGAGGGAGGTGGGAGGGGGATTCAAGATGGGGAACACGTGTACACCTGTGGCAGATCCATGTTGATGTATGGCAAAACCAATACAATATTGTAAAATAATTAACCTCCAATTAAAATAAATAAATTTAAACAAAAAAATGCAAAGAAAATATATTCATATAACTAGGCTTGAAATTATTTATCTAAAATGGTGTATAAAATATCAGCTATGCAAGATTGATATGACTGAATGTCTTTGGCCTCAATATGACACTATAGAATGCAAAGTCATCCTCATTTAGACTCCATAGTGTATTTATATGAATTGTATGTTCAGAGTTGATATTACTGTAATAGGAGTTAAGGGGAAGCTGTGAATGCACCAACTTTTGCATGAAACAAATAACATAAAATGCATTTTAAAAACTTTATGTCAATTTTGTGACCTGCCATGTTGGATAAGCTTCTGACCAAAAAGGGTACACAAAATTTTCAAAACTCCAGAAAGTAAGTTGATAATTTGTTGTCATGAATACTAAGGTTTGGGAAAAAAATGAGATAATGAATTCCTTAACTTTGCTTTTCTTTACTAATTAAAATTTTAACTCAAAATTATTTGCTCATGCCTTTGATTGACCTCATTGGTGTCTTCCAAGCCTGTAGGAATTCTCTCTAGAAAGTGGTGTCCTTACAGAATTTCTTTCTTTCTTTCTTTCTTTTTTAACTTATAATGAAATATCTGGGAATCAGCAACACTTGAAAACTCAGGCTTTACTTATTTAAAAATCCCAGAAAGACAACTTAAACTGCTCTGTATTGGGAGAACAAAAAAAGATTAGAAATATATGCACTTTGTATCAGAATACTAAAATTAACCAAATCACAATGTTTTTAGTAATGATACGAAAACCCCATAACATATTTGCAAATTTACATATAGCAATCTAATGGCTTTAGAAAGGGTCCTCAGCTCTTACATTCTGTAACAGCATTTTGGCCATATGTGGTAGTCAGCCTCTAAGACGGCCCCAAATTAATCCTGCCCCTGGATATTCATGCCCTGGTTCCATTTTCCCATTAAGTGTGGACCAGATGACCCATAAGTCCCTTTTAAATAATAGCATACAGTAAAAGTGAAGTTATATTATGTAGGAGAATAGGTTGCCAAGCTTTTTCTCTCCCACTTGTTCACTCACTCTGAGTTGTCATGTTTTAAGCTGTCTTATGGAGAGTACCACATTGCAATTAACTGATGTCACCATCTAACAGCTAACCTTTAGCCTTCCAAGAACTATGTGAATACATTTTAAAGTGGACCTTCCCATAGTAACAACTTGAGGTGACTTCAGATGCTATAGATAACCTTACTGCAGCCTTGTGAGACTTTGAGTCAGAGACACCCCAATGAGGCACATGCTGACCCATAGAAAATGTGAGATAATAAACATTGGTTGTTTTAAACCATTATATATTGGGGTTATTTGCTAGGTTGCAATAGATAACTGAGGCATCATAGTAACATCATTTATGATTATTTTTGTTTATTTTGATTAAGGATTTTCTTATATTTTAGTAATATAAATGAAAAGGGATAAAACACAATGCTTTAAAAATTCGACTGTTAACTTAAGAAGGTAATTTGCACACCAAGGACAATGAAGAGTCTCTTTTAAAAGTTGCATCCAGAGGGAGAGGGAGAGGGTGGGATGATTTGGGAGAATGGCATTCTATCATGTATACTATCATGTAAGAATTGAATCGCCAGTCTATGTCTGACGCAGGGTACAGCATGCTTGGGGCTGATGCATGGGGATGACCCACAGAGATGTTTTGGGGAGGGAGGTGGGAGGGGGGTTCATGTTTGGGAACACATGTAGGAATTAAAGATTTTAAAATTAAAAAAATAAAAATAAAAAATAAAAGTTCCATTCTACTATCACTTCATAGCATTAATAGGATCTAAGCATTAACCCACATGGAGCTTGTATTAAAGAGAAGTTTAAGCTGCAAATATGATGATTATAATGATTTGCTATAAGGTAAGTGTGAAAGTAAGAGAAAATATCACTATGGCCTTGCTGGACCAAGGCATTAAGACAAAATTCTCCTTCAGTTCCTCCACTGAAAAATGCTTCTCAACATTAAGTATTACCATATATATCTAACTAATCACACCAGAGCTGAGCTTCATATACGAAGCCAAGCAAACACTGGGGGTACTGTTGAGACCAGCTCGACAAGCAGGGTTTCCAAAAGCATGATAAGGCGAGAGAATGAGAAACAAGACACAAGAATTCAGTGAAAAGCGAGGATCAAGGGACCAACACCGCTCCAAGGTGAAGGTGCTGAAACTGAATCCAAGCTAGCTTTATTATACTTTCAACCCATGAAAGAAAGAATATGCAAGGAGTTAAGCTATAACTCATGTGGCCTTCAGGGTCAAAGAACAAAATAATCATTAACCATTAAATAACTAAGAAGCAGTAATCAATAACAAATCAGTAACTAAGGCTAATATTCTTATCTATACATTTTCCACCAGATACATAAAACATGTGACTGAGATGCCAGTTAAGAAACAGTCTGGGGTCAGTTTTCCAACCCCAGTATCATATCTTGTTTTCAAGACTATGAACTGTTCCCTCTGGACTTGTTCCAAGCATCTCATGCCTTATAGCATCCAGTTTATCAATAATTATAAATTTATTTTGTGGCCTTTGCCAGGGTCTGCTTTGCTTTTATTCTTCCTGTCTCCTATAGGATACTATTATGCTTTTGTTTTCCCGTACAAAATTTAGTGAAATTGAAAGGAAGAACAATAAGAAAGAGTTCAGTTTCATAAATATGCCAAAATTGGGAGAGAAAACATCATTTTTCTAAATTCACTGTGAGATATTAACTGATTTTTTTCATTATTTTGTGTTTTGTGAGACATACTTCAAGGCTGTTAGAAGATATGCTCAGGTATGCAATGGATTATGAATTGATTTTCAGGGGAAGTATTTTTTCTTTGGCAATCAGTATGAAAGCTGAAACAGTTCCAATTTGCATAGTTCTACTAGCCTTAGAGAGCAGTAAGTTGTCATTAGCATCTACTGCTAGTCAATGTATAGTGTTCTCAAATTTTGTTGGCGAAGAGAATTATGACCAAAGTGAATTACTGAAAGAACTGAATTAAGGAACTTTATGAATGTGTGCATACTAATTTGCTTCAATCAGGTCTGACTTTTTGCCACTCTGGACTGTGGCCCACCAGGTTCCTCTGCCCATGGGATTCCTGAGGCAAGAATGCTGAAGTGGGCTGCCATGCCCTCCTCCAGGAGATCTTCTTAACCCAGGGATCGAACCTGTGCCCTTATATCTCCTGTATTGGCAGGGAGATTCTTTACCACTAGAGCAACCTTTGGAGCCCCAAGGAACTTTCCAAAGATATTAAATTCCTAGGGCTGCTATAACAAAGTATCACAAATTAGGTAGCTTTAAACAATAGAAATTTAGTGTCTCATGGTTCAGGAAGCCAGAAGTTCAAAATCAGGGTGTTGCCAGGATTGGTTCCTTTTGAAGGCTCTGAGAGAGAAATCATCTATGCCTGTCTCCTAGCTTCTGATATTTGTTGATAAGCCTTGACGTTTCTTGACTTGTAGACACATCACTCTAATGTCTGCCTCCATGTTAACACTATATTCACCTTTGTGTACTTGAGTCCTTTCCACTTCTCAAAAGGAGATCAGTCATTAGATTTAAGATCCTCCCTAGCTCATTGTGTTTTTGATTGGCATTTCTCTGATAATGAGTGATGTTCAACATCTTTTCATGTGTTTGTTAGCAATCTGTATGTCTTCTTTGGAGAAATGTCTGTTTAGTTCTTTGGCCCATTTTTTGATTGGGTCGTTTATTTTTCTGAAATTGAGGTGCAGGAGTTGCTTGTATATTTTTGAGTTTAGTTGTTTGTCAGTTGCTTCATTTGCTATTATTTTCTCCCGTTCTGAAGGCTGTCTTTTCACCTTGGTTATAGTTTCCTTTGTTGTGCAGAAGCTTTTAAGTTTAATTAGGTCCCATTTGTTTATTTTTGCTTTTATTTGCAATATTCTGGGAGGTGGGTCATAGAGGATCCTGCTGTGATTTATGTCAGAGAGTGTTTTGCCTATGTTTTCCTCTAAGGGTTTTATAGTTTCTGGTCTTATGTTTAGATCTTTAATCCATTTTGAGTTTATTTTTGTGTATGGTGTTAGAAAATGTTCTAGTTTCATTCTTTTACAAGTGGTTGACCAGTTTTCCCAGCACTACTTGTTAAAGAGATTGTCTTTTTTTCCATTATATATTCCTGCCTCCTTTGTCAAAGATAAGGTGTCCATAGGTGCATGGATTTATCTCTGGGCTTTCTATTTTGTTCCATTGATCTATATTTCTGTATTTGTGCCAGTACCATACTGTCTTGATGACTGTGGCTTTGTAGTATAGCCTGAAGTCAGGCAGGTTGATTCCTACAGTTCCATTCTTCTTTCTCAAGATTGATTTGCCTATTCAAGGTTTTTTTGTATTTCAGCAAAATAGTACAGCCACTATGGATAACAGTGTGGAGATTCCTTACAAAACTGGAAATAGCAATCCCACTGCTGGGCATATACACTGAGGAAACCAGAATTGAAAGAGACATGTGTACCCCAATGTTCATCACAGCACTGTTTATAATAACCAGGACATGGAAGCAGCCTAGATGTCCATCAGCAGACAAATGGATAAGAAAGCTGTGGTACATATACACAATGGAGTATTACTCAGCCGTTAAAAAGAATACATTTGAATCAATTCTAATGAGGTGGATGAAACTGGAGCCTATTATATAGAGTGAAGTAAGCCAGAAAGAAAAACACCAATACAGTATACTAACACATATATATGGAATTTAGAAAGATGGTAACAATAACCCTGTATGTGAGACAGCGAAAGAGACACAGATGTATAGAACAGTCTTTTGGACTCTGTGGGAGAGAGAGAGGGTGGGATGATTTGGGAGAACGGCACTGAAACATGTATAATATCATATATGAAATGAATCACCAGTCCAGGTTCAATGCATGATACTAGATGCTTGGGGCTGGTGCACTGGGAAGACGCAGAGGGATGGTATGGGGAGGGAGGAGGGAGGGGGATTCAGGATGGGGAACACATGTACACCCATGGTGGATTCATGTCAATGTATGGCAAAACCAATACAATATTGTAAAATAATTAACCTCCAATTAAAATAAATAAATTTATATTAAAAAATGACCGTCCCTAAATTCTGAATGATTTCATGTACAGAAATAATTAATTACCACTGCAAAGACGCTATTTCCAAATAAGATCACATTCTGAGTTTTCCAGATAGACATGAATTTTAGGAAAACACTATTTACTCCACTATGTTAAAGTTAGGTATATTAAAAAAGGCAAAATCCTCCTACTTGAATATTTGTATGAGACTAAATTTACAAATAACAGTCATTGTAAGGCATAGACTGAGATTTATTAAAAAAATTTAAAGGATTCATAATCAAATGTAGACTAGATCCTTACAATAAGATTTTGGAGCCTTTATTTTGTCTTTGAAATCAGACTTATTAGAATATTGTAGTGAGACAGATATATATGAGTCACAATGCTCCTCTCAAGGATATTTGGCAAGTGTTTTAGACATTCTGCACAACAAACTTCATGAACAATGCAAAGGCAGAAATTCTCAACTCTAAACATTTGCTGCAGAATATGCATTCTGAAGGGGCTTTCCTGATGGTTCAGTGGTAAAGAATCTGCCTGCAATGCAGGAGACACTGGAGTGGTGAGTTCAATGCCTGGGTCAGGATGATCCCCTGGAGAAGAGCCACCCACTCCAGTATTCTTGCCAGGAAAATACCATGTACAGAGGAGACTGGAGGGCTATGGTTCAAAGGATCACAAAGAATCAAACACGACTGGGTGACTGAGCACAATTCATTCTGGAATACGTAATTAATTCATGCATGGGTGACACTGAATTACCCAGTAAATGACCCAATTGTAAGCCATATGATTCCTACTTTGATTCATGAGGTTTCAATAAAATTGAATCGACTTAAGGGCAAGTTGAACTACTTCTTACAACTTTCTAGATGCTGCTTCATGTTGCTTCTCTTCATTTCAAATATTTGCTTGGATAATGGTTTGTTATTGGAATACATATCACATGGCTGACTGCTAATAAATTAGTGTGAAAATTACTAATAAATTAATACTTAACATTTTGAAAGTAGCATTCCAATGTTCTTGAGCATAGAATGAAATAAATGTTCCAATATGTTGCTAGTAAGAATTTTCTTCTTTAGAGCCTTTCTAGTGAGAAGTCTGGAAATATGCCACAATTCTTAAGAACACTCATATTCTTAACTTAGAATATTCACTTATAGAAATTTATCTTAAAAATAAATTGATAAGTATGCAAAAATGTATGTTCTAGAATATATATGGGAATATTATTTATAAGAGTGAAAAAATAGAAATATCTTTAATGTACCAATCAAGGATTTGGTTAGATACATATGAGGACATAGAAAAAAATGGAATGAAATACTATGTAGTTATTAAAAGTGATTTAGTTTAAAAAATATTTAATGACATAAAGTCTTTGGACTTCCCCAGTGGTTCAGCAGTAGAGTATCCTCCTGCAATACAGGAGACTCAGGAGACACCGGTTTGATCCCTGGGTTGAGAAGGTACTCTGGAGGATGATATGGCAACCCACTCCAGTATTCTTTCCTGGAGAATCCCATGGATGGAGGAGCCTGGTAGACTATAGTCCATAGCGTCATGGTGAGTCAGACATGGCTGAAATGACTGAGTATGCACAAAGGAACTTCATGACTAATTGCAATGTGAAGAAAGTAAATAAGACAATATAAAAAATATGATCTCATTTATAAGAAAAATGCCAAAAAAATCCTATCTATAGATTAAAATGTTAATGTATCATTTCTTGCCTTTTTTGCTAATTTCTTTTTTATAATAAAAATTAACATTTAAAAAGAAAATATATCAATACACAGTAAAAAATTTTTAGCCTAAAATGTGAGTTTTTTAGGGCAAGTATTCCAAAATAGTTTCCTCTTCTCTTATCAGTATAATTTGCTAATTCAATATCACAATTTTTTAAAAAATAAAGCAAAGAAAGATTTTGAAAACTTCAAAAATTTTTAAAAATTTAACTGGAATCAATTTATTTTATTGAGAGTTTTCTTTATAGTTCTTTTATATTTAGGTGATTATGTTTTCCTGAGCAAACAAAAAGCAAATAGAACTAGTAGAAAAAAAGAAAGCTTTCCAAATGCTTTTACACTGCTATTCATCAAACTAATCCTGGGGAGTGAGCAGCAAATCATGGGCCAGATCATTGGGCATTATAAGATCTACCTCTGTTTACACTCTAACATTGTACCATTAATTTCTTCTTTAATGTAAATTATTATTGCAATTCATATGCCTATAAGATCCCCGGTAAGTAGAATCATTATCTTACTACTGCCCAGTCATTTTCAACCAGCATACAGAGAGTCATGCTGAATGTAAAGCAATTGACAGCAATGTATGGACACATATTTGGTATGATTTGATTTTTATGACAGTATCAGATGACAGGAATAAATTTGAACAACTAAAAGAAGATAAATCAGGCTACTGGAGGATAATCAACCTACTCAAAAATATTCAATTCCTATGGAAAAAGAGTAAACTAGTGTCATATCCACCAAAATTAATATTTCAATAGACATTCTACTGCAATTATTATATGCATTCATTGAATCTTATTCTAAACACTAGAGCCTTTTCATTTTGAAAACTTGGAAACACGTCTACATTAGAGATTAGGAGGCACACTTTCATTTTCTCACCAGGTAGGTGTGCAATCAAGCAGTAAAAAAATTCATGTAGAAAAACAACAGCTCTAATACTTAAATCATAATTAATTTCACTGCTATAATTTTTCCAAATGCAATATTCATTTTTGTGACATTCCAAAAAAAAATTGAAATATTCAAATTAACATCCGACTAAGTTGATGGTTCCATTCCAAGATCTAGTAGGCATGAGTTCAAATTCCTAACAACTTTTTAATTCAAAGAGAAATGATTTAGCCCCCGTAAGAGAATGGATAAAAAGTTCTTTTGTTTAAAACAAGGAATCTGAAAATAGTCTCTTGGTTTAAATTCCTCAAATACCAAGTGGAGAAGTGTGATAGCCTATAATGAAAGGAAATAATCTCAAACATCAATGAAAAATCAAACAAAACAAAGTGTGATCATGACCAGGTTACTTAAAAACCTTTCCTCATCTGTAAAATGTATGTGATGATACATATGTAGGATCTTTGTGACAGTTACAAGAGATAATATATGCCTGTTTAGTCACAGGCTTAAATTTGGAATATCTTCTAGCCTGGAGGCGAAAGCAAGCTCAGTCAGTATTTATATTCAGTTTGTGATTCTGACAGCTTTGGAACAAAGTGCACTATGAATCTCCTTCAGCCAGAAAACTGGCCCCTGCTTCTGTCTCCAGTTCTTCGAACTCCTTACTTGATCACTGTGGACAAGGGAAGAGGTACAATAACCTTTTTCTTTCATGGTCTCCTGTGTAGACAGAAGGCTTTCTGTTTCTGAACCTGCTGCAAATAGCTTTCACAAGAGATGCTATGATCATTCATGCAGGTCTACGCAGTGACCACCTTTAGATAATTTTTACAATAGAAAAATACACTATTTCTGGGGCTGAGCACATCAGAGAGTTAGTGCTACACTATGAATTCAGGTTATTTTTCTATCCCCCAAAATTATATTTTTTGCTATTTCTCAGTATTCCTAAAATTCACAGTATGCCTGGGCTTCCCAGGTGGTGCAGTTGGTAAAGAATTCTCTTGCCAATGTAGGAGACCCCAGAGATCCAGGTTCAATTCCTGGGTTGGGAAGATTCCCTGGAGTAAGAAATGGCAACTCACTCCAGTATTCTTGACTGAAGAATTTCATGGACCGAGGAGGCTGGCAAGCTACAGTCCATGGGGTCGCAAAGAGCTGGACATGACTGAGTGATTGAACACACACATTCCTAAAAAGCAGAAGATGATACATACAGCAAGGAGAGGGTAAGAATGCAGTGGGGTGGGTTAGGTGCTGCTTCAGGGTGAGGATTTCTTTAAGTCATATATTTTATCCAATTATACAAAGTTTGCATTTCACTCCACAGTACATCATGCTTGTTATACATGTAAAATATATTCTTGTCATAATATTTTTAAAATGTTTTATCACTGAGTAAAACTGACTCTTCCAAAAGATACTCTATCTTCAGATAAAGTGTCTAAAGCTACAAGTACCTTTCTCCCTATATATCACTGTGTACCCCAGTTTGAAAAGCAAACATAAAGTGTTTCTGAGAAATTTGCTAAATGATATTGGTAAGGATTACACTAGCTCAGTGTGCTATCAATAATGATTGGTTACTCCTCATTTAGAGTAGGTCCTTTGTTAGCTAAATCATAAGCAATAACTTCTTAGCACCCCCTTTCAAAAACAAGTTTGGCAAAAGATCAATGATTGTAAAACAGGACAAAATCGTTTAATATTGATCAGAGTGAGGTATTAGGAGACAATACTGAGTGTTGTATAGCAAGAGAATCCGAAAGAACAAAGAATATCTCCATTTTAACCTGCCCAGGAAAAGAAAGTCAAACAAATGTATTTAATTCTGTTCTCACCTTCAAATAGTTTCCATAAGTAGTCAAGATTGTAAGCCTTTATATTCTGATTCTTTATTTTCAGGAATCACATAATTCTTTGAAGATAATCAATTAAAATTTCATAACATTTCTTGAGCTCAAAGAGATAGTGTCATCACTTTTATTTTATTATGTGTGACCATCGATTAAGGTGTTCCTATCTCAGAAATTATGTAGTAGTTTATGAATTAGTAGTGAATAGTCAATAGGAACAGATGGCATTAGCTGGGATACCAGATTACATCTGGGGGGATCTTCATTTGAAAACATTAGCTTTCCCAGTGGGAGAGAGTCTAGATTTGAAAAATCTTTTGAATTTCAACATTATTTTATGGTGTTTGATGTAAGGATTAACTTAAAGCTCTTCTGTTTCATACTTCACAGTTTTCAACCATCCAGTTTCTCTCTCTATCTCACCTAAGTAGATTACCCGTACTTCTTACATAAAGTAACATTCACAATGGTCCTGGGCTGAAAGAAGCACTAACTCAGTTTTAAATATAATTGTCATTTTGGAAATGCAGATTTTAACAATAATAAAGTTGCAGTGGCAGTAGTTTTAACAGCTTAGAGGTGGCCTTGGTTTGATCTGGCTATTTAAAAATTACAGTGCTGTAAAAGTTTACTGACCAAGACTGCAGAAAGACTTGGCCAGGTTTTGGCAAATCATCACCAAGTTTGTGAAGCAGTTTTGTTTGACCTACTAAATTATGTGCCATCATACAGTGACCTGATTTTATCAGGGTTCATCAAATAATATATAAAAAAAGAGAGAATTTGGATTATTGTAGTGAAAGGATAATATATTTGCAACATTTCTTTTACAGAAAAAAAAAATTTAAAGAACTGAGCTTTGCTCAGGTATTGCAATCTCTTTCCATCTGACCTTTATCCTATATTGCTTTACTTTTTAAGATTTTATGTAGCTGTTATTTCTCTGGAAGATAACAAGTTCCTTGAACGTGTGTGCTGGTTTACACTTTACATTCCTCAAAAGATTTCTTGCATCTTGTACAAGGTAACAGAGAGCTTCAGTAAATAGTTTTTGAAAGAAGGCAGCAGTTCTTGTTTTTTTTTTCCCCTCCAAGCTTCCTGATCTTTGCACATACTGGAAGGAACTCATTCTCAGAACATACACTAATGACAGTTTTCTTATACACATACAAGTCATCTGCAACTGTTCAAACTGAATGAACAGGATTTCCGAAAATTACTGAGTAGTTAGAGAGTAATCAAGTTACACTGAATCTCAACAAAACAATTACAGCTTCATTTGCTTATAGTTAGAGATTTGATTAAAAAAAGAACTTCTTAGAAATTAATATTAATGGTGCTATAGTTTACTTTAAAAACATTAGCTTAACAATGTATCTGTGTGTAAAACTCAAACCAAATTCAGTCATTCAAAGACTGTTTTACAGGTCTAATTGGAGAAGTAGCATCAAAGTGGATTTTTTTCTGACTTGTTAGACAGTGTTTATCACACAGAGCAGCAAAGGAAGCCTGCAATGTATCGATTCTGTCCCACTTTATCTATGGGAAGTCAGCCTGAGTCAATGCTCAAACAAAAAGTTTTAAGATAAAATGTAACACTTTAGAAAACATTGAACTAGGTGAGTTATGCCAAATAACAACCAGAAAGAAAAATACTTTCACTGAAACTTTGCTGAAATGAATCAGTTCCCTCTTAGGATGAAAACAAAGATTCCAAGATTCCTAGCCTTACTTGAGAGAACTAATTAGGAAAAGTAATGGGCGAAAGTTCTTCTCATCAACAATGGCTTATGTATCGTAATTATCTCAATGTTTTAGTTATAACTGAGTTTAAAAATAGAGATTGGAACTGACTAAAACTGACTGTGCTATATATACAATTCAGCTCATTACACTGACACTGGGATTTTCCTTGAGACAGAATTCTAAGGTGGCAATTTAGAGGCCAAGTTTTAGCCAGATACAATTTAGAATGATTGTGAAATGGCTCAGAGGGAAAAAAGAAATCCTGGTAATGAAAATGCTGACAAAGTTGAACCACAGAAAGCTGCCCAATGCCACCTGCTGAAAAGTAAACCTCCAAGTATGGAAAGACTAATTTCATAAAATAAATGATTGTAATGAAAATTCACTTGATATGCAAAAAACCTACTGTATGCACTATGAATGTTGTTAGTACATAAATTGTTAATGTATTAGAGGGACCATTTCAAGATCAAAATATTGGAAAAGCCCTATCTGTAGTTTTTGGTGTGTTTTCTGGAATAATTCCCAGATTTTATTTTATAAATAATGTATGCTTTTCTACTTGATGGAGTTGACTGGTTGCATTGGGCCTGTTCAATATTTCTGTGTTTCACTGTGATTTGTTCTCCAATTAAATATATTTAAGCATTAACTTCTATGATACAGGAATATTACTATAAATAGTTTTCAAAGCTAATGTAATGCTCTCTACTCACATTATAGGCAGCATCAATGATGAGAGTGATATTTAATTTCCAGGGTACAGTTATCTTGAAATCAAAGGAGTGGAATGGTGAGATCAAGGATGTTCTGTGATGTTAATGTGGTTAGTGCTGTCAACAGTCATATCAAAAGAGAGAGAAAATCCACTCTGTTCTACTTCCAACATAAAATATAGTTTCTGCTATTGTCAGACTTCATGTGTCAACACTTCCTACTTAGATTGCATTCGAGCCATTCTTAGTATCAAAGTACAATATTTTATCCATTTATATAAAATTGAATATATAGTCATGAGTACTGAATAATATAGTGGAAAGAGCACAGGATTGGGGGCTATACAGATCTGAGTTCAAATCCCAGCTTAGACTCTAACAAGTTATGTCCTTATGGGCAAGCCATTTAGCCTCTCTGAAACTTATAAACAGTTTTTCCACCTGCAAAATGAACTTCATACAACCCATCTTGACTTGTTGTATAGTGCCGTGGTCCAGCCCCGGTGGATCCAGGGTAATTCGAAGGGTGAATGGCGTAGGCGAGGAAACACTTATTTATTTAATTAGAAATATAAAGAAATTAAGAAAAAATAATGTAGTAGGAAAATTTAGTGGAGAGAAGAGGCTGAATAACTTGGTTTACATGGAAAGCCAATAAAACTTCAGGACAAGAAGTTTGCACCATCTACGTTAGGCCACCAGTGTCCATTTGAATATCTGAGGGTGCCCCACCTTGGGCTCCCTCTCTCACGGATCTTAGAAGCCAGGGCAAATAAGTAGACATGGCGAGCCTCCATGCCCCAGATGGGAATTCAGCCGAAAATAGAGTAAAGAGGAGACACAGGGGAAACCAGTCCAGCGACTGGCCCCTCCGCTATTGTCCAGAAAGGCCTTTTATACCTTTTTTTGTACATAGACATCAATGGATAATATAAAATTATACAGCATCAGCAGCCCTGACTCTTATCAAAACCAGGCTTTCTCTCTGCATACCTAGTTGTATACACAAGTCTTAGGTGATTTACATCATCTTCTGGCCAGAGAGCCAATTAACATTTTACGGCCCTCTTCTGATAAGTGTTTGTCAACCAGAAGACTTATTTGTCTTGTTCTTCCCAAAGTCTGGTGCCACTCTTAGAAAACACCAAACAAAGTTACATTCTTACATAGCAAAGGCACAACAATTTACAAGTAAAAGGAGTACAGTGATTTATAACAAAAGAAAAGTAATTAACTCAAAAGTCTAGTGTTGCTAACATCACAACTACTATATTCCTTTTTCTATATCCCAATTACATTGATTAATATCCTTCAGGTGTTAAAAGATAAAGAATATGGAGTCCTGGCAACAGTCATTGACTCAACAGTGAAAACCCATCACCAATATGATTTTTAGCTCTTTAGAAAAGGCTCTGTATCTTTAAGATGCTTTAAGCTTTGTGCCTCTCATGGCTGGGGGGCTGTAAGCAATTCACAAATTGTAAAAAGTCTGGGGGAACCTGTCAGGCAAGTTAGAGAGCCATCAAAGGGGGTTCAGACCGAGACATCCTTTTTATATGCAATAAGGCAGGCAGACTCTGGTTTTGGGGGGTAGATGTTCAGGAAAACTCAGGGGGAACCCCTGAAGCTAGATCACACCTTTGCCTTTTGTCTGGCTTCCTTCCTCATGACCATTCCATGGGCGGGATTCCTCACGCTGGCTCCCGGCAGTATAGATTACAGACAATGCATAGAAAGAAAGTATGAAAGAATGTATTAGTTGCTGAGTCGTGTCTGACTCCTTGTGACCTGATGGACTGTAGCCCACTAGGCTTTTCTCTCCATGGGATTCTCCAAGCAAGAATACTGGAGTGGATAGCTGTTGTGGTCCTTTAATGGACTAGAACCTGGTGGTCCAGAGTCGACAATAAGGAAGTGAAAGAGAGAAAGAAGCTAATATTGCCTGGTTTATGCAGAGAACCAATAAAACCCTAGAACAGGGCTTACACCACTCATGAAGGCACAGGGCACCCTCTGGAGGAGATCTTGAAAGCCTGGGCAGGAGAGTGAGTTTGGCAGGTTTTCACGCTCCAGAGAATCAGCTGGAGGGAGGGAGAGAGAGAGGGAGGGAGAGAAAGAAAGACACGGGGACCCAAGCCTCTGATGGAGCAAGGGTGCTTTAATGATCTTTCTGTGAGTATATATAGGCTGTTATATAAGGAATTTCTTTTGACAATGATAAAGATCAGAAAACCAAACGTACAGCAACCATTATCAAGGAAACAAGGAATTAGCAATGGTCATAAGGTCAGAAGACAATCCATATCTCAAGAAAGAGGGTCATGACTAAGCAGTTTTGTAGTAAGGAGAATGTTTACTGAAGGAAATCCACGCATGTGTTTTATCTCATGACCTCAGTCCTGGGAGCAGTGTGCCACTCCATTCGTTCCTGTTATCAGGAACTGATAAGGAACAAAGGACTTATGAGAGACAGAAAACAGCACACAGGAATCCTCCTGTTAAACGTTCCCTGACAATTCCCCCTTATTTATTATATTTGAAAAAAGGGTCCTAACCATTTGAGTTTGTTCAGTTTTAACAATTTTTGTATGAAGGCAACAGTAAAAAACAAATATAATTGTCAAGACAATCACCAAAGTCATAGTTCCAGACCCGATGCTATGAGTAATGTTCTGAAACCATCTGCGTGGGTCTAGCCCAGACAATTGATCAGTTAGTTGTTCAGCTAAAGTTTCCAAATTAGTGGAAGAGGGCAAACTTTTAGAAAAGGTTTCAAAGATTTCTTTTTGTAATAATTGTACATTCAGAGAGGCATTATCATGTATGTTTTGTAAATGAAACTTGATTTGTTCTCAGTTGTAGGCACTCTGACTGAATTGAACAGGAGTAATGCAAAATTGAGTGGAATTCCAATCACATTTTAGTATCACTTGTTTTTGTACATCTATTAATTGATCTCCAACCCATTTGATGGCTGTTTTTAGTTCCTGTATTTCATCTTGAATATCCTCATCTATCTGAGCCTGAGTGGCCCACATAGTATGAGCATTTTTAGTCCAATTTTGGATAAAATCATGTGCTTGAATTGAGGTTTGCAAAGCAATGCCAGTGACTGCAGCAGTGGTGCAAATAGGTATTAATCCCAAAATGCCAAGAATCAGCCATCCAATGAATTGTTTAGATCACAGGAGCAGTTTAGCAAGTAACCAGGAAGCAAGTCCAGGCATGGGACCTTCTTCCCAGGGCCGTTGGAGATTTATTGGGAACCAAAGACTGTGTAGAGATTGAAGAATCAAAAGGGATTCATTTCTTAAGGAAACAGAAGAATTAAGAGAAGTATATAATTTGCAATTTATACAAGTTCTAGAATGTTAAATCTTATTGAATTGTAAGTTTCCTATAGCTATAACAAAAGGAAGGGGAACGCAAGCTTATATAAAATATGATTGATTATAATGAAAGAAATAGTTACTATGACTACGACTGGTCCCTGTGAAATGTCCACTCCAATTTCCAAGTGTTTTGGTGCACTCAGCAAGTTTCCAGATGTCTCATTGTTCAGGCCCAATTCATTTATTGAGGACGATTTGAGGGCGAGAAGGTGTCATTTTGCTGTCAAGCCAGCCAAGGAGTCCTTTTCATGGAAGTGTTTCATTGAACTGTTGGTAATCTTTTATGTTACTTGAGTAACATAATCACATATAGTACTATTAATATCATCTGAGCAGTTAGATAGCCATATACCATGGGGTCCCCAATCAACAATGGTGTAATTGGCCACAAACATTAATTTCTCTGATTTAGCTTGACATCTATCCCAATAAACAGGAGTATATTTAAAGTTTTTATAAGTAACCCCCTTATATTTTAACTTTTGTCCTTTTTCTAGAGTTTTGGTAGTATTGACAGGGTTTTCATAAAAGGACAGGGCAGTAAACAGTTCAAGCAATGCATGGAAGTTCTTTTCTAGAGGCAGGACGGAAGCTCACGTTTGTTGACTAATATTAATACATAATTTTGTTGGGCCCATGCATAAAGGAAGGATTTCATGGCCTAGAGAAATGTTAATTAGTTTTCTTTCTTCCTCAGGATGAGAGGGCCCCTGAAAGCTCCAAGGAGGGGGCATATGTGTTGGGTCATTAGTGGATATGATTGGTCCTATATCTGTCCATTTTACAACCTACAATAAAGGAAGGTTAGGTATATAAGCCCAATAAGTGTGATCAATCAAGTCAGCCTGAGAGGGGGAAGCAAAGGCAAACAAAGCAAGCATAGAGACAAAAATATTTTCAGGATTCTGAGGTATTCCCTGTTGAGAAACCAGATTTTAAGCTTAATTAGTAAGGGTTTTTATCTGTCTCCAAGTAAGGAGATCATAAGGTCAATGACATTAAGTATAGTGTTTCTTGGAAATTTTTAAAGCCACCATGGCTTGTACTGTAAATTTTTCCTCTTGAGGATTTAGCCATTTCTGCTCTATCTTGAATGTCGGTGGCTCCCCTGGGGTGGATTTTCTGGAGAGGAAGCCAACTGATTTTGTTGGATCTGTCTGGAGAAATACAAGCATATTCTTTTCCCTGTAATATTAATTTTCCATATTTCCATTGTTTAGTCAACCCATCTTGATACCAAATGGGCAGAAGAAGGGAGGTGTCCTTCAATGTCTCAAAATGTTTTTCTGTTTTTGTCAAAATATCTCCTTGTGGTAAGTTTAAAAAAATTAAAACAAATAAAGCTGTATTAACAATAGTTATAGGCTTAAAGAATATATTGCATTGGAATCTAGTAAAGTCTGCTCTGGATGAAGAAGGTAAGTGTTTCCGTGTATTCCCCTTTTTAAATTTTTTTATTTGTAGTTTCAGTGTATGATGTGTTTGTTTAATTATGTCTTATGTTTGTGGATTATAAGGAATGTCTGTAATCTGTTTAATAGAGAATGAATGTAAAAATTGTTTGAACAGCGTAGAAATATAGGCAGGGCCATTGTCTGTTTTTATAGAATTAGATGTTTTCATTACTGTAAAGCAAGCTAACAGGTGGGTTATAACATGCTGTGTAACTTCACGTCGGAGAGGTGTGGCCCATATAAAAGAAGAATTTGTATTGATCAAGACATGTAAGAAGGAAGAGGAAGAAAGTTTAGGGCAATGAATTACATTCATTTGTCATAGTTTTGTATAATGGGTCGAAGACGTAGGGGCCTATAAGTAGAGCAGTTATTAATGAATGTCTCAAGAAACTTGTATCATGCATAAAACTCTCTTCTACTTGCCATAAACCTTTTTTATATTTTCTGTATTTATTACTTCGTCTATTTATAGAACAGCCATCTGTAACAGCCTGTTCCCTGACAGGTAGCCATTCCCTTCTCCAGGGGATTTTCCTGACCCAGGGATCAAACCTGAGTGTCTTGCATTGCAGGCAGACTTTTTACCATCTGAGCCACCAGGGAGGCCCCATGTAGAAAAGCATTTAACATTACCTGAACTGTCTTGAGGTCCCTAACATGTCTTTCTCTGCTCCATTTTTGTACTTTTGCCTCAGGAAGCTCTGCGAGTTCTCTCTTCCACAGTGTTAACAGTGTCAAGGATCCCCAGCTTCAAGAGAGCAGACTCAGGAGAGACCCAGCTTCCTTTCCTGTCCCTCAAAGTTTGGGGAAAGAAAGATGGTCAAACACTTGACTTGACATATTGCACTTGTTGATGAATATTTAAGGTTATTGTATTTGCATTATAGACACTATGAAATAAAATTTATATGTTAGGGCAAGACAGGAAATATTTAAACACAAAAAAAAATTTCTCTGCCCTTTGGCCTCCTCTCTCCCTTCACTGTGCATTGCGTGCATTATGCATAGGCCAGACCTCTGCAATTTGCAGAAATAACTGCTCAACCATAAAGAGCAGCATTCTCCTAGCAGCAACAGGATAACTCTTTAGAAGATAATTTTCCTTCTTGATCTTGTAAGGTGTCATGATAACCTACCATTTTGCACTTGTAGATCTAGATTAATTGTCAATAATACATCATTTAATGTATAGACTTCTCTCAAAAAACTTACATAACTGTGTTTTGATTTCTAACGGGCAGAAAAGTTCTTGGAGCTTTCTGAGATGCTCTCGCCAAATTTTAAGCCTCAATTTGGTTCGAATAAAATCTTTCTTAGATCAGCTGATTAACTTTTTATCAATAACACTTTTATATGTGTATAAAAAACTAGCAATGTATGTATAGAATATTGCTGAAGTAAACATTTTTCTTTTTTTTTTTTTTGCCAGTCCATCATCATAATTCATGAATCTTCCTTTTAACATTACTCTCATTTTCCTATGAGTAACCAACTGTCATCCAGTTTTCCCAATGCATGGGGTTTGAGTAAAGCTCTTGGTCTCAGAAGTAGGAGCATGACACAAGCTTGGTTAATATCACAGATTATTTATTTATCCACATCAACAGGATGAAGTCAAATAAAAGTGAACTCTGAGATTTTTTGTTGGGTTACTTCTTTATGTTAAGGTTGCTTGCTAGTAAAAGTAACCCTGGAATTGTTGCCATGACCTAGGGATAGACTGCCTGCATAGAGAAAAGTATCCATAGAAAAAAGTACATAAAGCAAGTACAGATAAAAGCAGAGCCAGAAGCAGGGAGATCAAGTTTTGATTAAAAGGTTTAAGCTCCTGGATTTAAACCTGCTTGATTTTCTTGGACATTTTAGTTTTGTTAGTCAAAATGCTTTAACATGAATTATCTTCATCACAATCATCATCATCATTCAAACATTCAAGCCAATTTCAGATGGGTCTCTGTCATTTGCAATCAAAAGTCTTAATATAGTTGTTTTTCTGCCAGGGTCCAGCCCCTGTGGATCCAGGGAATTCAAAGTGGGGACAGAGTCGGCATCTAGGAAAGGACTATTTCATTAGAAATATAAAGAGAGATTAGGAAAGAATAGTGTAGTAGGAAAATTAGTGGAGAAAAGATGCTGAATAACTTAGTTTATGCAGAGAACCAATAAAACTCCAAGACAAGGAGTTTGCACCACCTACGTAGGCCACAGGCATCTTCCCAGTCTCCTGAAGGAGTGGGGACACAAAGTGCCCCCCTGTTCAGATCTTAGAAGCCCAGGCAAAATTAGTAGGCTTAGTGAGCCTCCACACTCCAGATGGGAATTCAGCCAGAAAAGAAGAGAACGAGAAAAGACCACACGGGGGAACCAATCCTTCCAGGAACTGGTCTGTTTCTTTATTTTCCAGGTCCACTTTTATACTTTTATTTCTACATACAGAAAAATGTAAGAAACAGAGTCACATAGGGTTAGCTGGTCCAACCCTTATCAGCATATCTTTGTTCTTACAAGGGTCTTACATTTGTTTTACAATATCTTCTGGTCTGGAGACCAATTAACATTTTATGGCCCCACCTTTCTTTCTATTGATAAAGGTTAATCAGAAAACTTGTTTCCCCTTAAGATCTATTTAGTCTTAAGATAGTGATAAAGTTACATTTTTACATAGCAAGGACACAATGATTTATAACAAAGAAAGAGGAGTACAGTGATCTATAACAAAAGAGAAAATTCATTAACTCAAAAGTCTAGTATTGCTAACATCAAAACTACTATATTTCTTTTTCTACATTCCAATTACATCGATTAACATACTTCCAGGTGCCTAAGGATATGGAAGCCTGGTGGCAATCATTAACTGAGCAATGAAACCCTTCATCAACATGATTTTTATCTTTAGAAAAACTCTATGCTAACTAAGACTTTCAAAATACTCCAAACTCTCTGTGCTGTTTATGGTTGAGAGTTTGTGAACAATCATGTACATAGTAGCAAGAGTGTGGATAACCCTGTCATACAAGCTAGTCTGCCAGCAGAAAGGTTTTTGGACTGAAACATCCTTGTCATGCACAGGAGATTTATTAACTGGAGTCCTAAGTTAACTCCTTTTTGGAGAGAGGTGGTGGGGGATAGCCCCCCGTATAATGTCAGAAGAGCAGGCGAAAAGCACAATGCAGTAAGGCAGGCAGACTCTGGTTTTGGGGCAGATGCACGAGCAGATCCAGTGAGGCTCCCTTAAGGCCTGACTCGTCTTTGCCTGTCGGGCCCCTTAACTTCATGACCTTTGCCATGGGCCGGACTCCTCGTGCTGGCTCCCGGCAATTGGCTCAAGTCAATTTCAGATGGGTCTCTGTCATTTAAGTCCTAATACAGTGGTTTTTCTCCACAAAAATACCTTCCCAAGCATAAGTCCTAACCAGAATTCTTTTCAAAGCCCAACACTTTCTAAAGTTATATCAACAAAAATAAAAATAATGCAAGAAACATGTGAAAATTAGCATGTATCATCATCCTTTCTGAAAATCCCATTTTAAAAACCTCATTACTGAAAATTTAAAGAGGGAGAAAAACAGCTCTATAATAGAGTTGGTTCAGTTCAGTCACTCGGTCATGTCCGACTCTGTGACCCCATGGACTGTAGCACTCCAGGCTTCCCTGTCCATCACAAACTCCCAGAGCTTGATTAAACTCATGTCTATCAAGTCAGTGATGCCATCCAACCATTTCAGTAGAGTTGAACTGGATCATTTTTTCCTAGTCTACTTTGAAACTGTGACAATTTAGATATTTGATTTTATGACTTCCAATAACTATGCTGTGTGATATATCTTTTGCAATTTGAAAGGAATTAAAAGTAATTTTGTTTTGAGAATTTTTTGACAGCTCCTGACATTCTTGGAGATGAGTTTTTACATAAGGATTAGGAATCACAATGGAAAACCAACTGGCAAAAAGAAAAGAAAATCTGTTGAATGGTTTTGGGGCTACAAAAAAAAAAAATGTATCATTTCTCAGAATTTTTTTTTTTTTAACCACTGAGTTGACTAGATGTTTGATTGAATTGACTAGCCTAATGTATGGTTTTGGAATCATATAGACATGCCTTCACAAGGAAGAACATGTTTTTACTTAATCACAAGGAATGGAGTTCATAGAGGTCAAGTTTAAAAGTTTTAATATTGCCCAGCTGTTTTCCCATACTGGAAGACTCCACAGAGCATAGATTTACACTGTCCTGCTGAGATTAGAATTTGTTTATAGTTCAAGTACCTCATTGGTTTGCATGTTTCCAATATTGCTACTTTCTAATAGAAGCAAATTGGCTTAAGAACCTAAGCTTTATTTCTCCAAGAAATAATTGCAGTTATTTATCAGGTGGCATGGGTCTACCTTTAGGGATTATAACAGCTAGCACTCTATTTGTAACAATAATTCTAATATTTATGAACTCATGGAATTTTTTACCTTGGCAAATGGCTAAGTGACAAAACGGGAAAAAACTCAACTACCTCATTGACAAACACTTCATCATTAAACTTATTGAGTGCCATTAGTTGAAGAACTGACACTACAGGAGGTTTGTTACCTCCTTGCAATTCTCAAGCAACCGTAGGTGAATCAGGCACTTTAACCTGAAAGAAACAGATTTCTCAGAAGATGATGATATTTTGGCCAGTAAGCATTTAAATTTTAAACTATTTCTTTGGATTTCATTTTTGCATTTATCTTGACAATAGGAAGTCTGTAATAGAAATGTGTTTCCTCAGAGTAGAAATTAATACTAAAAAGGATACACTTCTCACATATCAATTTAAAAAATATTATGCTTTGTTTGGCGTGTACCTCAAAGTGTCAGCCTCCCATGGTCTTCAACACAGGAACCTGGCACAAAAGATAACACAGGCTAGTGCTACTGTAGTATGACAGCCAAAATATTTTGTCCAAATTCCTACTGCCAGTGGTTTACATAGGCAGACAGCCTGCCCTTTTCCCTCATTTGGCTACAGCTTAGCAACAAAACATGTAACTAGCAGGTTTTTTTTCCCCCTTTTTCTCCAAGGACAACCCCATTATTCTAAGTCAACCATATAATTTTTAAATATAAAATTATTTTTTCAGACTACCTTCAGCCATTAACAGAAAGGGGAAAAGGGAAGAACATCCAGCCTAAGAAGGGTGAGGAGAGACAAGGAGAAGCCAACATAAACAGTCATGACCAAGACCTCTCAGGTAAGTTGGCAGAACCAACCATGGAATGACTTTGGCAAACAGTAAGTATGAAAGTGAATTTTTAGCTTGCAAACAACTCAATAAACCAAAGGGGATCATGATGAGAAGAGAAGGATGAGGAAGGAAAAGGAGTTAAGAAAGGAGTCCCCAAAGTATTAAAACCTGTCAGTGAGGTGCATTTTGAGAAATATAGCAGAGGAAACCTGAGTTCCAGATCTATTCTCCCCTAGTGCAGAATGTCTGATCAACTCATACTAGATTCTTGTGAGGCTATTTATTTAACCAATCAATCACCCTGTGATTGAATTAAAAATGTGATTTAATTAATTCACATTTTTCTTCAGGTCTCATGTAAATTCCGTATTGATTTTGAAGTTTTTGTAGCTTTAAATCACAAGTGATTTCTGAGTATTACCTTCTTTACTCTTCTGTTTTGAAATTTACAACTTAAAGAATGTGGATGATTATTATTATTATTTGGCAAAGCAGGGGTATGGGGGAGGGGGGCAGTCTAGGGGTGGGGGTGCAATTTTCCAAAAGCAGACTTAAAGCCTTCACTATGTTCTCAGCTCAAGATGTTTTACACTGTTGGATATATACTGCTATTGTAATGATTCTTCCAACTTTATAATATACTGTTTAAAAAAATGAAAGTGGACAGTTTGGGGCTTTGATTCACAGCCAGAATGTTTTAATCTTTTGTACTTTACAAGGCAATGGGCCCTTTTGATGAACTGATGGGGGATAGGAGAGAAGAAAGATCTGAGCAAGAAAGCTTTTGGGGTTATAATGGCCAAGAAGTATAGCAGTTGGAAAAAGCAGCATGGTACTGACTTGATTCTACTTTTCTTTCATGTATGAAATGACTGCTAGCACTGTTGGGCAGGGTAGCAGGGGGTTAGTGGGGATGGCTTGGGTGGGGGAAATGCTAGCTTTTGTGACAAAAAATATCTTATGTTCATATAGGGAAAACACCTATATAAACATATTATCTCTTAATATTGTTTCTGGGTTCAGATGCTTATTTTCAATGAGCCTGTTGATGCAAGGTCTAATAGAAAAGGTGTGAGGAAAGCAGGAGAGCTACTCTAGGAAACAAGAGTGTATGCTTCAGTTCAAAACATGTAACTTCTTTTGAAACATTGGCAAGATCACACTCACAGGGGCTTCAACTGACCTTTTCTGGATGGAAAAGAACAAAAATAGAAAGCCATCAAGAAGTGAGAAAAAGAAACTGCTCATGAAGAGAAAAATGCATTTGTATTTATTTCTGCTTTTCTGACAATGCCTGAGATAGAACACATTAGTTGACAGTTCATTTTGTATGCCAAAGTACTCTCTTTGATACATTTCATTCTCACCAAATCAAGACCACAGTTCATTGCCAGCCAGGTCATAGAAGAGAGCTTCCTTAGTACAGCATGTGTACTGCGCAGATTACTTTTTAAAAGGTAGGATGGAAATTTATTGGCTTTGGCAAAGCTTGTTTGGTGATGAGGGTCAGAAATAGAGGAGATTTGTACTTAATTTTCACTACTTTTTTTTTTTTTTTTACAAAACAGTATATGATTTTTTTGGGAAAAAATCAAACAGGAAAGAAATATAAACAGTTAAAAGTAAATGTTTTATTTCCCCCCTTCATTTCCACTCTTAAGAGATAAACACTAGTAACATTTTAATATGTGTCCTTCAGCATCTTTTTTTCCTATGTGCGTTTGAGGCAGGAAATAGATGGGCTGCAGGCTGAACAGTTTCTCCCCTCTGAACAGAAACTCCACACAGCAGAAACTCCATAAAAGCAGAATTGATGGAGGAGATTGGGCCTTGCCTAGATAAGAGATAAAAGACCCTGCATTTCTCATTCTTGAAGTGAAGGAGACCTCCATGATTACACATGTGCAGAGAGGGTCCTTGGAGGTCAAAAGGGAGGGGGTGTCATCTCACCAAGTGATACAACTACCCATAAGCCTTTTCACTAGAATCCATCTTGGCTAAAAGATGTGCATGCACACATGGGAGGAACCCTGCTACTGCTGCTAAGTCACTTCAGTCGTGTCTGACTCTGTGTGACCCCATAGACAGCAGCCCACCAGGCTTCCCCATCCCTGGGATTCTCCAGGCAAGAACACTGGAGTGGGTTGCCATTTCCTTCTCCAGTGCATGAAAGTGAAAAGTGAAAGTGAAGTCACTCAGTCGTGTCCAACCCTCAGCGACCCCACGGACTGCAGCCTCCCAGGCTCCTCCGTACATGAGATTTTCCAGGCAAGAGTACTGGAGTGGGATGCCATTGCCTTCTCCTTGGAAGGACCCCAAGCTATACCAAATACAGACTCAGAACCAGGCAAAGTAAAATGATTGGCTAAAGAAAACCTGGAAGAAATACCCCATATAAATGATTCAAATCACCACAAGGGCATGATTCTCTCTGAGTCTGCCCTTGTGTCTATCCACATGTACTGTACCATTTTCCTCCTAATAGGCACTTCACTTGTTTCATTAGTTTTCATCTTTGTGAGAATTCCCCTCTACAAAACTGAAGGGTCAAAGCTTTGTCACTGACCACTGGTCTAGTAATTAGAATTTGGTGCTCTCACTGCCATGATCTGGCCTCAATCTCTGGCTGAGAATCAAAGCCCCTCTTCAAGCCACTGCAGGCTAAGGCCACCCAAGATCACATTCAGGTATGTCTACATATGTATAAACATATACATCATATATAATATTATATATATCAAAGTATTATATACATGTTATATAAATTTATATGTATAAAATATTTCTTTTCACAAGAATGAATTCTATTCGAACCTTCTGTGAAACTTGCTTTCTTGTCTATGTATCGGACATTAACTTCTATGTGAGAACATAGAGATAGCCCATATTCTTTGTGATGGATGCAAACCATTCCATTTTATGTGTGCCATAATTTATTATTTATTTACTGATGGGACTTCCCAGGTGGCACTAGTGGTAAAGAACCCGTCTGCCAATGCAGGAGATATAAGAGAACTGGATTCGATCCCTGGGTGGGGAAGGCCCCCCAGAGGAGAGCATGGCAACCCAATCCAGTATTCTTGCCTGGAGAATCCCATGGAGAGAGGAGCCTGGGGGGCTACAGTCCATAGGGTTGCGAAGAGTCAGACATGACTGAAGTGACTTAGCACATATACATGAACATTTTGGTCATTTCTAGTCTGTTGCTATTAAAAATAATGCTGCATTGAATCTCCTTTAGCATATGTCCTTACATTGCTATGCAATAATTTTTGTGTAATACTTTTTATTAATCATTATGTCTATCAGGTATTATTTGATTGGATTATAATAACGAAGACATATATGCAACATTAAAGAAACAATAACTAAAAGAATAACCATGAATCCACCACTCAAGAAGTAAGGCATTTGTTTTTCTCTTTCTCATTTACTTCACTCTGTGTGACAATCTCTAGATCCATCCACATCTCTGCAAATGCCATTATTTCATTCCTTTTCATGGCTGAGCAACATTCCATTGTACATATATACCACATCTTCATTATCCATTTCTCTGTCAATGGACATTTAGGTTGCCTCCATGTCTTGGTTATTGTAAACAGTACTTCAGTGAACATAGGGGTGCAGGTATCCTTCTGAATTCTGGTTTTCTCTGGATATATGCCCAGGAGTGGAGTTGCTGCCCCTATGGTAGCTCTAATTTAGATTTTTAGGGAACCCCATACTGTTCTTTATACATTCCCACCAAGAGTATAGGAGGGTTCCCTTTTCTCCACATTCTTTCCAGAATTTATTATCTATAGACTTTTCGATGATGGTCATTCTGATGGGTGTGAGATGGTAACTTATTTTTAGTTTTAATTTGTATTTCTCTAATCATTAGTGCTTTGAGCATCTTTCATATGTTTCATGTGTTTGGCCACGTGTGTGTCTTCTTTAGAGACATATGCTTCTATGTACAAAACAGATCACTAGTGAAAACCTACTATATAGGACAGGGAACTCTACTCAGTGCTCTGTGGTAGCCCAAGTGGGAAAGAAATCTAAAAAAAGAGTGAGTATATGTACACTTATAACAGATTCATTTTGTTATCAAAAACTAATACATTGTAAAGCAGCTATGTCTGTGTGCTCAGTTGCTTCTGTTATGTCTGATTCTTTGCCACCCTATGGACTGTAGCTCATCAGGCTCCTCAGTCCATGGAATTCTCCAGGCAAGAATACTGGAGTAGGTTACCATGCCCTCCTCCAGAGTAGCTTCCCGACCCAGGGATTGAAACTGTGTCTCCTGAATCTCCTGCAATGCAGGAAGATTCTTTATCCACTGAGCCACCTGGGAAGCCCAAAGCAAGTATACTCCAATAAAAAACACTTAAAAAAAAAAAGACATATGGCATTATCATTCTTTTGTACCCTCTGTGTGCTCTGTCCCTACTTCTATTCCATTCACCTGCCTCCACTGCCTGCAACCCAGTTAAAGTTTGCTGGATTTTTGTATGTTGTTTTTTTAAGTTTTTTCCTCTTATCCCTTACTGCATAAACAATGAACTTAATTTGAATGTTTTGACCTTTATAAAGTTTTTATTTTACTGTGTATAGTCTGCAATTTGCTTTTTTTTCCATCAATATTATATTAAGGATTTACCCACATTGTTGTGTATAGCTATGGCTAATTCATTTTCACTTTTAGACATTATAATTTGTAACTATCATATAATTTATTAATACATTCTCCTGCATTGCTAGATCATATAATATGTACATGTTCAAATTTCTAAGGAAGTTCAAAATTGTTTTCCAGATTGATTATAGAATTTCAAACTTTCATAAGCAGAATATCAGGACGTAGGTATTATGGTTGTTCCACATCTTGGTATCATCACACTTTTAAGTTTTAGCTGACTTCTTAATTTTGTCAATTTTTTTGATGTATGTATCTCATTATGCTAGTAATTTGAACCTGATTCTTAATGGGGTTAAAAACTTTTTAAAAAATATCTTTATGATCCTTTTGTTTTCTTCTTTCTTCTTCTTTTTTTTTGTAAATGGTTATTCGTGCTTCTATTGAGTTTTCTATTGAGCTATTTGTATTTTTATTATTGATTTGTGACAATTCTTTATATATTCTAGATGCTAAAATTTTGCCAGTTTTATATACTTCAAATGTCCTCTCCTAGTTTTTTGTTTGTCTTCCCACTTTCTTTATCATATCTTTTCAACAACAGACATCATTATTTTACTATAATTAAATGTATTACTCTTGTATTTTATGATTAGTGCTTTTTGTGTCTTTTAAACAAATCCTTCCTTACTTTGATGCCATAAAACACTTCTATAATTTTCCAGGTTTTGCCTTTTACATTTAGTCCTTAATCAAAAAGTGATTTTGGCATTGGTGTTATATGGATATAATCTTTCTCTTCTACCTATAACCAGTTGCCTCAGCATCACTTATGAAATAGTCCATTTTCCCCCACTAATCTGCCATGGCACCTCAATCTTAGAATATTTACACATATGCCAGATTTTGGCTGAGTCTATTTTCCATAGATGGCTACCCAAAGAGTCCATGTTTTCTCCCCTTTAATCTGTCCATGTCAGTGACTAAAGTGGGATTCACACTCATTGACTATTTTTATTTTTTTGACGGCCATGCTGTGATGGAACCAGGCTTCGGCAGTGAAAGTGGGGAGTCCTAACCACTGGGCAACCAGGGAACTCCCCACCCTGATTGACTTCTGAGGCTAGAGCATAAAATATGATGCAGCTTCTTTCACCTGGTTTGCTCAGAACATGTGCCTTTTGAGTCCTAAGACACCATGGAATAATTTGGCTGTACTAAAGAAAACAAGCAGAAAAAAAAAAAAAAAAAGCAAACATTGATATAAATACCCAGGTGCTTCCCCAGCTGTTCGAGTCTTCCCAGTCCAGGCACCAAAGCCTTTGAGATGACCCCTGCCTTACCACCATCTGACAAAAACCTAATGAGACCCTAAGCTAGATCATCTTAGCTGAGCACTCCCATATTCGTAACCCATGGAAACTGACAGGGAGTGAATGATTGTTGTTGATTCAAGTCGCTAAATTTGGGGATGATTTGTTACACAGGATTATACAGACAGATCACTAAATATCTTTCTGAAATCTCTATATATTCATTGGTCAGTTTTGTTTTGTTTAATTACTTAACTTCTTTGTGATTCAGTCTTTTCAATGTGTAAAATAAAGGAAGCTTCTCCTCCATGAGGCTGTTGTAAAGATTAAATGAGTTATTTTTTGTATATAAGTGTTAACTATTACTAGTGGCACCACTAAAACTACCATTAATTCTTAAAATTATTATTATGTTTGAGCCAATAACCTTATTACAATTTTCATATCATTATAACTTTTCATAATAAACAGTAGGGTAATTTCCTCTAACTTTTCCTCTATTTTTTTCTTCTGTTTTCTCAGGTCCCTCTTGACTATTCCTTGATGTTGGTTCTTTAATATAAATTTTAGAATTACTTGTAAATTTCCTCAAAATAATATATTAGTATTTTACTTGCAATTGCATTGACATTATTATTCAATTTGGAAAGAATTAATATCTTTAAGATTCCTGGAATTGTAAACCCACAGAAATAATGTTTCAGTTAATAAGAATGGGGAAATCTCTTCTATAAAGGTCCAGATAATAAGTGTTTTAAACTTTGAGGGCTCTGCAGTCTATATTACAGTTATTTAACTCTGCTTTTGTAGAGCTGAAGCAGCCAAGTGTGCATGCTCAGTTGCAACTGACTGTGAGACCCCATGCACTGTAGCCTGTCAGGCTCCTCTGTTCATGGAATTCTCCAGGCAAGAATACTGGAGTGGGTAGCCATTTCCTTCTCCAGGGGTTCTTCCCTACCCTGGGATCGATCCTGCATTGCAGGCAGACTGTTTACCACTGAGCCACCAGGGAAGCCTTAAAGCAGCCATAGACAATACTTAATTGAATACACATGATTGGCCAGATATAGCCCCCTGGTCATGGTTTGCTGACTTCAGCTCAAGAAGAGAGTGACATAAAGTATTCCTAGCTCTCTCTAGATGGTTTTATGATTTTGTCCTTGTTTTTGGAGTTTCGCAGTTTTACTATGACAAGTCAAACTGGAGATACTTGGTATTTATCTCGCTTAGGGTCGTTAGAGCAGTTTGATTTGGTAAACAACTATTGTAAACCTGTTTTAGAAATTTTTTGGTTATCATTTCTTCAAATGTTACTTCTTCCCCATTTTCTCTCTCTATTCCTTCTGGGTCACGAGTCACATACATGTTATATGTTTTCAAAATAAATAAAGTCTTCCTAGCTACCTTGATTGTGTACCACACTCCACACACAAAATAGATTTCTTTTTGAGTTCTCTTTTTATTCCTTGTGTCTATTTGTCACTACTTAAGATGGCAATTACATTTATCATTTATTTTTATTTTCTTGTTTTGTTCCATTTTTTCCAAATTTATCCACTCACATTTTGTAATTTCTTGTGGATTACTCATCTTATACTTCTATCCTTTATTCTTTGTGATTTTCCATTTCATTGTTGTTTTCATATATTCTGTATTTGAAAAATTTAGATTCTGGAACTCATATGGGACTAAATTTGTTTGTATTTTGTTGTTGATTATCCCTGCTAACTCTAACTCGGCAAATATCCTTATAGTCAAAGCTATGGTTTTTCCAGTAATCATGTATGGATGTGAGAGTTGGACCATGAAGAAGGCTGAATGCTGAAGAATTGACGTTTTTGAACTGTGGTGCTAGAGAAGACTCTTGAGAGTCCCTTGGCCAGCAAGGAGATCAAACCAGTAATCCTAAAGGAAATCAATCCTGAATATTTGTTGGAAGGACTGATGATGAAGCTGAAGCTCCAATACTTTGGCCACCTGATGTGAAGAGCCAACTCATTGGAAAAGACCCTGATGCTTGTAAAGATTGTGAGCAGGAAAGAAGGGGAAAATAGAAGATGAGATGATTGGATGGCATCATCAACTCAATGGACATGAGTGTGAGCAAATTTCAGGAGATAGTGAAGGACAGGGAAGCCTGGCATGCTGCAGTCCACGGGGTCACATAGAGCCAGATATGTCTGAACCACTGAATAATAACAACAAAACTCTTAACTCATCACGGTTCACTTAATTTTGATTTTGTGATCTTCATTTATGAGCTTAGAATTATTATTTTTTTCTTAGTATATCCTGAATGCCAAAGTGGAATTGTGTTTAATTCTTCTGAGGGCCATGGGGTGCTACTGACTTGAAACATTTTCATTTTTATCATCCACCCAAGGGACTCCACTTCACTCAGGATCCTCATGTTCAAATATACATCTTCCTACTTTCAGTGTAGTTTTCAGCATTTATCATTAGGGCTCCCAAGTTATTTTCATGCATTTTCTGCTCACTCTGTTTACAGCCTGCTTTTTCTCAATCTGTTGGCAATTTCCTTATTCTATGTGTATGATACAACAAATGTTATACTTAATGCAGAATCTTATTTTTCTTCTGAATTAAGAGCACTTGCTCAAATAATTTAATTTGCCATATTGCTAGAAGCAATGACATCTGATAGCTTCTTTAAAATCGAATTTATACAGGAAAATAAAAGAGATGTGCCTTTAAATTTTGTTGCATATTACCAATTGCCTTACAAAAACTGTTTAATCGATTTATACTCTCAGTGACAATGAATGAGAGCAATCACTATCTCCTACCATGGTCAACAGTGGATATTGTTCATCTTTTTATTTTCTCTTTCAGATATGCATGTATGTGGCTTGCTACCATAGGGAAGAGAGAAATTGGGATACATAGACACAAGATGTTTCCTCTTCACCTAAAGGACAGTAAACAAGGATTCTATAATCCTCTATGGTGAAGTGACCTGCTCAGGGCCTGCTGTGAATAAATGAAGATCTTGGAGGCTTCCTTATGATTTTGAGATAGGAGGAATGGTAGTTATCCTTTGGCCTGGAAAAACACTGTATGACAAAGTGAAAATCATGCACACTCTCAACTACACTCTCCCTCTGGCATGGTGACGTTGAAGAAATTGTATCTGTTTAACACTAATTCCCAGCTTTGAGAGAAAATGGGGAAAAATATATTCTGCTTCACAGTCTGAATTCATAAGTATAGTCTAAGATATTTAGAAAGGGGTCATATAAATAAAGTGTATCATTTGCAATTTCAGTGTAAGTTCAGAAATTCTGAGAATAAAACTTATCAAAATACTTCTATTGTCAGCATATTTTAAATTCTCTTAATTTGAGTGTTAAGTTTAGCAACTGACCCAATGAAATCATTGCCTTAATTGATTCATAACTAACCTGGTACAATGGGAAAAATTAGAGAAAAACCTTATGAATAAAATCTGATTATCATATCCCTCTAAGAGCCCTAGGCCCCAGGTTCTATTAGACAGTTGAAGTGCACAGATGTTCTGACATGGGGTTTGTAATTTAAACCAAACTTAACAAGGCGACTGATGGCAATCCCAGCATATATATGAAATTCCTTTCAATAAGTATACCTTCCAATGCACTTTCATGCTGAGGCATTATGCTTAGGGAAAAAAAAAAAATGACTTCACAGCAACCAAACAAGAGTCATTTAGTATTTGAGAGATAACATGAACTGACATTTCTATTAGCATAAGAGTGTTTTAAAATGTCAGGGAGACCACAGTGTGACCATTAATACTGCATTAAGTCCAATTATATTTCTTAGTTTGAAAAATCAGTTTCTAAAATAATAATATTCAAAGTCTTTCTCAAAATTGTGCTATTCAAATAAGTAGGCATTGCTTTCAATTTGATTGACCAAAATTTAAACGAATACACATTTTCAGAGGTCATGCATTACTTTTTATTTAATTATGATCGCAAATGACACATTTGTATCTTATTTTAATCTCTGTGTTCACTCAAGTTTAAGATCAATTAACACAATTATAAATGACCTTGGTCTTTTCAGCTGAAAATTGCTATCTGAGCAAAATGAAAAGCATAGTGTTTTGGTTTTTTTTTTTTTTTTTGGCCAATATTTTAAATATATGCTTTCTTAGAGGAAATAACTTTATACACATTTACACATATATTAATGCTAGTCCATAATATATATATAAGTTTAAAAATGGAACTCAGCCATTTATCCATAATCCTTTATTGGCAATAATCAAGACTCATCCACTCTGTCTCGTAACCTAGTACTACATGATTTGGTTTCTCTTGGTCATCTTAAACTATATAGAGAGAATGATTTGCAATCTCAGATGGTGTAGAAAAAGGAAAATTCTTTGACACATGTAAGAGAGTTTGAATCTTCTTGAATATTGAAGCTTCATGATGTTTTGCAGCATTAGAGACAGCTGCTAAATCAGAGGTGAAGGAGACAAAGCCAGAGAAGCAGGTAGTAAATAAGGGAGATATGATGAAGCAGCCTGCCTGTGCCTGGTGGAGCTCAGTAAAAGGTTGACCCCATGCCAGAGGCAACTAAATGTCTTTCTATACATACAGCAAACACAAAAATACTTTTATCTTTACTTCCTAACAAAACAAGCAAACAAAAAAATAGATAAGGTGGATTTCATAGCAAAAAGAGAAACTCTTTTAACAATATACAAGGTGGCTTGGAAGGAAGCACAAATCAGATTAATACATGGGCATCCCATCTCTGGAGAACAAGGTTTAATTCCAGCTCCTATCACAAATGAAATGAGTTTGATGATCTGTAGTAAGCAGTAATGCATGACACACCAAACTGCTGAGCTCCTTGGCAGAGAAAATCAAGAATGTTTCATCTAGAACAAAGTTAATCCTATTTGATAGAAAATAACTCATAATGCAATTCCTTTAGGTATCTGGGGAGAAAAATTGCTTACAGGTAGTGAGCATTGTTGATTGCAAAATGTGGGAACCAATTGTCCTCCATCTCATTATTCTATTTGATCGGTTGATTGAAAGGAGTTTCAAGCACCAGAATTATAACCTTTCACATTTTTATTAGCAACAAATAATATTTGTGTGCTACTAATCCATGTTCCATCTCCAAAATAGATATGTATGAACTAGGAGAAAATTGTCCAAGGGTGTATTTTGTCACCAACATATCACCATGTGACTCATCTGAGCTTGAGGGCACACATTATTGATTTTCAAGGCTCATGGAGGAAATCTCATATGTAATATAATATATTTTTGAGGTATACTTCTGGCTACCAACTTCACAGTTATAATTTCTACCAACTGCTCTGTGCTATCACTTCACAGCTACTTATCCTTTGAAAATAATGTAATAATGTTTCTCATGGCTGACTTTCTTACATGTAGACTAATTTACTAAAGAAAGCATTGTTTGTGGCCTCCAACCATTCTGTTTCCAATCCCTCCTTCTAGATTATTCCAGTAAGCTGTGTGATTTTTAAGGAGTCATTGCATTCCTATGTCGGTTTCATCATTTGAGTCCAGACACTAAATCACAATGATGAAATCCTGCAAAGACTTCAGGGATTAACCACATTTCCTGTTTTAACACCAGAATGCTGTGAGGACTTGTGATTTAAAGCTTGAATTAATACAAAAGCTTCTCTGACCAGTCGTTTTATCCCCAAAGACATGAAACATATTTGTTTGTTCACTGAGCCATCATAGCCTTGACATGTAGATCTGCAAAAAATCAGAGTCTGTTAAAATGATTTTCTTTTGCCAACTGTCGGTATTCTTAAAGTGACTCTGTGTATGTCAAACTCTATTTTAAAAGGAAAAAAATTGCAACACTGGATGTTGATTGGGTTAATTAAATTGTATAAATAGGAAACATTGATGTCATTAGTGAAAATACTGAATGAAAAATTTAAGTTCAATAATAAAGTAGAAAACACTTTCTCTAATGAGTATGGCCACAAAAGACTATGAAAGTACACTTAAGCACTGCTTTGCATTTGAGGAACATTCAAGATGATGTACACCCATTGTTTCACTGAATCCTCATAGCAACACTGTGAGTAGATATTTTTCAGGTGGGGAAATGAATTCATACTGCTGAAATAACTTGCCAATGTCACATATAGTGATAGAACTAGAATTTCAAGGTATGACTGATCTGCAAAGCCATTATTTTCTCTACACTTATAGTATGTTACACTACTACAATAATTAGGGTATAGGTTAAACTGCTGTAACAGGGAGACCCCCAAAACAGTGGCACACATAAGATATTTATTTGTTTATTAAATAAGTTTACTTTTCTTCTCCATAATGGTCTTGAAGTTCTCTGCTAGATTTTCAACTCTGTTCCACCGAATCATTCATGGTCACAAATTCCTTCTCTCTACTCATCCATCATTTAGGGTGTTGTTCTCATCTGTATCGTCAAAGTTGGGTTGCTTCCATGATCATAATCCATCATAATCTGCATGTGTGCCAAGTTGTTTCAGTCGTGTCTATTTGCAACCTTACGGACTGTAGCCTGCCAGGTTCCTCTGTCCACAAGGATTCTCCAAGCAAGAGTACTGGAGTGAGTTGCCATACTCTCCTCCAGGGAATCTTCCTGACCCAGGAACTGAACACACTTCTCATGTCGCCTGCATTGGCATGCAGATTCTTTACCACGAGCACCACCTGGGAAGCCCATTACATCATACAGAAAGAAGCAAAAAATGAAATATTAAAAATATAAAGAAAGTAACATGGCTTTCAAGTGGATATGGTCCAGCTTTTGTATCCATCTACTTCCTTTCCCATATTATTGGCCCAAACTTAATTCTTTACCTCCAGGTAAAGAAAAGTGGGAAATATCTTCTTAAGCTTGGTGGTTATGTGTCAGTAAAATAAAGGAAGAATGGATTTGGAGGAAAAATTGGTAGAGGATCACCATTAAAGATTTTACAGAGGTGTCAGGTTATGCTCTGTGTGATGAAGGGACTCCATGAGAGAGTTGAGAATGCAGAGTAGGTATAGAGCATGCTCAGATGAAGATGTGGTGAGAGGAATACCACGAATTGAATTGTGACACCCAAAATGAATGTCTGATAAACGAACATTTGGGTTTTGAGGCATATTTTACGTGACTTACTTCTTGAATGAGAAGAAGTCAATTATTTAGAATAAACTGTAATATGATATGTTACAAATATAGACTGTATATAAAATAGAAGACATTTGGGCTATAATTAATGATATTTATTGCATTATAATCTTACTATACTATCAATAAACCTTAAAAATTATTTATTACATAAAGTTAAAGGTAATAGATAAAACAGGTTTGACAAACATTGTTGATTCTGGGAGTTGAGTGTGAAAACAGTCACGATACAATGCTTTTGTTTTTATGTTTGAAATTTTTCATAATAAAAATTTAAAAACAGATTATCAAGGAAAGAACCAAGAGAAGAAGGGTCAACAATACCAATATGAATATAGACTGATGAGTGAAAGCAAAGAATAGGAGTGAAAGTCAAACCACTTTGTTTTCTAAAATGATTCTGTGTAGCTGTTTCAGATGGTGTACATTCAGAGTAATGACCTGGTTTTTAGACCACATGATAGCAACTTTAATTCCAATGCCATTGTCCTTTTAGTGTCTTTCAGGTGGAATGTTTTCTAGTGTGTTTCTACTCTTCTCCCCACAACTTTCCCAATTATTATAACTTAAATTGATTTCTCCATCCTCTTAACTATTTCTCCATCTTCAGTAATGATAGACTACAACACTCATCTTTGTGCTTCATCAGATATTGCCAGATATTGTTATTCAGTGTCTTGTAGTCTTAGAAACTTGATGTCAACATATTCTGTATAAAATTGTCAGTAGAATTTTAAAAGACAACTCTATATTAGACAAAATTTACATTTACTCAGTTTGTTCTTATCACTATATATATTTTTTAAATACTGTATTGGTTTTGCCATATATTGACATGAATCCACCACAGGTGTACATGAGTTCCCAACCCTGAACCCCCTCCCACCACCCTCCCCATATCATCTCTCTGGGTCATCCAAGTACACCAGCCCCAAGCATCCTGTATCCTGAATGGAACCTAGACTAGTGATTCGTTTCTTACATGATAGTATATATGTTTCAATGTCATTCTCCCAAATCATCCCACCCTCTCCCTCTCCCACAGAGTCCAAAAGTCTGTTCTTTACATCTGTGTCTCTTTTGCTGTCTCGCATATAGGATTATCATTACCATCTTTCTAAATTCCATATATATGTGTTAGTATACTGTACTGGTGTTTTTCTTTCTGGCTTACTTCACTCTGTATAATAGGATCCAGTTTCATCCACCTCATTAGAACTGATTCAAATGATTCAATTGATTCTTTTTAATGGCTGAGTAATACTCCATAGTGTATATGTACCACAGCTTTCCTATCCATTCATCTGCTGATGGACATCCAGGTTGCTTCCATGTCCTGGCTATTATAAACAGTGCTGCAATGAACATTGGGGTGCACGTGTCTCTTTCAATTCTGGTTTCCTCAGTGTGTATGCCCAGCAGTGGGATTAATATTGTTTTTGAAAGAACAAGGTTTGTCACTCTTACTGTTTATATTGGATAAGGAAATGGTAGCCCATTCCAGTACTCTTTCCTGGAGCATTCCATGGACAGCAGCACTGGGCAGGCTACAAGGTAACTCAACTTTCTCCATGTTTCATGGAGAGGCTGCAAAATGGAAGTAATGATGCTTACTGTGTAGGATCTTATGCGTAAAAAGTGGGACATCTTAACCTAAGGCATTTTTCAGAGTGATTGGCATATCTTAAATGCTTTATAAATTTCAGTTCTCTATTCTCCTGCCTCTAGACATGATATAAGGAACAAGTGTTGAGTCCAACAACTTATTTTAAATATTTTAACAACTTTATTGATACATATTTTAATATCATGAAAACCATCCATTTCAGGTATATAGTTCAATGATTTTTACAAACTTTTCCAAGTGACACAATCATAATGATTGTAATTCATGATCTAAAATTAATTTTGGAATATTTTCATCCCTGCAATAACATTCTTTATGTCCATATGCCTTACCATCCTTAAACATACTTTTCTTTTATTGGATATTGCTTAGAATAAGACTTACAGACTTCTAGTTCAAACTCCTAACATCTTACCAAATTACATTGAGCTTTTCAATGCTACTACCTTAACTGGTCCCCAGGTTATTGCTGTGTTTCTTGTGTTGCTATAATGCACAATAAATTTGAACCAGAGTAACTTTGGCAACAGAGTCTCTAATAGTGATGATGTCCCACTACTAAGTACCTAAGTAAAGATCTTCAATCCAGAGCAACATGGAATATATGCCTTTCTTTTGGCTTTTCTCTTATGTTAACACCTATAGTGTGTAGTAACTATTAGTCTCTTTTTACCTTCCCAGTCAGTGAGAATCTTGTATGACAAAATAATATTGATTATTTATATTTATGCTTGCTTTAGTCAGAGTCCACAGAAGTTTCTTGTTGATTAAATGCTTCCTATTATTATTATTAATTAATTCAGTGCTTATTATATGCCAGGAATCACACAAATACTTCTTAGTCTTCATTTTATTTGATCTTTACAATAACCCTATTAAATAGCCGTTACTATCTTTATTATTTTTTTTAAAGAATAAGCCTCTTTTATTTGAGAATAAAAAAACTTCCATTGCTTTTTGAATTTTCCCAAATTCAGTGTAGTCTCATATACTGATCATCTATGACTGTTACAACAAAATTTCCCAGTATGTCAACACTATAATAAGCCATCCATGGAGCCAGTCTCCCAAGATGGCTCCCAATGAGCTTTACCTTCTGGTATTTATTCAGCCTTTGTGTAGATCTCTCCCACTCTGAAGCAGGGTTGGTCTGTGTGATCAGGAAAAATTGGCATAGGTAGAACTGTTACTGTATGGCCTTCAAGGCTAGATTATAAAAGACACTGTGGATTTTGCCTTCTCTCTTTATTTTTTTTAATTTATTTTTAATAAATTTATTCATTTTAATTGGGGGCTAATTACGTTACAATATTGTAGTGGTTTTGCCATACACTGACATGAATCCACCACTGGTGTACATGTGTTCCCCATCCTGAACGCCCCTCCCACATCCCTCCTCTGTCAATTCGTTGTTGACATCAACACTCCCCATCCCATCCCTCTGGGTCATCCCAGTGCACCAGCCCTGAGCACTCTGTCACGTGCTTCAAACCTGGACTGGCAATCAGTTTCACAGGATAATATACATGTTTCAATGCCGTTCTCCCAAATCATCCCACCTTTGCCCTCTCGCACAGAGTCCAAAAGACTGTTCTATACATCTGTGTCTCTTTTGCTGTCTTGCATATACGGTTATCGTTACTATCTTTTGAAATTGAATATATATCCATTAGTATACTGTTTTTCTTTCTGGCTTACTTCACTCTGTATAATAGGCTCCAGTTTCATCCACCTCATTAGAACTGATTCAAAAGCATTCTTTTTAATAGCTGAGTAATATTCCACTGGGTATATGTACCACAGCTTTCTTATCCATTCATCTGCTGATGGACATCTAGGTTGCTTCCATGTCCTCGCTATTATAAACAGTGCTGTGATGAACATTGGTGTACACGTATCTCTTTCAATTCTGGTTTCCTCAGTGAGTATGCCTAGCAGTGGGATTGCTGCGTTGTATGGCAGTTTTATTTCCAGTTTTTTAAGGAATCTCCACACTGTTCTCCATAGTGGCTGTACTAGTTTGCATTCCCACCTACAGTATAAGAAGATTCCCTTTTCTACACACCCTCTCCAGCATTTATTCTTTGTAGACTTTTGGACAACAGACATTCTGACTGGCATGAAATGGTACCTCATTGTGGTTTTGATTTGCATTTCTCTGATAGAGTGATGTGGAACATCTTTTCATGTGTTTGTTAGCCATCTGTATGCCTTCCTTAGAGAAATGTCTGCTTAGTTCTTTGGCCCATTTTTTTGATTGGGTCGTTTATTTTTCTGGAATTGAGCTGTATGGGCTGCTTGTATAATTTTGAGGTTAATTCTTTGTCAGTTGCTTCGTTTGCTATTATTTTCTCCCATTCTGAAGGCTGTCTTTTCACCTTGCTTATAGTTTCCTTCATTGTGGAAAAGCTTTTAAGTTTAATTAGGCCCTATTTGTTTATTTTTGCTTTTACTTCCATTACTCTCGGAGGTGGGTCATAGAGAATCCTGCTGTGATTTATTTCTGAGAGTGTTTTGCCTATGTTTTTCTCTAGGAGTCTTATAGTTTCTGGTCTTACATTTAGATCTTTAATCCATTTTGAGTTTATTTTTGTGTATGGTGTTAAACAGTGTTCTAGTTTCATACTTTTACAAGTGGTTGACCAGTTTTCCAAGCACCACTTGTTAAAAGATTGTCTTTTCTCCATTGTATATTCTTGCCTCCTTTGTCAAAGATAAGGTATCCATAGGTGTGTGGATTTTTCTCTGGACTTTCTATTTTGTTCCATTGATCTATATTTCTGTTTTCGTGCCAGTACCACACTGTCTTGATGACTGTAGCTCTGTAGTACAGCCTGAAGTCAGGCAGATTGATTCCTCCAGTTCCATTCTTTTTTCTTTGGCTATTCGAGGTGTTTTTTGTATTTCCATACAAATGGTGAAATTATTTGTTCTAGTTCTCTGAAAAATACCATTGGTCATTTCACAGGGATTGCATTGAGTCTATAGATTGCTTTGGATAGTATACTCATTTTCACTATATTGATTCTTTCAATCCATGAACATGGCATATTTCTCCATCTATTTGTATTCTTTTTGATTTCTTTAATAAGTGTTTTGTAGTTTTCTATATATAGGTCTTTTATTTCCTTCAGTTCAGTTCAGTTCAGTTGCTCAGTCGTGTCTGACTCTTTGTGACCGATAAATATATTTCAAAGTATTTTATTATTTTCATTGCAGTGGTGAATGGAATTGTTTCCTTAAGTTCTCTTTCTGTTTTCTCATTGTTAGTGTACAGGAATGCAAGGAATTTCTGTGTGTCAATTTTATATCCTTCAAATTTACTATATTCATTGATTAGCTCTAGTAATTTTCTGGTAGAGTCTTTAGGGTTTTCTATGAAGAGGATCATGTCATCTGCAAACAGTGAGAGTTTTACTTCTTTTCCTATCTGGATTTTTTTATTTATTTTTGTGCTCTGATTGCTGTGGCCAAAACTTCCAAAGCTATGTTGAATAGTAGTGATGAGAGTGGACACCCTTGTCTTGTTCCTGACTTTAGGGGAAATGTTTTCAAATTTTCGCCATTGAGGATAATGTTTGCTGTGGGTTTGTCATATAAAGCTTTTATTATGTTGAAGTGTGTTTTTCTAGGCCTGTCTTCTGGAGGGTTTTTTTTTTTTTTATCATAAATGGATGTTGAATTTTGCCAAAGGCTTTCTCTGCATCTATTAAGACAATCATATGGTTCTTTATCTTTCAATTTTTTAATGTGGTGTATTATGTTGATTGATTCACGGATATTGAAGAATCCTTGCATCCCTGAGATAAAGCCCACTTGTTCATGATGTATGATCTTTTTAATATATTGTTGGATTCTGTTTGCTAGAATTTTGTTAAGGATTTTTGCATCTATGTTCATCAGTGATATTGGCCTGTAGTATTCCTTTTTTTGTGGCATCTTTGTCTGGTTTTGGTATTAGGGTGATAGTGGCCTCATAGAATGAGTATGGAAGTTTAGAGTCCTCTGCAATTTTCTGGAAGTTTGAGTAGGATAGGTATTCAGTTCAGTTCAGTCACTCAGTCGTGTCTGACTCTTCATGACCCCATGAATCACAGCACACGAGGCCTCTCTGTCCATCACCAGCTCCTGGACTTTACCCAATCCCATGTCCATTGAGTGGGTGTTGCAATCCAACCATCTCCCTCTGTCTTCCCCTTCTCCTCCTGCCCCCATTCCCTCCCAGCATTAGGGTCTTTTCCAATGAGTCAGCTCTTCGCATGAGGAGGCCAAAGTATTGGAGTTTCAGCTTCAACATCAGTCCTTCCAATTAACACCCAGGACTGATCTCCTTTAGGAAGGACTGGTTGGATCTCCATGCAGTCCAAGGGACTTTCAAGAGTCTTCTCCAACATCACGGTTCAAAAGCATCAATTCTTTGTCACTCAGCTTTCTTCACCATCCAACTCTCACATCCATACATGACTACTGGAAAAACAATAGCCTTGATCAGATGGACTTTTGATGGCAAAGTAATGTCTCTGCTCTTAAATATACTATTTAGGTTATTCAAAACTTTCCCTCCAAGCAGTAAGCGTCTTTTAATTTCATGGCTGCAATCACCATCTTCAGTGATTTTGGAGCTCCCAAAAATAAAGTCTGACACTGTTCCAACTGTTTCCCCATCTATTTCCCATGAAGTGATGGGACCAGTTACCATGATCTTCATTTTCTGAATGTTGAGCTTTAAGCCAACTTTTCCACTCTCCTCTCACTTTCATCAAGATAATTTTTAGTTCCTCTTCACTTTCTGCCATAAGGCTGGTGTCATCTGCATATCTGAGGTTATTGATATTTCTCCCAGCAATCTTGATTCCAGTTTGTGTTATTCCAGTCCAGCGTTTCTCATGATGTACACTGCATATATGTTAAATAAGCAGGGTGACAATATACAGCCTTGACGTACTCCTTTTCCTATTTGGAAACAGTCTGTTGTTCCAAGTCCAGTTCTAACTCTTGCTTCCTGAGCTGTATATAGGTTTCTCAAGAGGCAGGTCAAGTGATCTGGTATTCCCATCTCTTGAAGAATTTTCCACAGTTTATTGTGATCCACACAGTCAAAGGCTTTGGCATAGTTAATAAAGCAGAAATAGATATTTTTCTGAAACTCTTTCGCTTTTTTGACAATCCAGCGGATGTTAGCAATTTCATCTCTGGTTCTTCTACATTTTCTAAAACCAGCTTAAACATCTGGAAGTTCACAGTTCTCATATTGCTGAAGCCTGGCTTGGAGAATTTTGAGCATTACTTTACTAGCGTGTGAGAGGATTGCAATTGTGTGGTGGTTTGAGCATTCTTTGGCATTGCCTTTCTTTGGAATTGGAATAAAAACTGACTTTTTCCTGTCCCGTGGCTGCTGCTGAGTTTTCCAAATGTGCTGGCATATTGAGCGCAGCACTTTCAAAGCATCATCTTTCAGGATTTGAAGTAGCTCAACTGGAATTCCATCACATCCACTAGCTTTGTTCATAGTGATGCTTTCTAAGGCCCACTTGACTTCCCATCCCAGGATGTCTGGCTCTAGGTGAGTGATCATACCATCATGATTATCTGGGTCTTGAAGATATTTTTTGTATAGTTCTTCTGTGTATTCTTGTCACCTCTTCTTAATCTCTTCTGCTTCTGTTAGGTTCATATAATTTCTTTCTTTTATCGAGGCCATCTGTGCATGAGACATTCCCTTGGTATTTCTATTATTCTTGAGGTGGTCTCTAGTCTTTCCCATTCTATTGTTTGTCTCTATTTCTTTGCATTGATCGCTGAGGAAGGCTTTCTTATCTCTTCTTGCTATTATTTGGAACTCTGCTTTTAGATGCCTATTTCTTTCCTTTTCTCCTTTGCTTCACTTCTATTCTTTTCACAGCTCTTTGTAAGGCATGTTCAGAGAGCCATTTTGCTTTTTTGCATTTCTTTCCATGGGGATGGTCTTGATCCCTGTCTCTTGTGGAATCTTATGAACCTCTGTCCATAGTTCATCAGGCACTCTATCTATCAGATCTAGGCCCTTAAATCTATTTCTAACTTCCACTGTATTATCATAAGTAATTTGACTTAGGTCATACCTGAATGATCTAGTGGTTTTCCCTAATTTCTTCAATTAAGGTTTGAATTTGGCAATAAGGAATTCATGATCTGAGACACAGTCAGCTCCCGGTCTTGTTTTTGCTGACTGTATAGAGCTTCTCCATCTTTGGCTGCAAAGAATATAATCAATCTGATTTCAGTGTTGACCATCTGGTGATGTCCATGTGTAGAGTCTTCTCTTGTGTTGTTGGAAGAGAGTGTTTGCTATGACCAGTGCATTATCTTGGCAAAACTCTATTAGATTTTGCCCTGCTCCATTCCATATTCCAAAGCCAAATTTGCCTGTTATTCCAGGTGTTTCTTGACTTCCTATTTTTGCATTCCAGTCCCCTGTAATGAAAAATACATCTTTTTTGGGTGTTAGTTCTACGAGGTCTTGTAGGTCTTCAAAAAACCATTCAACTTCAGGCTCTTCAGCGTTACTGTTTGGGGCGTAGGCTTGGATCACCGTGATATTGAATGGTTTGCCTTGGAAACGAACAAGAGTTCATTCTGTCATTTTTGAGATTGCATCCAAGTACTGCATTTCAGACTCTTTTGTTGACCATGCTGGCTACTCCATTTCTTCTAAGGGATTTCTGCCCACAGTAGTAGATATAATGGTCATCTGAGTTAAATTCACCCATTCCAGTCCATTTTAGTTTGCTGATTCCTAGAACGTTATCATTCACTCTTGCCATCTCCTGTTTGACCACTTCCAATTTGCTTTGATTCATGGATGTAAATTTCAGGTTCCTATGCAATATTGCTCTTTACAGCTCGGATCTTGCTTCTATCACCAGTCACATCCACAGCTGGGTATTGTTTTTGCTTTGGCTCCATCCCTTCATTTTTTCTGGAGTTATTTCTTCACTGATCTCGAGTAGCATATTGGGCACCTACCGACCTGGGGAATTCCTCTCACTATCCTATCATTTTGTCTTTTCCTACTGTTCATGGAGTTCTCAAGGCAAGAATACTGATGTGGTTTGCCATTCCCTTTTCCAGTGGACCACATTCTGTCAGACCTCTCCACCATGACCTGTCTGTCTTGGGTGGCCCTACACGGCATGGCTTAGTTTCATTGAGTTAGACAAGACTGTGGTCCATGTGATCAGATTGGCTAGTTTTCTGTGATTATGCTTTCAGTGTGTCTGCCCTCCCACGTCTGCGGTCAGCGGCAGCTGCTGAGAGGAGCTACCCCATGTCCCAAGTCAGGGGCTGTGGCCGAGACAAGCTACCCCACATTCAAGGTCAGGGCTGCAGCGAGAGGAGCTACCCCACGTCCAAGGAGTGGCAGCTGCGTGGATGTAGAGGAGCTACTCCATGTTCAAGGTTAGGAGTGGCGATCTCCTCCAAGGTAAGGAGCAGCAGCTGCGCTTTGCTGGAGCAGCCATGAAGAGATATTCCATGTCCAAGGTAAGAGAAACCCAAGTAAGATCGTAGGTGTTGCGAGAGGAGAAGAGGAGGAATCAAAAGGGGAGAGAGCAAGCTAGCCAGTAATCAATTCCATATGTACTTTCCACAGTCTCGACCCCTCAGAGATGTTCATAGAGTTACACAGAGAAGAAAAGAGGGAGGAAGGAGACAGAGGTGTCCAGGAGGAGAAAAGGGGAAATCAAAAGGAGAGAGAAAGATCCAGTCAGTAATCAGTTCCCTAAGTGTTCTCCACAGCCTGGAACACACAAAGAGATTCACAGAGTTGGGTAGAGAAGAGAAAGGGTGGGAGGAGGTAGAGGTGACCTGGTGGAGAAAAAGGAGAGTCAAAAGGGGGAAAGAGCAATCAAGCCAGTAATTACACTCCTAAGTAAAAATGGGTACTGAAGATTGGTTTCTTAAAAGTAAAAAATTGATAACAAATACCAAAAAGCAATGATCAAAAATCTAGAGTAGAGATCCAGTTCCGTTTAGTTCAGTCGCTCAGTCGTGTCCAACTCTTTGCGACCCCATGAATCGCAGCACGCCAGGCCTCCCTGTCCATCACCAACTCCCGGAGTTCACTCAGACTCACGTCCATCGAGTCCGTGATGCCATCCAGCCATCTCATCCTCGGTCGTCCCCTTCTTCTCCTGCCACCAATCCCTCCCAGCATCAAAGTCTTTTCCAATGAGTCAGCTCTTCGCAAGAGGTGGCCAAAGTACTGGAGTTTCAGCTTTAGCATCATTCCTTCCAAAGAAATCCCAGGGCTGATCTCCTTCAGAATGGACTGGTTGGATCTCCTTGCAGTCCAAGGGACTCTCAAGAGTCTTCTCCAACACCACAGTTCAGAAGCATCAGTTCTTCAGCGCTCAGCCTTCTTCACAGTCCAACTCTCACATCCATACATGACCACAGGAAAAACCATAGCCTTGACTAGACGGACCTTTGTTGGCAAAGTAATGTCTCTGCTTTTGAATATGCTATCTAGGTTGGTCATAACTTTTCTTCCAAGAGTAGGGATTAGACTCTCAAAAATACAATATTAAAAAAAAAAAAAAAGTCACAAACATTATAAAATATATCTAAGAAGTTTGCTTTAAAACTAGGGTCTTTTTTTGCAAGGTAATAGTAGATTATAAATATGCAAATTAAAGGAGTAATAGAGGATTTAAACAAAAAAAATGTAAAAAATGGCAATAGTAAAAATATATCTAGGAATTTCTCTGGAGCTGTTTCAGACAGTGTGGGGTCAGTTCAATTTCAGATAGTTCCTTTATCCAACTTATCCTTCTCAAGATCTATAGGCCCCTTCCAATGTAGTTGGTGCTAAATACAGGGTTTTAATCTGTTGCACCTGTCACTTCCAAAGCAGTTCCCTGTGTTGATTTTAGCTTCTTCTGTTTGCTGATCTCTTCAGTGTTTAATTTCCACCCTGACACAAGGGGGTGAAGGTGGTCACTTATTTAGGCTCCCTTGTTCAGTCGTGCTGTGGGGAGAGAGGAACACTGCAAACAAATATCACTGGCTTGTGTGGGGAGTGCTCACAGTGTTTCAGCTGCACTGGGTTTGCCCCCGCTCATGGCGTGTGTGCTTTTCTGCTCTACACTGCTCAGGCTCCAGTTTGCTCTGCCTGGGAACTGTCTGAGGTGGGCCCTGGGTTGTGTGCACTTTCCAGGTCTAAGCCGATCAGGTTATGTTTCTTGGGTATTTCACAAAGGCACAGACTGGGTTGGGCCTGAGTTTTGTGCCCTTCCCGGGTCCGAGCAGCTCAAGTGACCAGGTACTTGGCGAATGCAGTCATCCCCAGGTGGGTGGTGCATCTTATTGCCTTCCTCACCCCAGCTGCTCAGTTTTCTGGGTGTACAATGGGTGCACCTTCTCAAGTGTGCCATGTCTCTTCTGGGGAGCTGATATCTGGCTGTAGATGTCAACCTTCCAGAAGTTTGGTAGAGGATGCCTTTCTGAGGTAGCAATTGCCCCTTTCAGGCTCTGGCTGCCCTCCACCCCCACCCCCACTCCTACCCCCTCCACCCCCGCCTGCTTGTCTCTGGTGGGGAATGGGCCAGTCCGCAACAGCCTAACTCTCCTCTGGTATTTGCTCAGTCCATGTTCTGTGAGCAGGCCTGGCAGTGCCTCAGGTTAGGGCTTTTTGCAGGATAGTTCTCTCTCTCTCTCTTTTGCTTTTTTTTCCCTCTCTTTCTGGCTATCCCCCAGTTTGGGTTGCTGTCTCACGTTAGTTCCCTCAGATTGCTCTCAAGGCATTCAGGCCGGTTCCTTACCATAAGCAATGCAGCCCACACCTCCCTGTTCTGCTCCCACTCGCTGGTGGAGGCTGTGAGCACTGGGAGTTGCTCTTAGGCATGTAATCTGTGGGTTTTAACTATTTATTTATTTATTTTCCCTCCCAGTTATGTTGCCCTCTGAGATTGCAAGATTCCCCACAGACCCGCAGGTGAGAGTGTTTTCTCGTGTTTGGAAACTTCTCTTTTGAGACTCCTTTCCCGGGATGGATCTCCATCCCTACCTCTTTTGTCTCTCTTTTTGTCTTTTATATTTTGCCCTACCTCTTTTCAACGACAATGGGCTGCCTTTCTGGGTTCCTAATGTCCTCTGCCAGCATTCAGAAGTTGTTTTGTGGAATTTGCTCAGCGTTCAAATGTCTATTTTTAATTTGAAGATGTGGAGATGTCTTTCTCATTTTACAGATAAAGAAATAGGTCTAGAAATGTGGAATACTTTCTCAACATCACATAAGTAAATTATAAAGCCTGACTTCAAAACTCTCGTAACTACTTTTCCAAGAGTAAAGATCATAAACTGCATGTTAAATAAATATCAACCATTATTATCATTTATAATTATTAGCCCATAAATATCCTGTGTGTGGTAAGCATTATTAACCCCATTTAGTTGAGGCAACTGAGGGTCAGAGAGTTTAAGTGACTTGCTTAGTAGCACACAAGTGTGTGTGTATTAGTCACTCAATCGTGTCTGACTCTTTTCAATTCCAGGGACTGTAGCCCACCAGATTCCTCTGCCCATGGAATTTACCAGGCAAGAATAATGGAGTAGATAACCATTCCCTTCTCCACGGGGTCTTCCCTACTCAGGGATCGAACTTGGGTCTCCTGCATTGCAGGTAGATTCTTTACCGTCTGAGCCACCACTGAAGTATTAAGTGGCAAATACAGGATTTAAACCAAGTATGCTTTTGGACGTCCCAGCTTCTGAGTTCAAACACTGTTCTGTTGCTTATTAGCTGTTTGACCATGGGCACTTGATTCAACCTTTCCATACATCAGTTTTCTTATCTACCAGATGGGGTTAAAGATAGTAACAACTTAATAGATTGTTGTGAAGATGAAATTAGTTAAGATATATAAAATACTCAGAACCAGGGTCTGATACTTAGTAAGTGCTATATAAAAACTAGTTATTATTAGTAGTAGCAGTAGTATCTATTATTATTATGCTAAACTACCTTTGGACCATGTATTATTTATCATATCAAGGGTACTGGTTTTCAGATTTACCATCTTCTGCATAGTCCCATTTCCTTGCAATAACTTCTTATAGATATTTTCAAAATTATATTTTTAGCATTACACAAAACCAATAAAAATTATTTTTAAAGATGTAATACTGAGTTCCTTCACAATGTGCATGTATGATGAATATGCTTTCCTATATGACAAGAGTATATGAGAACAGAAATTCACTCTCTTCTTTTGTGATAAGGGCCAAGTTTCCCCCTGTTCTCAAGAATATAGTCTTGTTCCTCACAAGTAGTGGAGAACTAATGCCCTTGTCAAAGCTGATGAAGTGAGAGGTTTGTATCAGTATTATCAGCAGTGAGCCCAAAAGGAAAAAAGCCCAACACTCCTGGCCAGGGCAAATATCAGCTGAAACCTTGGGGAAGCTTTTCACAAATTTCAAACACTACTTAGGGCGTTAGAGTTATTTCTGATAAATAGATTTGCTATCTGATATCTCTTGAAAGTGAAAAGACTGGCTACAAATCAAATATCAACCCAAAACATAGTGTTTATCTTAAGCAGTGATTTGCAAGTGAATCCACCTGAATGGTTACAAACACTAACTACCTAATTTTTTTTAAAGCCTAAGCTTTCATAAACCATTTGCTTTGTGTTCCAAAAATATGATTGTGATTAAAACTTATATGTAATTTTCCCATCCATTCATTTATGAAATGTTTATAAAGTGCCTTCTATAAACCATTCACTTTATATTGATTCTTTGACACTGGAAATGTGTAATAACATGAAATCAAAAAATGTCCTTACCTCTGCTGTGACCCTGGAGATTCCCTCCATTTTACCTCTGATGTCACCCTGGAGATTTACTAGCTTCATTATAGATATATTCTGACTTAGTTCTGGATACAGATGATCAAATCAATATCCTATGCCAAGATATCTTAGATCCTGCCATGATAGTAGAATGTTTGAAATTAATTTACTTAAGAGAAAATCAAAATCTTGTCTGTAATCAATTTAATAGGGGCAAATGACTGGTAGATACATTAGTCATTTTTATATATCTACCTTGAAAGCATATTTAGTATAGCAAAACTATGTTCCAAACATTGTTAAAAAAATGTAGTTATCTAGTTCCAAGAATAGATACACACAAAAAGGGGGAGATTAACTCAATCTCTGCTGTATTGTGATGCTGTTTATTTAATTATCAAAATCTAAATATTTCAGTAATGAGCAAAGTAATTGTTAACAATGCTCTTAGGTTTAAATATTCTCATAAGCAATAGTCAAAAAATACCTATAGATTTCTTTTTTTCTCCAAATGCAAAAATGATAACAATAAATCAAAGCCCTTACCATGTATTTAATAGTAATTTTAAACAGTCTCTATCTATACATGTTTATATTTTGTCCTATCAATATTGAAAAGGTATTTATAATGTACACTACTTGCATTAATAGAGTCAGTTCAAGATGGGAACTGTGAACCATAACTGTTGTCCTTTTTTTTCCAAGTGACTTTAAAAAGACCTTTATACCTTGTAATTAATTGGCCAGCTAGGGAAATCTGCTGTAGAAATAAATGTAGTTCAAATAGTATTCCATAGTAGATGGCATTTGTTCAGAAACCTTTTTTCTGAAGACTATTAAAACATGCATGAGAAACTACCAATTACTTAGCCCAGAGAGAGTTCCTTACAGAAAAAGCTGGAGGAATTATCATACAATAATAATAAAAACACTAAATGTGTTACCTAAGGCATGAGATCATATACTCTTGGTGACTTTAGTCACCAGGTTTTAGATCTAATTATGTCGATAAATGTGCTTCAGCATCAGTTTGAATAGTTGACTCCTTATTGAAAAAATGAAATTTATTTACAGGGAATATTCAGAGAATGCAAGTGTTAAAGTGACATTGGATGTTTCACTCACAAGCATACTTTTTACTGCTATATAACATTTTCATATTCATCTTAAAGTGCAACAGTAGCTAAGAAGATATCAGTTCTCACATTTCCCTAAAAACTATGACAACTATAATTTATTCCAGAAGAAAATGCCTGGAACACATGATGAAAATGTAGTTTAAAAAAATGTTCTCTCTTTTTTTGAACTGAAATCTACAGTTGAACTTCACTCATCAAAGTCTTGCTTACCCCAAACTGGCAATTTAAATGAGGTCATTTTGCAAGAAAGGATGTTTACATGAAACACCTTTTCTTTTCCTTCTCAGTGACCATCTTTTCCTTCCTGTGACTGTCAATTTATTCAAATTAACTCCATTTGGATAACTGAAATTTGACTCTATTAGTTAGATAATGATCAATACCAAAATCTGTGCCAAAGTATTGTTGATGTAAAACAGACTGCCAGTTATTTCTCCAGCAACAATGGGTTTATTTGAGATCAACAAAAAATTGGAATTGGGAGTCTTCAACCATGGTGAGCCATTGTAAGTCCCTGGATAGTAAAGGAAAAAGAACTCTTTTATAGAGAGGAAGAGGAACATAGGAAGACTATAGTATAAAAAAAGAAGTCCATGGTTTTTCACTGGATGAGTTGTTGCCAGGAAAGGAAAAGGATTCTTTCTTCTTGGGATCTCTTATTATTGCAAGACATGAGAGCTCCCCTTTCTGGTTTCCTGACAACATTTAATTGAGTCTTCTGCTCATTATTATTCTCCGCCCCACCCCCCACCCCCACGAGGTCTTCCCTGCAGCTCAAATGGTAAAGAATCTGCCTGCAGTGCAGGAGACCTGGATTTGATCCCTGGGTTGGGAAGTTCCCCGGGAGAAGGAAATGGCAATCCACTCCAGTATTCTTGCCTGGGGAATGCTATGGACAGAGGAGCCTGACGTTCCTACCGTTTGTGGGATCACAGAGTCCAACACAACTGTGTGACTAACACTACATGCTCTCTGAAAATCATGGATCTCTCTTCCCCCATAAGGTATAGAATACTACAAACAAGGGCATAAATGCCCTTGTATAAATAAAAGAGTTTATGGTTTTTCACTGGATGAGTTCTTGTCAGGAAAGAAAAAGGAGTCTTTCTTCTTCTTGGGTTCTGTTATCACTGCAAGACATGAGTGCTCCTCTTTCTTGTTTCTTGACCACATTTAACTGAGGCTTTTGTTTATTATTATTATTTTTTTACATTTTCCCCTTTTGATCAAGATCTTTCTCTAAAAGAATTACTGATCAAGAGTCAGGTTTTCCAGTTTCAGTACATTTTGGTCTTTCAGTTCCAGAAAGGATCTTTCCTAGGTATAATGTCTCACGTCAGAAGGAAACTACACAAACTGAAAATTTATTGAGATCACATTCAAATTACAAAGAGAGATAAGAGGGAGAGCTCTCAGGCCCTTTTTATCTAAAGTTCATATGTTATTAAGATCACAGGCATTGAAGATCATATGAAACATTATGCCATTGTCAAAGGTGTAATGACAAATTTCCACAAGGCCTGGTCTGGATATCTTGGGAAAGCCATCTCATCAGATTCTGGCTGCTTCAACTTTAAGAAATTTTTATTTTCAGGTCACCAGATGATGTGCGGGTCCAGGCAAGGTTTTACCCTTTCTTTATGTGTGTCATGTCAATCCAAGAGCCTATTCCCAAGAGTTTGGCAGCACAAGGTTTGGTTTTCAGTACCTGATAAGAGCCTTCCCAACAAGTTTAAAGAGAATCTTTCTGGAGGTGTCTAAAATCTCCAGGTTGTAAGGTGTGATGCTTAAGGTCTTTGTCTACTGAGAGAACATTGTAAAAAGATTATTCTACCAAACACGGTTATTTTAAATAGAAGCAATTAAACTTTTTGCAGTATTGGAGTATCTCTTTTTTTATCAGCTGTGGACCAAAAGAGACTGGAGCCAACTGTATTGGGCATTTGTGACTGTCTAAAAAAGGTGGGAGTTCATGAATTTCAAAAGGGGTATATCTGAGATTTAGAAGGACCAACACTAATGTTTTTGGCCAAGGTCCTGGAGGATCACTACAAATTTTGTCAATTGAATTTAAATAATGCTAGTAGTGGATTTTACTATCCTAGAGTAATGAGGATAGTAAATGCAGTAAAAACGTTGCAAAATCAGCCAAATAGAGTAGATTTGTAGAAGTACCTGACTAGTAAGATGGGTTCCTCTATCATGATAAAGTTAAAGAGGATCTTCCTAGATATGAATAATCTTTCTCCAAAGGACTTTAGCCACAGAAGATATCATAGCCTGTCTAAATGGAAAGGCTGCAGTCCAGTGTGGAAACATATACACCATGACTAAAACACATTTTTATCTATGAGATGGAGGAGATTGTATGAAATCTATTTGCCAGACGTTGAATGGTTCATTAAGTAGTTTAAAATGTTCAGGAGCAGTACAAGTAGGCTCCATGGGTTGTATTTTGGACAAGTGAGACAAGTGTGCTCATGCATGCTCAGTTGCTCAGTTGTGTCCAACTCTTTGGACCCTATGGACTGTAGCCCACCAGGCTCCTCTGTCCATTGATTCCAGGCAAGAATACTAGAGTGGGTTGCCGAATTTCCAATCTTGTTTCTCTTTTTCTGAGGCAAATTTTTGGGCTTTTCCAGCCTGTTTTTCTAAGCTATCATTTTGGGGAAATATTCCTTTGGACTATTACAGAGGTTTGGTTACTCTTGGTTCCTATAAGGGCAGCAGTCCTTGCAGAAATATCAACAAGGTGATTTTCCTTAGCTTCTAGAGGGTTAAGTTTAGAATGCCTCAGAATTTTAATAATACCTGAAGTGGCAGGTAAAGGTTTTATATTCAGTAATTCTAAACTTGGGATACATTTTAAATGTTATTCCTTCTGGAATTAAAGAAACCATGTTGTTTGCACAGCATTGCCAAATCTTGAGCTACTCCAAAAGTATATCCACTGTTAGTATAAATATTGACAGTTTTGCCATTGGCTTAAGTGAAATTTGGTGTATTGTTTAGTCGCTAAGTTGTATCTGACTCCCACTTCATGCAGTGTAGCTCACCAGGCTAGTCTGTTCATGGGATTTCCCAGGTAAGGATACTGGAGAGGGTTGCTATTCCTTCTCCAGGGGCTCTTCCCCACCTCGGGATTGAGCTGGTACCTCCTGCATTGCAGGTGGATTTTTTACCACTGAGCCACGAGGGAAGCTCATATACGTCTACATAATTCAGCCTATTGGGTTGAAGTAGCCATAGGTAAAGGTGTTGCCTCAACAACACGGAAAGGAGTTACAATAACAAACCCGGCATAATACTTGCATTGTCACCTTTTAAATCCAAACCATCTGTGAACCGTTAGAAGTCAGCAATACCCAAGGGAATTTCCTGTAGATCATCATGAGGGGTCAAGAGGTGATTTGTCAGCATTAAGAATTCATGAAAGATTTTGTCGGTGATGAATGAGAGAAGAGTGCCAGGTTAAGGTTATTTCAAAATAAAAGAGTTATCTGAGGGGTAGTTAACAAAGAACTTTAGAGGAGATGAGGTGGCTGATTGAGAAATTATGAATGTGATGGGAATTCAGGAAGGCTTCTACTGCATAAGATAAAAAAAGAAATGGTTAAAGGAGATCGCACAACAATTTTATTGGTGGTCTTAACAGAAAAGGCAGTGGCAATAATGGCTCTAAAGCAGGGAAGTTATTCTCATGCCATGGGGTCCAGTTGCTGGCCATAATACATCATGGATCAATGGTGATCCACACGTTTTTGGATGAGTATCCCAAGGACTTCCCTTTCTTTTCATATATAAAAAGGAAAAAAGAAATCTGAAAATTGGGATTCCTGAGGGCAGAAGGGCTCATCAAACTCTCCTCCAGTGCTTAAAGGCAATTGTGTCTGGCTCTACAAATAAAATCGGGTTGAAGTTGTTACTCTTTAGTAAAACATATGATTGTTTACTGATAAGAAAAAATTTGGAATCCAATTTTGGCAGAAACCAACTAGTCTGAGAAAGCTTCACAGTTGGTGCTTAAAGTTTCAGGAAACTTAGGACACCACGAAGTCCATTTGGGTCTGGGTATAATCTTTGTTCTGATATCAGATGCCCTACATATTAAACCCAGGTTGGGGAAAATTGCAATTTTTCCTTGGTGACCTTATATCCCTTTAGGGTTAAAAGCCTTAGCATGTGGATTCTGTCATCCTGTGAAGAAAGTTTAGAAAGGGAGAGCAAAGAAGCAAATCATACACATATTGCAGCAAAGTAGACACATAGGAAGATTTATATTATCTAGATTAGATGTCAAGATTTGGGAGAAATAAGAAAGACTGTTCATTAGAATTCTGAGGCATTACTACCCAGGTGAATTTTTTTTGCTCCCTAGGTGAAGGCCAAAATGTGATTAGCTTCATCAATTAGAATACTAAAGAACACACAGCATGAATCAATTACAGTAAAGGATTTGCTTCCAGAAGGAGAGAATGTTAGTAACATATGAGAGTTGAGGACAACAGATGTGGAAGGATAACAATGTTTTCTATTGCTTGGAGGTCCTGGACAAACCTCCATCCTTGGCCCTTAGGCTTTTCTCACCATTAAGTAGAAGTTTATATGGACTAGTACAAGGAATAATGAGGTCTTGAGTCTTATAATCCTCTGTTACAGACTTTATACCTTAAAGGGTTTCTTTATTTATAGGATATTGATTAATTCTGGGAAGAGGTTTTGAAGGATCTATTTGAATCTTGATGGGAGATAGACTGTGAATTTTACCAATATCAGTTGGATATTTTGTACATAAGGTTTACAGTAGCTGATTCAGTAAAGGCAAGTGATCAGTGACTCCAGGATCGGCTCTAGTACTGTCAAAGATAAAAGAATCAAATATATCAAAGGGTTATTTAATTCATTTTTTATGGTTTCTTTGTGGACTATTGTCAAATTCTAGAACTATTTCCACTTTTGAGGAGAAGCAGCCAGCATGATGCTACTCTAAGAAGTCTCAGCCTAATAAATGAGTAGGGATAGAAGAACAAAGGAGAAAAGAATGTATATGTTTCAAAAAGCCCAAATGAAGGGGGGTGAATTCAGAAAAAGGAACATCTTCAGGTTCATTAGGGACCCCTACTATTTGAACTGTCTTAATACTCCAAGGCAAGGGCTATCGTATACGACTAGAGTTGGTCACCAGGAATATGGGTCCAATGTCAGCTAGTGCAGGAAGAGATTCATCTGTAATCTGAAGAAATGTTTCTCCAAGCCAATTAGGAGGGAAGGTTGGGAAGATCTCCTGTAGTGTCTTAGAGCCCCATAGCTGAGAATTGGGAGGACACTGGAAAGGCAGGTCTGAGGATTGAAGGAGTCTGAAGTGATTAAATTTGTTAAAAAAATCTTTTTTCCATGTCCTGGGTATTTTTCTTTTTTTACTTAGTTTGTTTTGCAATGAGGGTTTTCATTTCATTTAGGGGCTTTCATTTACCACAGTTGAAGAATAAGAATTTCAAATAGTTCAATTCAGTCGCTCAGTCATGACCGATTCTTTATGACTCCATGGACTGCAGCACACCAAGCTTCCCTGTCCATCACCAACCCCCAGAGCTTGCTCAAACTCATGTCCATTGAGTCAGTGATACCATCTAACCATCTTGTCCTCTGTCATCCCCTTCTCTTCCTGCTTTCAATCTTTCCCAGCATCAGGGTCTTTTCCAATGAGTCCGTTTTTCACATTAGGTGGCCAAAATATTGGTTTCAGCTTCAGCATCAGTCCTTCCAGTGAATATTCAGGATTGATTTCCTTTAGGATTGACTGGTTTGATCTACTTGCTGGCCAAGGGACTCTCAAGAATCTTCTCCAACACCACAGTTCAAAACATCAATTCTTTGGCACTCAGCTTTCATTATACTCCAACTCTCACATCCATACATGCCTACTGGGAAAAATTTAGCTTTGAATAGACAGACCTTTGTCGGTAAAGTCATGCCTCTGCTTTTTAATATGCTGTCTAAGTTAGTCATAGCGTTTCTTCTAAGGAGGAAGTGTCTTTTAATTTCATGAATTTCAATAAATTTCAGTGGTCATTGAATTTCAATGGTCTTCCTTTTAAGTGACTCATCCAGAGTATGAGAGAGCTGGCTTATCCGCATAACAAAATCTGGAGTGGACATAGTTTCCCATTCTATCCTTGTCCTTTTTACTAGTTTCCCATTCCATCCTTGTACAGTTTAGCTCATTAATATAGAATTAAAAGCTACCCTTGGTAGAATCAAAATCTTAAGAAAGACTAGAATTTTCTTTAAAAATAATGTGAAGCTGATTAGGTCTGTCTAGTCAAGGCTATGGTTTTTCCCGTGGTCATGTATGGATATGAGAGTTGGATTGTGAAGAAAGCTGAGCGCTGAAGATTTGATGCTTTTAAACTGTGGAGTTGGAGAAGATTCTTAAGAGTCCCTTGGACTGCAAGGAGATCCAACCAGTCTATCCTAAAGGAGATCAGTCTTGGGTGTTCATTAGAAGGACCAATGCTGAAGCTGAAACTCCAATACTTTGGCCACCTCATGCGAAGAGTTGACTCACTGGAAAAGACCCTGATGCTGGGAGGGATTAAGGGCAGGAGGAGAAGGGGACGACAGAGGATGAGATGGCTGGATGGCATCATTGACTCGATGGACATGAGGCTGGGTGGACTCCGGGAGTTGGTGATGGACAGGGAGGCCTGGCATGGTGCAATTCATGGGGTCACAAAGAATTGGACATGACTGAGTGATTGAACTGAACGGAATTGTAATAGTCATGAACAGGCTTATCAGATTTTTGTATGCCAGTCTAAATTGTGTTCCAATTCACAGACTGTAAAAGCTTTAGAAATTGCCCAATTAAGTCATCTAGAGATTGGCTGAGTATAATCATATAAGTTAGCAGTCTGGTCTTCTGGTTGTAACTCTAGAGACCTTTCAGGATTTTCCTTACCAGCAATTTTCATCCACCACTAGGCCTGGCCTTCACAGACAAGCATATGAACTAGCTAAAAGTCAAAGAAACCAAATTAAGGCCAAATGACTATATTATATTACTCGGCAAATCTGTGAGGATCTTTGGCTACTTAGGGAAAAATCTGACTGTGGCTCACAGTTCAGTTTTACTTCAGGGAATATAAGAAGTTAAGAGTTTAGTTTCTGGATCCTCAGAAGGCTTAATTTTAAAGGGACAGTTTCTGATAAGTTCATAGGAAAAGGGAAATTCTGCAAGATAATCAGTACTATGGAACTGAGGGTTTGGAGGAGATGTAGGTAGTATAGAAGGGAAGGGAGGATGGTGTTCCTGGAGGTGAGGCCTGAGCATGAGAAACTGAAGGAGAGAGACGAGATGGCACTGGAAGCAGGGCCTGAGACAAAGAAACCAAGGAAGGGGAGAATGAGTCTTTGAAAGCTGTTTTATCTTTGATTTTTTCAGTTAATATTCAAATCTTATTTTACAGAAAGGCAATTTTAGGCTACTGATGACATTTGGAAGCCTCAAATTCAATCAAAACACACATTCCATTCAGTTCTAGAAACTTTAGAGTTATGGTAATCCAATTCAGTTTTAAGGAAAGTCGTGGCCACTGATTGATATTCTAAATTGCCTTTAGTCAAGTCAGTCCATTTAGTTAGAAATGTGCTTAAGGAAAGACTATGACATTTAAACACAAAATCACTCAGAGTCCCTGTAGGGGGACTCAAAATATTTAGATAACTGGATCCCATTTCTCAGATATTTTCCTCTAAAATAAAAGAATAATTTTTAAACAACTTATACACAAACAGCTTCCAGCTCAAACAAATCAGCCTGAGCATCTCAAATATCTCTAACACCTTACAGTTCAAACATCTTAAACAGTTTAAATCTCTCAAACAGCCTGCAGGCCTGCTACCAGCCAGTTCTAAGAAAACAGCTTGGTCCCAGAGGAGCCAAGCTGAAGGATTCTCAGGTCAATTCTCATAGAACAGCCACTATTCTAAAGGAATGGGCTGAAGCCTGAACTGGCATAGTTCCAATGAATCAGCCTCTGCTCCCAAAGGCATGGGCCAAAGGCTAGTCAATTCCTGGAGGAATAGTTCATATTTCAAAACGAATGGGCTGCAGGCTGAAACAGTTTCAGTTAAAACAGTCTGATTTCAAATAAGACTGAAGTGCCAAATAAGTATTTCCATATAGAAAAAGGCCTTAAACAGAAAGGATGAAATCTTAAAACAGATCTTGAATAGAATGTGGGATCTTCAAAATGCGAAGAGGGGAGAAGCTTGGATCCAGGAGAAAGACATATCTTCAAATTCTGGAGTTCGCAAGAAAATCAATGAGGAAAAATAGGCTTAATGTGGATACTACACATGTTTACTTGGGCTTCCCTGGTGGTTCAGATGGTAAAGAATCCATCTGTAATGTGGGAGACCTGGGTTCGGTCCAAGGCTTTCCGAAGGCATGACAACCCACTCCAGTGTTCTTGCCTGGAGAATTCCCATGGACAGAGTAGCCTGGCAGGCTACAGTCCATGGGGTCACAAAGAGTCAGACACAACTGAGTGACTAAGCACAGCACACCTGTTCACTTACCAGCTTTGGATTTGTTGGGGTCTTCTCTTGATTCCTATATAAGCAACCAAAATATTGACCTGAAATAAATAGATTGTCAATTATTTCTCCAGCAAAAATGGGATTATTCAAGATTGGCAAAGAATTGTAATTCATAGTCTACAGCTGAAAGCAAATAAGATAGGGGATCCCCAGAAAGAATGACTGCTATCAGGTAAAAGAAGTAACAATAGCAAAGATAATATATCAATTGTAAAGATTCCCAGTTCTGTTTCAATAGTAACAATTAGCCTGAACTGCTCAACTACTAGATCAACTGGAATCTAAGGGATGATGGTGTTGACTTTTTCTGACTCTTGTGACTTCAATCAACTAAAGGTTAGATCATCAACCACCCAGCCTCTTTATGAATATGCATGTACCCTTGCTTCAAACTTTCTCAATATTGCTGTTTGGAGAGATGCTGCTTTGAGAAAAATTCTCAGTGTTCTCCTTCCTTGCTGCAGGTAATAATCCTTCTTTCTTCTGATCTTTAGCTTGATTGTCTCTTTTGTATTGACACCAACTAAGAGGCAGATTCAGTTTTTGGGTAACACAAACAGCAGGCCACGTGTAAGTCCCCAAACAGCAAGGGAAGGGGAATGCTTTTATAGAGGAAAAGGAAGTTGGGATGGCTTTAGTAAACAGAGTCTATGGTTTTCATTGTCTGGATGTTGCCAGGAAAAAGGAAGAGTCTTTCTTATTACTATTGGGCTCTTTTATCATCACAGAGCATAAACACTCCACCTTCTGATCTCTTGACTCTATGTAATTGAGGTTTCTGCGTATTAATTTTTTACATTAGTATTTCACCTTGCTTTATTTCAACCAATTGTTGACTTAAAGTGAAACATTCCTAGTGATATTTGATCTGCTAGAGTTCCACTTTTAGGCCCTTAGTTGCCAGTTATCTAGCATACAATAACATATGAATTAAGAAGAAGCTTGAGGATGATCTGGGAGACTACTCAGCCTTCAGCTTCCTTAAAGTTGACTGATTACTGACTATGTAATTGTCAGTATTGTCAGAAAGGACAATTTTCGACTGAAGTCCAACATAGTTTGCACTGTATCTTAAGGTTTATGATCTTGGCTATTGGTGGGCATGGAGTTGTGCTCATTGTGCTCACTCAGTATTCTGTGATGGTACTAATATTGATTTAATCAGTATGAGTGTGAATTGTATTAGCCACTCAGTCATGTCTGACATTTTACAACCACATGGACAACCCCATGTCCGTGGGTTCTCCAGGCAAGAATACTGGAGTGGGTTGCAATACCCTCCTCCAGGGGATCTTTCTGACCCAGGGGTCAAACCCATGTCTTCTCCAACTCAGGCAGATTCTTTACCATCTGAGACACAAAGGAAGCCCAAGTTACCTATTCCCTGACCGGGAAATGAACCCAGGCCACAGCAGTGAGAGTGCCGAATCCTAACCACTAGACCACTAGGGAAGGTTTAGGTTTCGTGATGCTAAGTCACTTCAATCGTGTCCAACTCTTTGTGACACCATGGACTGTGCCTGATCAGGCTTCTCTGCCCATGGGATTCTCCAGGCAAGAATAGTGGAGTGGGTTGCCATGCCTTCCCTCGGGGGATCTTCCCGACCCAGGGATTGAACCCAGGTCTGTTACATCTCCTGCATTGGCCTTTTTTTTTTTTTTTTTTTTTTACCATAAGTGCCACCAGTTAGTATAGATCTTAATAAATGTCAAACAAAAAAGAATGATAAAACTCATGCTGGGAAAACAAAATGAATATACTTTAACTACAGAGATATATTTTTCTGTCTGTTGCTTGAACAAGCATAAGGGGTGATGGTGATGAGTCAACAATTTAGCACTAGAAAGCAAATTCCAGTCACATTCAGGATGCAGCAATTTGACAAAATGGTAAAAATATTTAAGGACATTGCCACGAAATATGTTAATGTGAAAATAAAATTTCCCTTTTTTTATGTACTAATTTTTGATCCTGGGCTAATATTGAAACACATTAAAGAGAGTATTATTTTTAAGACATAGCTTTTGAGCTTCTAATTCATGTTTGAAAGGGATCCATAAATGAGATGTTACTTGAGTATTCTAAGCAATGCTGCTTGAAATTGAATAGCTCTTGCAAGAAGTCATTCCCACATAGATAGCTAAACATTAAGAATTAAGAATTTCCAATTCTTATTTGTAGGGTTGTAACAAATATCTTTATGAAAGAACAAGCGATTGGTTCAAGCTGGTGAGGCTGATTGGTTTTTGGAAGAATTACTGACCACACTAAATACTAGTCAATATAACAACTAGTGATTATTGATATGTCTTGCACTGAGAAATGTGAGCATGCTATTTTGGTGTCTGAAAATAATAACACAAATAAATTTTAAAGTATTTTTTAAAGTTATTGCTACAAAATCAACAAACATAGAGGAATAATCATGTAGTAGGACCTAAACTATGAAAAGTTAAGAAACTGGGAGACATGAGATAGAACAAAAATCTATCAATTAAAAATAACATTAATAGCAATATTCCCTTAAGTGTGTTTCAAGACAACTATCTCTCAGAATCTTGATCGATAATCATGTTTTGTTGTTGTTGTTGATGTCATTAGCCAGTCAGTAGTGTCCGACTCTTTGTGACCCATGAACTGTAGCCCATCAGGCTTCTCTGTCCATTGCATTCTCCAGAATACTGCAGTGGGTTGCCATTTCCTTCTCAAGGGGATCCTCGCACCCAGGGATCAAATGGGTCTCCCGCATTGCAGGCAGGCTATATACCATCTGAGTCATCCGGAAAGGCCCAATTATGTTTTCTAACTTTAAATTTATGTTTTTAATTTTGTGAGAAATCCATTGCCTCTTTTTGACAACTGATGTATTTGCATCCATGCTGTTAAAGTCATACTGTTTTCCAACTGCACAGCTTAGTGACCTCCAGTTTGGGTGCTGAATGTTATGTCTATGAGAGTCTGACAGATTCCAAGTGACAGATGAAATCACTGAGTGGAATTGGCAACTGCAAAATGGACACAATTACATTAGTTGTGAAATTCCAGAGATGAAACTTTGCTAGACTGGGCTGAAGTTCCTTCAGTGCCAAAGCTGCTAGTTTTTGATAACCAACTTATATTTGGAATGATTTCTTATAAAGAGCTTTTCCAGATAAAATTTTTATCAACTCTGAAAGATGAAACATCCTTTCCCTGAATCTTGAGAAAGCTCAAAGGAAAAAAAGACCTAGGCAATTAACATTTGCCATCTTTCAGTTCATTTCAGTCGTTAGACATATCTTTTTACTCTCCTTGAACCCACTGACCTGGAGGAGGTCATATATTCTGCTCAACTCTGGTTCTAGAAGATGATTCAAAAAGAAATTTTATGATATTAGTAGCACTCTAATTTTGCAATCTAACATTATCCACTGCATAAATACAACCATCAGCAGCATTGAATTAGCTGCCACATATATGTTAAGGGAAAATTAACAGTTAAAAATCCATATAGAAAAAGCATGGGGAGATTAGAAATAATCCTTGAAAGAAGAAAAAATGTTCTCTTGATTTAAAATGTTTTTTGATCACAGCAAAGAGTTTTATTTATTTGATCCTATTATTGAAATGAAAATGATACACTATTTTATAGTAAAGTTGGTTTTCCCATTTTCATCGTTGATTTATAACTCCAATTTTACATTCAGTTGTTAACAATCTTACAAAGTCAGTGCAAATCTTCAGAGATAATGAAAAATAAATGATGTTACAAAGTCTAGTCAAAATTAACACTAGACCATTAAGATGTCAAGTTACAAAGGGTTAGTTTCATCAGATATACTATTTTGTAGTACAGTATTTGGCAACTACAGGAGAAATAAATTATTCAGACTCTCTGTTTCTTTTAGGATTCTACTGAACAACTTGTGCAAGCAGTTTCTGTCTCCTGCTCTGCCAGAGCATGGAAAATAATTCAGGCTTTATTCTTGTAGACTCTAAAAGGATGTCTGTGATGATTTTAATGTCTCTCTTTTAAAATTTCAGTATATTTTAATGACACAGTGAATCATCAGTGTCATTGAAAGTTTTCATTACTTATTGTGTCAAGCTGAAATGCTCCATTACTCATTACACCAGGTTCAAATAAGAAATAACTCCTTTGCAATATAATGCTTATTTATTAAAATGTTTTTATCTTGTCTGGCACTTCAATATGTATTTTTCATAAGAGAGATTATTTTAGTAACAATTTCTCATAAAATTAGAAGAGTTAGCTGAAACATTTGAGACAATTTAGCAGAATATTAACCTTGCAAAATTTCTATGCTAATAATACCCTTATAAGTAAATACAGTGAAGACTCATTGCAGCATTCCTGCAATGATGTGTAATCCGCCACTTCTAGCCCTTTAAAAATATGCACTTAACATCGATGTTACCTTGACATTTATAATTCTGCCATGTTGCAACTTCTTTACCTGTTGAAAATTAATTTCAAATATTTTTCTGTTCAATCAGTTCGAAATGAAGGGACATGTTCTACAACACAGCAATGCAATCTATTGGTTGTCTGTCTGGCTAATTCTAGTTTGAAACTTGGATGAGAGTAATTACTATGACGTATCAGCAGGATTTTTTTAAATGGAAATATAGTCAATTTACAATATTGTGTTAGTTTCAGGCATACAGCAAAGTGATTCAATTATATATGTGTGTGTTAATATATATTAATAATGCATTAATAATATATATATATTTCAGATTATTTTCCATTATAGGTTATTACAAGATATTAAATATATTTCCCTATCTTATACAGTAAATCCTTGTTGCTTATTTAATTTGTGTATAGTAGTTTGTATCTGTTAATCCCATATTGCTAATTTATCCTTACCCTTCCTCCCTTTCCCTTTTGGTAACAATAAGTTTGCTTTCTATGTCTATGAGTCTGTTTCTGTTTTTTTATAGATTAATTTCTATCATTTTTAAGATTCTACACATAAGTGATATAATATGATATTTGTCTTGACTTACTTCATTTAGTATAATCTTCTCTAGGTCCATCCATGTTTCTAGTAATAGCAATATTTCACTCTTTTTCATCTATTGGCAGGAACTTTTATCTCCATCATAAAAAACCAAAAATGTTATGCTGGCATATTGTTTCCTCAAAGCCTAGAAAGTAAATGAGAGTGACAAAGTAAAAATTTTCCAAGTTATTGTGAAGTAGTTTTAAAAAAAATATCAAATTGTTTTGAGATGAGCCTGGAATCTAATTTGATAGGGAGATGTGCTTTTATCAAGCTGCAAGCAATAAGAACAGTATATTTTTCAAGTATATAAAGCAAATGAAAAGACAACTCCTAGAAAACCTCCAATTTCTTATTTAAAGGACTTGGTTGGCAGATAGACTTCTAATGTGAGATTAAGTTAAACAGAAATAGAAAAGGGAAAGGTTTAGGATACTTTTGAAAGGCTGGTGACACCAGTCTTAAGTACTTAGGTTGTTGCAGATATTAATTACTTCAGTTAACTGGTATTATGTTTAAGGCTTTTTGTTAAGAAAATAAAGGTAAGGGTAAAGAAAAATGTTAAGAGGAGGAAACTAATATTTAATGAATGACAGAAAAAGTTACAAGCTAAAAAAATTGTATGTTCATCTTATAGGTAAGGAAACTGAAGCTCGGGAAGTTTAAGTAATTCATTCAATGTAACATTGGTAGTAAGTGGCAACATAAAGATTCTAATACATATATCTGAGTCTTTGACCTACACAAAAGTGTGGTGCTTGGATACATGGAGGGAAGCTATGAAGAACTACAAAGGAAATGTAGTCTTTCACTAAGAAAATAAATATGTAAATTTTGAAAATCATCTGCTTAAATAGCACCAGACATGTAATTTCTATTTTTTTCTTCCATTCTTATTCAAGTGCTCAGCATCACATATGCACAATCATGTTTTCTTTGAGAGTGTTATAATTTACTAACAGAAATATCAACACTATGTCGAAAAAGTAGATGAGGAAAACATAGGCACTGAGACAGTGTTTAGATATAAAGAAGAAATTACTTATATGAAATATATATTAAGCAGGATACAAAAGTGGGTCATCTAGTCCCTCTATGTGGAGGTAATAGTAAATGGCAGGTCCTCCACATACAAAAAACTTTATTTATCAACACCTGCTTGCTATCTTTGATTCACTCATGAGAAGCCTTTTAACTAACACCTTAGATCTCCTTAAAAGCAAAAAACAAACAAACAAAACTAGACGTACCACTTTCCTTCTGAACATGAAGTTGATTGGATGTAAAGTCCAGAACTGCTGTAACCATTTCAATATCAGCCTGAGAATGTAGCCAGCACCACCCAGATGAGAGTAGAGATAAAAGAATTCAGAAAATGTGGAGTTGGAGCTTCTGATCACAACTGCTCCTAAAGGTCTCTGAACTTCTAGTTATTTGAACCAATTTATTCCCTGTATTATTTAGGAAAAATATGCCTATTAAAAAAAGGAAATATATACTTACTGAGGAAAGTATTTTCATCATGTAGCATTTTATAGATAGTAGCTAATAACTTAAATGAGCTCTGGGCAGCAGGTAAAACATAATCTGATAAAAAAAAAAATTTAGCCAATCACCATTTTACTAGAAAACCTGTTCTAAATTTCCTATTTCTTCCAAAAGCAAATGATTAAAAAGAAAACATTTTTCTAGTGCCAAATTTTGAGTAGATGATAATAGGATGTCCAAATAACAGCAAAGTTATTTCCTTAAATCCTATTGAGATAAGCCCCATTAGGATGGTAAAATTCTGTAGTTTCACAGCTGATGCAATGATAGCAAAACAATATCCATCTACATTACCAGAATCATAAACAGTGCTCAGGCTTTCTGGAAATATTAACATAAGTGAAATGAGCATTTGTGCTATCTCATTGCACAAGGGTTCTTAATTTGTTCAAGAACAAAGAATAATTTCCAATCATATTTTTGAAATTGCACAAGTACATAAACTATAACAGAAATACAGAGAGTATTAAAATTCTGAATATATCCCTGGTTTTAATCAATCTCATTCAAATGTATAAATTCAAAGAACTGTTGAAGGGATCCACTTTACCCCAAATAGAAATATAAGTGCACTTTGTACTTAGGTGCCTTAATTCTTTTAGCATACTATCATTTCTTCTCTATTCTCCATGTTAAAGCAGAAATGCTATTATTTAAGTTTTAGTTTAAAGCACTGATGAACAGAGACATTTGTATAAAGGCACACAGCTAATGACACAGCTGGAGTACTGAGTCAAGTTTGTCTGACCCCCAAACTACTGCACCACAGTTGCTATCCAAACTCCAAAGAATGCATTTTCTTTTCTGATAAGAAACTAAAGAAGGAAGAAACAAAAAAAAAAGAAAGAAAGAAAGAAGAAATGAAGCAAAGAGGATGAAAGGAAAAAAGAGAGAGGGGAGCAGAGGAAAGCAGGTGGTTACCATTTGGGAATGTAGTAGAGATAATCATATTTAAGCAGGTCTGTGTACAGAGTTGCATTGATAGTTACTGATTATTGATAATTACAGATATATCTGCTAGAGTGTAGGTAAAACTAATAGGAAATAAGATAAAGTTCAGACACAGGGAGCCCTGAGAGAGCTTTGGTGCTCTTCCATGACTTCCACTAGAACCCACTCACCAAGCCATTAGAAATATACATAGCCTGAATAAAATAGTATGTATGATATGCAGATACAGCTTCCTAGCCTCAGCCCTTCCCCCTCCTGATTCTTATGAGGAGTTTGCCACTTTAACTCCCTCTTATGTAGAAACTTTAGGGTTTCAATGACTGAGACATAGTGTTTTCTTTCAAAGGTCTTATAGACCAGTGGGGGAAAATAAGAGAAATACACAAATGATGTGTTCTGTAACATAGTAAGTCCTGAATGCAATTGGAGTTCATAAGTAAATGGATAAGCAAGCATTAGGAAATACCCAGCCCAGAAATAGCTACTCGGTTTAATGTTTCTCTTAACAATGTTTCTCTGGTAATGTTTCTCTTGCTTTAATGTTTCCAGGATTAATTATCCCCCAGACTAGAGTCACAAGAGCAAAAGATTGTTTTGTATCTACCACGGACATTAAAAAAAAGGACAGGTAGAATGCCTGCCTAGGTATTGGCCATACCTGACATAGCTCAACCTGGTTGAGTTATCCTTTGACACTGAATGATTATTCATGCAGAGTATTTTTCTGCATGGCACCCAAAGATTACGTCTCCTGAACTTTAGTATGGTCTGCATCACCTTTGTAGTTTTGATCAAGGTTTTCTTCAGGTTGCCGCTAAAAGTAGCCCTTTAGATATACCAATTTAGTCCATTGAAATGGCTTTAAAAGGCAGGTACAAACAACTGTAGGGAAGAAGTCAATTTTAGATGGACCTTGGTGGATGAATAGTATTTCTCTGTGGAGCAAGGGAGAGAAAGCTCAGCACTGACTAGTATTTCTCATGAAGAGAGGGAGAGAAAAATCAGCATGATCAAAGGTACATGAAAGGAGAGCATAAGTCATTTTCAAAAAGTCAGAATTCTGGTTTCATTGGACATAAGTTGAATATAGAGGAAGCACAGCATATGGAGTCTGGTGCCATATCATAGATAACTTTAAATGCCAGAGTCAGTGATTAATACCTTGTTGGCTGGCAATAGAAAGGTTCTGAAATTTTTTGAGCATGGTGGTGATTCATCAGAGTTGTCTTAAAGAAAATCCTTCTAATAGTATATGTAGCGTTCAATGGCATGAAGAGGAAATAAGTGGTGAGAGATCAATTAGAAAGTTTTTAGAGTAGCCCCAAATGAAAAACAATGAGAGCATTAACCAGAATGTTGGCAGTGACAATAGCTAGGAGGAGACAGATGCAAGAGATATTGAGGCAGTAGAATCCAGAGCACTTGGAAACAGACTAAATGTAAAGGGTCAGGGAGAGAAAGTAGTCTAGGGTGATAAGTGCTCAAGCCCTGAGTGACTGGGAAAGAGGCTCAAGTATCCATAGGAAAAGCAAAGTCAAGAACAGCAATTTAAGAAAGATGTATATGGAAAGGAAATAAATGGAAAGGAGAAAAAAATAAAGGAAAACAATAGAATGGGAAAGACTAGAGATCTCTTCAAGAAAATTAAAGATACCAAGGGAACATTTCATGCAAAGATGGGCTCAATAAAGGACAGAAATGGTATGGACCTAACAGAAGCAGAAGATATTAAGAGGTGGCAAGAATACACAGAAGAACCATGCAAAAATGATATTCATGATTCGATAATCACGATGGTGTGATCCCTCAGTTAGAGCCAAATATCCTGGAATGTGAAGTCAAGTGGGCCTTAGGAAGCATCAAACAAACAAAGCTAATGGAGATGATGGAATTCCAGTTGAGCTATATCAAATCCTAAAAGATGATGTTGTAAAAGCGCTGGACTCAATATGCCAGCAAATTTGGAAAACTTAACAGTTGCCATAGGACTGGAAAAGGTCAGTTTTCATTCCAATTCCAAAGAAAGGCAATGCCAAGGAATGCTCAGACTACCACACAATTGCACTCATCTCACATGATAGTAAAGTAATGCTCAAAATTCTCCAAGCCAGGCTTCAAAAGTATGTGAACCATAAACTTCCAGATGTTCAAGTTGGTTTTCGAAAGTCAGAGGAACCAGAGATCAAATTGCCAACATCTGCTGGATCATCAGTAAAGCAAGAGAGTTCCAGAAAAACATCTATTTCTGCTTTATTGACTATGCCAAAGCCTTTGACTGTGTGGATCACAATAAACTGTGGAAAATTCTGAAAGAGATGGGAATACCAGACCACCTGATCTGCCTCTTGAGAAATCTGTATGCAGGCCAGGAAGCAACAGTCAGAACTGGACATGGAACAAGAGACTGGCTCCAAATAGGAAAAGGAGTACATCAAGGCTGTATATTGTCACCCTGCTTATTTAACTTATATGCAGAGAACATCGTGAGAAATACTGGGCTGGAAGAAGCACAAGTTGGAATCAAGATTGCTGGGAGAAATATCAATAACCTCAGATATGCAGATGACACCACACTTATGGCAGAAAGTGAAGAGGAACTAAAGAGCTTCTTGATGAAAGTGAAAGAAGACAGTGAAAAAGTTGGCTTAAAGCTCAACATTCAGAAAACAAAGATCATGGCATCTGGTCCCATCACTTCATGGGAAATAGATGGGGAAACAGTGGAAACATTTGCAGGCTTTATTTTGGGGGCTCCAAAATCACTGCAGATTGTGATTGCAGCCATGAAATTAAAAGATGCTCACTCCTTGGAAGGAAAGTTATGATCAACCTAGACAGCATATTCAAAAGCAGAGACATTACTTTGCCAACAAAAGTCCATCTAATCAAGACCATGGTTTTTCCAGTGGTCATGTATGGATGTGAGAGTTGGACTATAAAGAAAGCTGAGTGCTGAAGAATTGATGCTTTTGAACTGTGGTGTTGGAGAGTCCTTTGGACTGCAAGGAGATCCCACCAGTCCATCCTAAGGGATATCAGTCCTGAATGTTCATTGGAAGGATTGATGTTGAAGTTGAAACTCCGATATTTTGGCCACCTGATGCAAAGAGCTGACTCAGTTGAAAAGACCCTGATGCTGGGAAAGATTGAAGGCAGGAGGAGAAGGGGACAACAGAGGATGAGATGTTTGGATGACATCATCAACTAAATAGACATGAGTTTGAGTAAGCTCTGGGAGTTGGTGATGGACAAGGAAGCCTGGCATGCTTCCTTGCATTCTTCCTTCCATGCTTCCTTCCATGGGGTCGCAAAGAGTTGGACATGACTGAGAGACTGAACTGAACTGATATGGAAAGGAGAAGTGGGCTATCCAGTTGGAAATGTAAATCTGCATTTGGCCACATGGATCTGAAGTTCATACAATACTTGAGGGTCATTATTTAAGAGTTCACTGGAAAGAAATGACAGCAGAAGTCCCTAGATTGATTAAATAAAATGGCAATGTGTTATGTACAATTAGAGCAATCTTCAAGATTTTTGTGTAAATGGAGGTGAGAGTGGGAAAGATGAACTGTGGTAGCTCAATGAATAGTACTTTGGGGAAAAAAAAAGAAAGAAAGAAACTGGAAGAGAAGTGTCAGCTGTTACTAGACAGAGAAACAATGGTATAAACACCCGTTAAAGTGCTCCTGGAGGTCAATAGAGGAAAGTGAAGATCTCTTCAAGATAAGAAAATGACACTATCAAAGCTATAAACACAACACACAAAATTCGGCTTAGCAACCTAAGGTGTCTTTGAAGCCATATAGATATTTTTATTACAAACAGGTAGTTTCTGTTACATTTAATATATTAGGCTATAGATTTCCTTAAAGCTACAGCAGGTTAGCCTTAAACTGAACTTGAATAATCAATGGATCAAGGTTTTGACAAATGTTCCTTCTGTTTTAATTCAAAGTGTCATTAAATCAAATATAGATACATTTTTACTGTCCTTTGATCTGTGTCTTCTGGGGTTTAAAATAGCATTTTCTAGTCAGTCAAAGCTGCATTTAAATTGTATATTAAGGATCTGACTTCAATTCATAAAAACAAGGACATTCAGAATTAAAGCTGAACACATTGACTTTAACTTACCTCATCAAAACCTTTGAAAAGTTTTTTTTTTTTATTTTGTGTCATTTTCATATTTTCAGATAAAATGCAAATGTGAGAAATCAAAATGTGAACTTGGATATCTAATGAAGGTGGCCAAAATAAAGGAGTAATGGAAGAGAATGAATGAACTACAAATCAAAATCAAAAGTAGGAAATTATTGACTTTTATTTGCATCTTTAAGTTAGTATCAAGGTTCTTCTCTTATTTGAGGAAAATAATTATACAGTTAGTCCCTGCTCCTCTATTTGTAAATCAGGAGTCTAGACTATGTTGTCAAGCTGACAATGATTGCTTCCATTATCTTTCTTTCCCTCATTGTCACCTTCTGTCTTATTCCCCTGTCACCATACCCTTCTGTTACTGATTTTTTTCTTTTTTCTTTTTCTTTTTTTGATCTCTGAGTTTACTTTCTAACCAATCTCCTGAGAACTTGGATGTTTCCTTTTCTCTTTCCTCTTGTCTGTCTTGTCATCTCTCCTTTAAAAATATTTTTCTCTTTTAATGTAAAAACTAGCTAATCAGATAAATTTATGGGAGATAGTGTACTATTAATTTTTCGTGTGTTCTTGAGAGTGGCTAGAACTTTCTCTAGCTTATGTTATCCTCCCTCATGTGTCCATCTGGAGAAACTTGGAGCAATTGACTCTACTCTCTGGGCTTAAGTTCCTTCATCTGTAAAATGAGGAAATTTACAAACTATTAGTCCAACATTCTTACAGTTTATAAATCTTCCCTTTGAAAAGTTAACTTTAAAGATATTTCTCTTATACTTCATTAAAAGATATCCTAAAAATATCTATTTCAAATGAGACAGGAAAATAAGATGAAAAGCCCCCAGAGGAAGAGGATCTTGTCTACTTTTAATATCATCCTCACTAGATGGTTGGGGCTTCCCTGTTGGCTCAGACGATAAAGAATCCACCTGCAATGCAAGAGGTTCAGGTTCCATTCCTGGGCTGGGAATATCCCTTGGAGGAGAGCTTAGCCACCCACTCCTGTATTCTTGCCTGGAGAATCCCATGGACAGAGGAACCTAGAAGGCTACAGTCCATAGGGTCACACAGTGTCAGACATAACTGAGAGACTAACACTGTTCTCTAGATAGTTGCAGATTCTGCTTATCTGTAGGGTTGTCCCTGAAAGGAAACTATGTATTTGCTTTGGCAGACATTTGAAACAAAAGGTCCATATTCTTTAAAAACTTGGCTTTTTACTTGTTGACTAAAATATTGGGCTTCCCTTGTGGTTCAGCTGGTAAAGAATCTGCCTGCAATATGGGAGACTTGGGTTCCATCCCTGGCTTGGGAAGATCTGCTGGAAAAGGGAGAGACTACCCACTCCAGTATTCTGGCCTGGAGAACCATGTGGTCACACAGAGTCAGACACAACTGAGAGACTTCCACTATCATAATATTTTTAAAGTGAGAAATGGTTAGGATTGAGATAGCTCTTCAGTATGTATTCCTTTCCTTTTTTTCTTTTTCTCATCTTGTCTCTGTTACCTTATCCTGTGCCTGTGGGAAGTCACCTCAGTTTTGGAACATGAACAAGCTGTGCATTTATGGCTGGTCAGCAAACTGAAGAATCATGCAATCTGTGAGTTTTTAAATAAAAGCCAAAATGGACTCTAAAGTATCTGACAGTATTTTATTTAGTATTTCAATGTGCATCATTTTCCTGTCCAAGGATTTATTTTTCTTTCAGTTTCAGCATAGAGTGTGGCTGCTTTTCAGACTGAGTGCTTGCAAAATAGTGCAATTATTCCAGCTACAGATTATCCTTTCCCAAAGCATTCATTTACCAAATGTTTTCACTCTTGCTCTTGATAAAGTTTTATAGTGGTCTGCTTTGCATAGCTAGTATCCTCTATGCTGTTGCTAACAATGGTAGTCTACAAAGGTTCTCTACTAGTTAATTCTACCAGAAATAAACGTTTTTATTAGGTAAGAGGTTTCTTTTAGCACCTTTTTCTTATCAGCCATTTTGTCTTTAACATCAAAAAGTACATAGAGTCGCCTTGCTATTTATAAAATGATAAGTAACAAAGAAACACTCATTTAGATTACAAATCAGATCACTTACCCTATCTGATCATTAGCTATAAATGCATTCTCAAGTGACTCTTTCTGGTAGAAAGTATCCTTTCTGATCCTTTCCTAAGGAAATAGTCAGATTTTTGTCCTGGCCTCTAGCGGTAGCTGGTGGAAGCTTGTAAACATATGAGAACCAACCCAGTACCTAACCTTCTGCAGAATAATAACCTTCTTGAGAATGCTGATGTTACTTCATGAAGACTCAGTTTTCCAGCATGCAAAATCTTAGGAGCTTTCATTATGTTAATTCTAAACCAACAGCATGGATGTAGCAAATACAATGTCCCAGTTTAGATCAAAGTTCCAAGCTTTCACAAATTTTATATGAGCATTTCATTATATATGGCTCTCTTGGTTCAATTCTTATCCATCACCATCCTTTTGTGAGTATGAAAGGTTGTTTTCATAAAGATAAGAGAAATGGCTTTACATGGTAACCTTAACCAGTGATCTGGAGCAATTGATTCTCAGAATTCCCATCTGATAAATCTATCTTCCTTTTTTGGATCATTGATGTTGTATAATAAGCATTACACTCAATGAACATTTCAATTTTCCCATGTGGATCCACCTGTTCCCTCTAGCTTCTGTTGCTGAGAGTACTTAGCAGAACTCTGCATGTCCTTTTCTGCATGTCCTTTCTAGCATTAGTTGATTAGATAAGAAGCAAGACTACAAAAATATTTGGTAAAGCTAATATAGATACGGGACAAATATTCGAACCAGAAAGTAGAACATAAAACATTATGTGGTAAAGGAGAATGCAGATAGTTGCCATGCAATACTTTAATCTTAGTTGAAATGAAGGTACACACACACACAAACTACAGAAATTCCAAATGCTGTGATGGATATTTACTATTAGATATATACTCCTTTCAGCTTACCTGGTGGCTCAGATGGTAAAGAATCCACCTGCCAATGCAAGAGACATAAGAGACCTGGGTTCAATCCCTGGGTCAGGAAGATTCCCCTGGAGGAGGGCATGACAACCCACTCCAGTATTCTTGCCTGGGAAATCCCATGGACAGAGGAGCCTGGTGGGCTACAGTCCTTAGTGTCACAAAGAGTTGGACATGACTGAAGCAACTTACCATGCATGCACACACATAGACTCCATTGATTTACCCCTTTGTGAAGCCCAGCAGGACCCCATAGGAGATCCTAGGCATGGGGAATGTTTCTGTTCACCATCGGTGACCTTCCCTGAGTTCCAAATTGCAGATTCAATTAGATGCTATTCCAGAAGGAAGGAGATGCAGAGTTAAGGGAGGAACAGCCAAGAAACAATAATGTGCAGGGTCCTGGTTCTGCCTCAAAGGATACACATAACAAAATCTTTAAACCTCTTTTTTAGAACTAAAACCCCCATGGAAAGATTTCGGTCAGCATTCTTCATTCTGACTAGTGGAATATATCAGCAACTTCCCTGGTGGCTCAGATGGTAAAGCGTCTGTCTACAATGCGGGAGACCCGCGTTCGATCCCTGGGTCAGGAAGATCCACTGGAGAAGGAAATGGCAATCCACTCCAGTACTATTGCCTGGAAAATCCGATGGACAGAGGAGCCTGGTAGGCTACAGTCCATGGGGCCGCAAAGAGTCGGACACGATTGAGCGATGTTCCTTCCTTCCTTCCAAAGAAGACCACTTGAGGCCAAACTAAAGTAACCAGAGAAGTTCAGAAAAATTACCAGAAACAAGATTAAAGGAGTGCAAGTCCTGTACACATCCTAATTTTATCAACAACCTCATCCTTGATCCGCTGCTATAAAAGTACTCAACAAATCCTCCTGGGTTTGGACACATAGTTTACGAGGGCAGGAGTCTGTCCCCCTTTGCCTGGAAAAGCAAAAAAGCCATTCTCTTCTGTTGTTGTTTAGTCGCTAAGTTGTGTCCGACTCTTTATGAACCCGTGGAATGTAGCCCACTGGGTTCCTCTGTCCATGGGATTTCCCAGGAAAGAAGACTGGAGTGGATTATCATTTCCTTCTCCAGGGGAGCTTCTGGACCCAGGAATCAAACCTGCAACTCCTGCATTGGCAGGTAGATTCTTTGCCACTTCACCCAAAACTCTGTCTCTCAGATTTGATTCAGCACAGGTATATAGAGAGACTGAGATCTTGGTATCATTTGCTTGGTATCTAACACATCTCACCAGGTTTTCTACTAAATGTTCCTAATGTTAGGTTAGTGGTACCCAATATATATTCTCAATATAAAATATATTTTTATTAGTCAATGAAAATAATGTTAGTACCAACAAACCAAAGGATAAATGACATGAATGGACATACTACAAAAGGAAAATATGGCATTGAAACATGTATACTATAATGTAAGAAACGAATCGCCAGTCTACGTCCGATGCAGGATACAGGATGCTTGGGGCTGGTGCATGGGGATGACCCAGAGAGATGTTATAGGGAGGGAGGTGGGGGGGGTTCATGTTTGGGAACGCATGTACACCTGTGGTGGATGTATGCAAATGTATGCAATGTATGGCAAAACCAATACAGTATTGTAAAGTAAAATAAAGTAAAAATTGAAAATTTTAAAAAAGGAAAATATGAATAAAAATTGGCGGAACCTTATTATTTAACCTGGCAAATGAAGGAAAGTATGGCAGTCTTTAATGTTTTCAAGGGTGTAGACATACAGCAATTCCCATAAAATTAAAGTAGAAGTGTTAACTAGGACAACTTTTCTCAAAGGCAATTTGGCAAAGTTTGCTAGCTACTTTAAGGCAATAATTCCAGATCTAAGAATTCATCCTTAGAAAAAATCAGAAAGGCAGTTCAAAATTAATCCATATTGATGGTCTTCACAAGTGTTTGCCTTAATAGTGTAAAAAAATGGCAACAACATGGAGGATCAATAAGGTGGGACTGATTAAATAAATGATAATGTATTTATGTTATAGAATAATGAGTCCAGGAAAAATAAATTTTGAATTACATTGAAGGGAAACATTTGAGATATACTGTTAAGTGGAAAAGCAATTTATAAATACACATGTACTGAAAAAAATTATAAAAAAGACCATATATCTATGAATTTATCTATCTGTATAGAAAAGTATATATGCCAAAGTATTCACAGTGGTTATATTTTGAGTGCCAGGATATATTATATTCATTTTTTCTTTATACTTTTCTATAATTAAAGCTGCAAGTTAAAACAAATTTAAAAGAGATTTTAGAGATTTTGTTTTAATTTATTCCATCTATTATATAGTGGTTTTAACATGATAGTATAAAAATATACACATTCAAATGTAATGATACCATCTTCAAGTATATTTGAGACTTTAAAATATTTTTCTTTTTGCAAAAATACTATCCATTTTAGAAAACATTGAAAGAATAGCAAAATGTAAAGAATGGAAAAGTCAGAAATCTCATACCATTTTAATCATAATTTTTTGTTTGTTTTGGTACATGTCTTTGGACATATGCATATGCATTTGTGTGTAATGCTCATATTTTCTTTTTTTTAAGAAAACAAGGTCACATTTCACAATAATATGATATTTTCACTTGTTTGCAACATTTAACACATCATTGAATGTTTATTTTTAGCACCCTATTTGATTATTAGTATTTCTTTTTTTGAATAGGTAGCATTTATTTAATGAATACCCTATTATTCGATATTTCTTACTATTTTTTAATGCTATAAATAATACTTCAAAGTAGTCTTGTAAATAACATCTTGGTACACCTACATTATCACCTTAGTATAAATCCTTAATTTAAGAAAAAGCATACAAAATTCCATAGCTTTTGATGAATATTGCCACATTTTCTTCATACAAGACTCTACTAACTTATTTCCCACAAATTATGGATGACAATGCCAATTTTCCTGCACTTTTATGAAGAAATACTATTACTACGTCTTAAAATGCTTTGTTAATTCATGGTTAAAACACCAATACAGTATACTAACACATATATATGGAATTTAGAAAGATGGCAATGATGACCCTGTATGCGAGACAGCAAAAGAGACACAGATGTGTATAGCGGACTTTTGGACTCTGAGGGAGAGGGAGTGGGTGGGATGATTTGGGAGAATGGCATAGAAACATGTATACTATCATGTAAGAAACGAATCACCAGTCTATGTCCGATGCAGGATACAGAATGCTTGGGGCTGGTGCACGGGGATGACCCAGAGAGATGTTATGGTGAGGGAGGTGGGAGGGGGGTTCATGTTTGGGAATACATGTACACCCATGGTGGATTCATGTCAATGTATGGCAAAACCAATACAGTACTGTAAAGTAAAATAAAGCAAAAATAAAAATTTAAAAAATAATAATAAAAAACAATTTAAAGAGAGTAGCAATAGCAGGAAATATCAATGTACATTAAAATGTTCTTGGAACATTTAAAAAAATATTTTCTAGTTTTCAAATATAATTTATTTAGGGCAGTCCCTGACATTTTTTCCCTTATATTTATAAGCCATAAATTTTCTGTTTTGTTGTATTGTCCTATCCTATCTTTGCTTATTTTCATATGCCTGTTTATCTTTATTGATGTCTAACTGCTCTTTTTACACTGAATTAAACTCAGTCTGGTTTATATTCTATATATACTTTTCCCTGTTTGTCATATGTGTTTCAGTTTTGTGTATTCTGTCACACCTAATTATTGTCATTTTATGTATTTGAATTCCTTCATTACATATTTTCTAATCACTTTTCAACTATTAGTCATAGGTAGGTGGCACAGAAGAGCCGTTATTTCACCTAACATATCTATTCTTATCTGTAAATTACTTCATTCTTTATGCATACACTTTGTTGTGGTGTTATTTTTAAGGCATTATCTCCAAACAAATGGAATGTCCAAAGCCTATCTATAACAGCAAGCTTTTCTCTTAAAAGGCATCTGTAATTCTGTCAAGCAATTGCATATAAAGCAAAGGATCAGCCAGATGCACAGAGTGGGAAAAAGAAAATGAAAGAGCTGATAAGTAGACCCCTATTGCCCTTTGCCATGGTTTCCTGAAAACCTTGTATCATATTCATGGCTGGAACTGTGTGCTGTGTCCCTCGTCAGATATTCTTTTCCAAAAAGTATACCTAATAACTTTATGAAAGTGTGCTTAGAAAAATAATTACATGTCTTTTGGGCCTTCTCCACCAAGACTTTCAGTATGGAGCGTCTCACTTTCAGATTATAAATCTGTCCCCATAACTTGCACTTTGGAGGGTTCAACTGAACTGAGAAGCAATGAGAAGGATTAGTGGATTGCTTTCTCTCCCTGTGCAGTAATGGGAGATAAGCACTATCCACAGGCCTCTGATGCCAAACTAGCTTACAACATGTTAGAAATGGTGCCTTTAGGATTTTCATAGGTGTATCCATTCACGGATCCTGGGCACAAACATTACTTAAGTGTTTATAATACAGCTCTTGCTGTCATATGACTTTACAGTGACAAAACATACTGAAATCAAGTGTAAAATCAAGTATTTTTAAGTCAGAAAGAATTACCTAATTCAACTAGCATACGAGGAAACAGAGGCTCAGAAATCTGAAGTGATTTGTCTGAGATGAGTTCGTGAGTTAGTGACTAATAATTATCATTGCTATCAAGCAGAGATGCTTAGGAGGTAAAAGTCAGTAGGTGTTGGGCAGCCCAGGATAGCCTATAGTGCTGTGATATGGGGTGGAGGGTATACTCTTCCAGGATGAAGAATATATATATATATATTTTTTTTTTCTTGATATATATATATATATATCAAAGTATATCAGCTAAAACTGTATGACACATCTGCCATTAAAACCTTATATGGAATGAGAAATGATCCAGAAACAGGAAAGTATCCAAGGAGAATCTATATTTACTTGGCAATACTGTGAGACACTACTTTGAAGTATACAGGATTCTTTAAATAAAACACCTTAGAAAAGTTTAAATATGGGAGTGAAGCAAGATATCTGTCCATCTATCTATGACAAGTCGGTAGTAGAAAGAGCAACTTCAGATTCCAGTTCTTATAGTTCATCCTCACTTCACTGTGTGACACATTTAATTATACAACTGAAAGGGTCAGCATTAACACAGTACCAATTTGAAGTACTGTTTTAGTATTAATTTAGAGGAGTGAGTCATCCATAAAGACCCACAAGCCTTTTCTTTACAGGATCTTCTTTCTTAAATCATTTGTAGAATGTTCAAAATGGAAGGGCTTTTAGAGGTCATTTAGTTCACCTGCTGCATGTCACAGGAGAGGAAATGGGGGACCCAGGGAAGGAGATGATATATATAAAGCTTTTAGATATGGCAGAGATAGATGCATTAGAGCTCTGGTCTTCAAGATCTCAGACAAGTGAGTTTATGTCTACCATCCAGCTTCTCATTGAAATTCTAATCAGCTTTAAATTGGTCACCATCTCAAACCAGATATTGAGACCTGTTTAATGTCAAGATCTTTAGAAAAACCTGATGCCCAAGATTTGCTTTTTAACTTATATGCAGAGTACATTATGCAAAATGTGGGCTGGATGAATCACAAGCTGGAATCAAGATTGCAGGGGAAATTATCAATAACCTCAGATAGGCAGATGACACCATCCTAATAGCAGAAAGCACAGAGGAACTAAAGAGCCTCTTGATGGAGGTGAAAGAGGAGAGTGAAAAAGCTCACTTCAAGCTCAAAATTCAAAAAAAAGATCATGGCATCTAGTTCCATCACTTCATGACAAAAAGATTGGGAACAAAATGGAAACAGTGACAGATTTTATTTTCTTGGGTTCCAAAATCACTGCAGATGGTGACTGCAGACATGAAGTTAAAAGATGCTAGCTCCTTGAAAGAAAAGCTCTGGCAAGCCTAGATAGCATATTAAAAATGAGACATTGCTTTGCCGACAAAGGTCCATATAGTCAAAGCTATGGTTTTTTCCAGTAGTCATGTATGGATATGAGAGTTGGACCATAAAAAAGGCTGAGTCCCAAGGAACTGATGCTTTCAAATTGTGGTGCTGGAGAAGACTTTTGAGAGTCTCTTGGACAGCAAGGAAATAAGATCAGTCAATCCTAAAGGAAATCAACCCTGGATATTCATTGGAAGGACTGATGCTGAAGCTAAAGCTCCAATACTTGGGCCACCTGAGGGGAAGAGCTGAATCATCAGAAAAGACCCTGTTGCTGGGAAAGATTGAGGGCAGGTGGATAAGCGGGCACAGAGGATCAAATGGTTAGATGGTATCATCAGCTCAGTGGACATGTTTGAGTAAAACTGCAGGAGATAGTGAAGGACAAGGAAGACTGCTGTGCTGCAGTTCATGGGATCACAAAGCCCTGGATATGACTGAGTGACTGAACAACAAGATTTTATTGCTTTCTTTTAATCTCTAGAATTCTTTCTCCCTCTCTCTCTTGCCCTCTCACCCTCTTTCTCTCTCTCCATCCCTCTCCTTCCTTTCTCTTGTCTATAACAATGGTATCGGTGGTTAGTGATACAGTGATAATTATATTTGTTTAGACAAACCGGGTGCTAGTTGCTCTCAAAGTCCAGATTTTATTATTCTGGTAGCTCCAAGTGGAGATCCTAGTGGAAATAACATAGCAGATATTCCTGTGATATTAAGTGAAATTATTTTGAAGAAATAAATTTATGATAATGGATTTTTAAGTTGCAAATCTTGTTGCATAAACTAATGTCTCTAAGGAAATGGCCACATAAATTATCTTGTTGCTAACAAAGTAAGATTTCTTCTTAACTGGAATTCAACTTTCTAAGGCTAACATTTGCCTGGGCCTGTTCACTTTTAGCTAACTACTTTTCAGAAGGCTAGATATCAGTATTGCAGACTTGTGTGGCCATTGCTTCCACACCCTTAAATTGACAGATAATGAAATAGGGACCTAGGAGTCTTATAGCTCAAGGAAGAGCAAAACATATGAAAATATAAAGGCCTATCAGGCCAGGCTCTTTCTTTCTACTATATGCTAGTGCTTCCACTCTCTACTATCATATTCCTTTGTTTACCTAGAGGATGGCTTCCTCATGATCTTTGATTGGATTGAAAACTAGAGGTACCGGCAAGCCAGGTTCACTAAGTTTTTGTTCCACAGTACAGAGTACAAAACTGAATATTTAAATAAACCATTCTACCATTCTTTTTAAAAACTCTGGCACAAATAATACTATTTCAAGTTCATTTCATTCAAAAAGTAAGTGTTAAATTCAAAGAGAAATGTGCAAGATCACAGGATGGGGCTAAGACACCCTAAAGGTGTAGGCATTGAATTTTTTTCGGTTCACACAAAGAGTAAAAGTAGCTATCCCGACTTGAATAAAAATAGCACTTTAATTAACAAAATGAAATGTTTTACTTGGAACCCAGAATTGACTATGAGTTCTATTTTATGAGTATTTGATTTATCAGATTTTAAAGCAAAAATGTGTTACAAAAACAGTAATGAAAGTAAAAGTCAACTGCCTAAGTTTAATAGTAGAATAAAAATTTCATCTTGCATGTGCTTTACAGTTTTTAAAAGCAATTCCAAAAGTCTTCATCATATATTTGAAGCCTCATAACAGCCATGTGAGATAAGCAGCAGAGCTACATTCCTTGTGGGCAATGCAGGTATATCTTTTTACAGATAGTGTAACGAAAGCCTGGGGAACACTACAGCAATTTGGAAGTAAATGGCTTCAATAGGACTAGAATCCAATCTCTCCATCTCATGATTCACTAGATTTCTAATATTACTTATATCTTAATTAAACAATCTCCATTATCAATGTTTTATTTCTGCAACTACATAACGTTTCTATAGAAATCACATTAACAAGAATAGCACATAAAAGTACAATTCAAAATGTTGCCCATATGAGCCCTATTAAGTAGAAATCACAATGCATTATTGGAGAGCTATTTATGTGCATATCTTTTTATGGGACTCACAATGGAGAGTGATCTTGAATGAATGCTGTAAGTTTCTCCATGCAAGATCCAACATATACAGTGATTTGGATCACTAGAGTGAAGGTGATGTTGAAAATGAAAGGAGAAAGGACAGTTTTAATAACCTATGACATAGCAGAAATTGTCAGAAATGACTTACCAGTCCTATCCAGGCATACCAAACAGAAGAAAGCATGTAGAAATTATAAGTACACAAGCCCACAGACCCTCTACTCACCTTTGAGAATACCCACTTTAGATTCAGCAAAAGTTATCTAGAGATTCTGCTGCTTGTATATCTGCTACTTTAGTTGGTTAAAAATAATAGGTACTACTCTTGAGGTTTAGAGGAACCAGTAAAAATAAAGCATTTTTGTGCTGAGTACCAGGGAATTGTGGGGGGTAGGTGTCTAGTGTGAAGATGGAAGTGAGAAGCATATTTTGAGCTGGTATTGTTAGAAAGACATATATAAATATGATATAGATTATAAGATTTAAAGAGAAGGAGGTTCACTTTGGACTCACTGCTGCTGCTGCTAAGTCACTTCCATTGTGTCCGAATCTGTGAGACCCCATAGAAGGCAGTCCACCAGGCTCTTCCATCCCTGGGATTCTCCAGCCAAGAATACTGAAATGGGTTGTCATTTCCTTCTCCAATGCATGCATGCATGCATGCTAAGTCACTTCAGTCGTGTTCAACTCTGTGCGACCCCATAGACGGCAGCCCACCAGGCTCCTCTGTCCATAGGATTCTTTAGGCAAGAATGCTGGAGTGGATTGCCATTTCCTTCTCCTTGGGCTCACTAAACAGGATTGATACCCAGGAAAAGGGAAAGTTCACATCTTATATGCTCTCATAGCATAATGGATTTCCCATATTACCTCTTCATTTTTTCTCCTGCTTATTTGTCAGCTGTTCCCAACAGACTGGAAAATCTGTGAGGGCATGAAACATGTCTATATTGTTCTCTGCTTTATTCCTAATGCCTTGTATAGTGGCAGGCATACAGTAAGATTTCAAGCATGCCTGTTATTGGAAAGAAGGGAGGAAAAAAGGAAGAGAGACAAGAGAAAGGAATGGAAGTGGGCAGGAGGAGGGGGTGAGAGACAGCCAAAAAGAAATTAATTTACCAGAGACTTATTTTGTTACACTTAATTGCATTTATAGAATATATTCATTTAAATTTTTATTCTTCTTGATTGGAATGTAAAGCAAACAAAATTAAAATATTATGCTATGTGCATTTTCTAGATGTTTATTAATAAAGAGTAAAAATATGTATTTGAAAAAAACCTACAAAATGTTCTCATATATTTACAGATTCATAGTGAGCATTATTTATTAAATTAATTTGCCCTGTAGTAACTTTGAATTTCAAGTCTTTTCCCATAATAATAATTTAATACCTTATAAGAATATGCCACCAAGTATCTATAGACATTCCATTCTATATTCAAAAACAGGCTTAGCATTCAGAAATATGAAACAAATTCTGCTCTTCTGTCTGCCAGTGACTAGGAGGCAACTATTTAGGACCTTTCACTTTTTCTCCTTCATGTGCTTCAGAAACCCTGAGACCTGATAGAAAACACATATTTGTCTACTTTTCTTTGTTGCTATTTATACTTCTACTGGTGAGGTTGTTTTCATCTATCAGATACTTTCACAACTTTTACTTTGAAATTGAGAACCTATTTATCTATACAAAATATGAGGTCAAAACCAAACTTTGAAATAAGTAGCTAGTGTTGTGAAATTATATCAACATCCAGCAAAATTAAGAAGTCAAGAGATGTTGGTTTTCCCATCTCTTCCATTTAGGTGAAATATTGATTTGCTTTTTATAGAGCTAAGCTGAAAAACACTAAAAGTGATTATTTTTCTTCCTTCTGTAATATTGAAATTAAAATGTGCTCATTTACAGAAGACATTTCATATAACTTATGTGAAATTATCATACCAAGCTTTAACATTTTGCTTACTCTTTAAATCAGATTCTCTCTCTGCTGCTGCTGCTGCTAAGTTGCTTCAGTCGTGTCCGACTCTGTGCGACCCCATAGATGGCAGCCCACCAGGCTCCCCTCCCTGGGATTCTCCAGGCAAGAATACTGGAGTGGGTTGCCATTTCCTTCTCCAATGCATGAAAGTGAAAAGTGAAAATGAAGTCACTCAGTCGTGTCCAAGTCCTAGCGACCCCATGGATTGCAGCCTACCAGGCTCCTCCATCCATAGGATTTGCCAGGCAAGAGTACTGGAGTGGGGTGCCATCGCCTTCTCCGATTCTCTCTCTAGTCCTTATTAAAACTTGTGATTTCCCCACGGGATCTAATAATTGCTAAGAAGCTAAATATAGTTAGCTTCATGAGTATATTCAAACTTTAAACATTTAAAAAATTAGGTTATGTTACTGAAAGTAATATTTTTAAAGTCATATGAAGCTTTTCTTAGAAAATATCAAGCATATGCAAAAGTAGAGGGAATAGTGCTCCAATCACCCAGCCCCCTAGAACTTCAATAGCTCTCTTGGCTCATCTATATTTTGACTCACTCCATCTCCCTTTACCTTGAAATCATTAAGAATATAAATAATAAAAAGTGTGTTCAACTACTTTAAAATTATATTTCCCAAAAAAAGATTATGTAAAATTATAAGAAAATACATAATGTAATAAATTACAGGCACTTATACTTTAGATGGAAGAAGGCAATGGCACCCCACTGCAGTACTCTTTCCTGGAAAATCCCATGGGTGGAGGAGCCTGGTGGGCTGCAGTCCATGGGGTCGCTAAGAGTCGGACACGACTGAGCAACTTCCCTTTCACTTTTCACTTTCATGCATTGGAGAAGGAAATGGCAACCCACTCCAGTGTTCTTGCCTGGAGAATCCCAGGGATGGGGGAACCTGGTGGGCTGCCATCTATGGGGTCACACAGAGTCGGACACAACTGAAGCGACTTAGTAGCAGCAGCATACCTTAGATGAATATTAAGGAGTTTGTATTGCTACATTAAATTATAAACTTTAATATAAAATTATTACAATAGAATATAATTGAGACATAGAAATAGGTGTACACACAGGATATATGCAATATTTCCATCCTTGATCATTTTACTTTCAGGTCTAATAAAGGCAAGTATATTAAATAGCTTACTCAAGTCCATGGTCATGATTGGAAACAGAAATGTAATTGATTTTAAACAGCCTCTGGTGGACTTCCCTGATGGTCTAGCGGTTAAGAATTCATGCTCCTTTGCAGGGGAGTTAGTTACATACCTGGTCAGGGTGAAATAAGATCCTGAATGCTGCACTGTTGCACATTTAGTCTGCTCCCCCTGCCCTCCCTGCTTATTTAACTTCTATGCAGAGTACATTATGAGAAATGCTGGACTGGAGGAAGCACAAGCTGGAATTAAATATCAATAACCTCAGATATGCAGATGACACCACCCTTATGGCAGAAAGTGAAGAGGAACTAAAAAGCCTCTTGATGAAAGTGAAAGAGGAGAGTGAAAAAGTTGGCTTAAAGCTCAGCATTCAGAAAATTAAGATCATGGCATCTGGTCCCATCACTTCATGGGAAATAGATGGGGAAACAGTGGAAACAGTGTCAGACTTTATTTTTTGGGGCTCCAAAATCACTGTAGATGGTGATTGCAGCCATGAAATTAAAAGACACTCACTCCTTGGAAGAAAAGTTATGACCAACCTAGATAGCATTTTGAAAAGCAGAGACATTACTTTGTCAACAAAGGTCCGTCTAGTCAAGGCTATGGTTTTTCCAGTGGTCATGTATGGATGAGAGTTGGACTGTGAAGAAAGCTGAGCACTGAAGAATTGATGCTTTTGAACTATGGTGTTGGAGAAGACTCTTGAGAGTCCCTTGGACTGCAAGGAGATCCAACCAGTCCATTCTAAAGGAGATCTGCCCTGGGATATCTTTGGAGGGAATGATGATGAAGCTGAAACTCCAGTACTTTGGCCACCTCATGCAAAGAGTTGACTCATTGGAAAAGACCCTAATGCTGGGAGGGATTGTGGGCAGGAGGAGAAGGGGACGACAGAGGATGAGATGGCTGGATGGCATCACCGACTCGATGGACGTAAATCTGAGTGAACTCCGGGAGTTGGTGATGGACAGGGAGGCCTGACATGCTGCGATTCATGGCGTCGCAAAGAATCAGACACGACTGAGCGACTGAACTGAACTGAACCCTTCCCTCAAAAGGAAGAAAGACATAAATTTACTCAATCCAGAGCCAGAGAGTGGGTGGCCATACATAGCGTCTTTCCTGCCACATCTTAAAAAAAAAAAAAAAATCTTTCAAACTCAAATGCTGTAGTCAAACCACTGTTATACCTCTTTTGTCATTCATTACCATTATCAGGAAATGTGCCTGGTGAATTTCGGTTTTGCTACCCCCAAAACAGAATTATTATTATTTACTCTCTCTATATATAGCATGAGAATGAAATTTTAGCAATATCTCATTAAATAAAGGAGAAAACATAAGACAAAGTTGTAAAGAAAACAATCTTAATGGAAATCAATTATAGAAGACAATAGTTTCATTATGTGGTTGTGTTTTAAACTGTTAAGGAAATTTGCTGGATATGTTCTATATTTTATTTAAGCTTTATAATAAGTAGTTTAGAAAAACTGGGCTTCCCTGATAGCTCAGTTGGTAAAGAATCCACCTGCAATGCGGGAGACCTGTGTTCAATCCCTGGGTTTGGAAGATCACCTGGAAAAGGGAAAGGCTACCCAATTGTTTCCAATCTTAATGAAAATCAATTGTAGAAGAAGACAAATAATAGTTTCATTATGAAGTTATGTTTTACATTGTTAGGGAAATTTGCTGGATATGTTGTATATTTTATTTCGGCTTTATAATAACTAGTTTAGAAAAATTAGGCTAAAGGTCAAATTTGTGTACGTAATGGCAGATTAGCTGAGTCCCCAAACAAAACATAGCAGGAAAGCACATGGTATATTTAAAGCTAATGAAAAGATTTTTGCCTCCACAATCTTTTATTGGAAATCATTGTGAAGATTTGCTCATAAATGGCATCAACTGCTGAGGACATACGTACCCTGACTTAAGATGGGAGTGAATCTTTTTGTTTAAGATATTTTTCAAAAAGTTAGTAATATGTGTTTATGTATTTATTCCTTTCCGAATTGCAAGAAAAGCATTATAGCTAAAGTATTACATATATTCCTATAGGCCACTTTGCCACTAAGATGCAAAATTATGTCTTTAATAAAAGTGGGTTGAGAAGTACAGTGAAGATATGCAAAGGAAATTGACTGCTGCTTAGTAACATGCTTCCATTTAAAATAAGTATTCAGTTAAGATAGAAATGTAGCATCAGGACCTCAGCAAAAGGATAAAGTAGATGGACTTTCTGAAATTTCTCCAAGTACTCTCCCTTCTTATAACTAACCCTCTGTATCTTCATTCTTCATTGGGCTCCTTCTATCAAAGGGGAAAAAAAGCCACTAATGTGATATTGATTTAATGGATTAACTCTCCAGGGACATTTGCATTTTAAAAGGTCACCATAGAAAGGGCTATACTTAATCCAAAGGAGGGCTGGCAAATATGCTCAAGTTTAATATATATTCTTGTCAATGAAAGATTTACTGTAACTTTCTATTTTGTGCTTTTAAAGTATAGGAATTATAATTTTGGTTTTACTTCATTTCTCAAGGAAACACACTGTGAGTCTCATCCTTACATGAAGGATGCAAATCACTAATTTAGAACCATAACCCCTGCATGACATTCTTTGGAATATCTTTTACATTCACTAGATAGTGAGCTCTTTGGGAGTTGCCTTATTCATCTTGGCATTAGTAGTGTGTGACATAGCTTGGCAAATAATAAATAATAAATAATTGTGGAATGAATGAATCCATAAACAAGCAGAAACTTGTCATTGTACCATATAGCTACTCAACATGATCCTATACACTATGGTTTAACAGAATATATATCCTAAAAATGCCTAACATATAATAATAATGTTTATTAACTAACAAGACTGTTATAATTAATTGTGTGTGTGTGTGTGTGTGTGTGTGTGTGTGTATGTATGCTTGCATATGGGCTTCACAGGTGGCTCAGTGGTAAAAGAATCCACCTGCCAATGCAGGAGACATAGCTTTGATCCCTGGGTGGAGAAGATCCCCTGGAGAAAGGAATGGAAACTCATTCCAGTATTCTTGCCTAGGAAATTCCATGAACAGAGGAGGCTGGCAGGCTATAGGCCATGGGGTCACAAAAGAGTCAGACACAACTTAATGACTAAACAACAACAACATGCTTGCATACGTGTATATCTCCCTATAAAATATAGGAAATACATGTATATTGCTCTCTGCCTCTGATTCCTGGAACAGTGCTCCTAAAATCATTGGAATTTTCTAAATGACAAGAGTGCTAAGAGCATCTTTCGTCCCACTATTTGGCCTTTGACTCTGGTTCCTGACACAGAACTAAAACCCTAGGAATTTCCTGTGTGATAGCAGTATCCTTTGTCCCTTGGTGGGCTCCTGGACGGGAGCTGCTCACCAGATAGACCAAGCCACAATTCTATATAGATAGTGTGAGAACTGAACTGAATTTTAGGACACCCAGCTGGTGTTGAAGAATTGGTTGGTGTAGGGATAAGCCCAGACACTTGGTGTCAGAAATATTGAGTGTGGTAGCAGTTGTGCGAATAAAGGAAAACAGGTTTTCCTAAACACTTCCTCACTGGTGAAAAAGATTTGTCAGAGCGGAGAGCATGTCTTATCCATCTTTTTAATCCACAAGTACTGTGTCTGGCACCTAGTAGGTATTCATTTGTCTTGAATGGATAATTGGTGGATCATATAGATAAGTAAAAATGTATAATCCACCTATGTTTAGTTCATGAAGATTTCTTATCCTGTTCCAAATGATATTTTTCTCAGTAACTTTGGAAAGCATGATACTACTATTGGGGACTGTTAACTAATTTGAAAATTTGTATTCAAATGATAATAATCAGCAGTGCTGTGTCAACCATAAGTGGCAAATATAAGGAATAGGGGCAGAGGTGATATTTACCTCCCCCAAATTTTTATTTCATTCAGTTTAATGTTCTCACCAATTATCTAGACATATAGAATAATGTGGGGTTCATAATAATTTAAAAACTCAAAATACAAAGTGAAATATACATCTAAGAAGCAACAAACACCAACAGGTATCCCATAATCTCCAAACCAGAATGTTAGTTAAAAATGTAGCTCCATGTGATAAAAGATATGATAATCCTGGTATGCATTAACAGAAGCTAGAAGTTTTCTTCAGAAAAGGCAATGGCATCCCACTCCAGTACTCTTGCCTGGAAAATCCCATGGATGGAGGAACCTGGTAGGCTGCAGTCCATGGGGTCGCTAGGAGTCAAACATGACTGAGCGACTTCACTTTCAATTTTCACTTTCATGCATTGGAGAAGGAAATGGCAACCCACTCCCGTATTCTTGTCTGGAGAATCCCAGGGACAGTGGAGCCTGGTGCCGTCTATGGGGTTGCACAGATTTGGACATGACTGAAGTGACTTAGCAGCAGCAGCAGCAGTTTTCTTTCTATATTTATATCTATCTGTCTCTGTCTGTATCTATTTATGTTTCTGTCTCTATGAAACTTCCAAGCACTTTCAATAATCTTGAGCCATATTCCACTATTACCCTCATTTTATTGATAACCAAATTGAGTCACCAGGTTAAAGTAACTTGCTCAAGTCACATAGCTATAAAACTCACTTTCACTAGATCATAAAGCCTCTGATCATAAAGTCCACAAGTCTACCTATTGTTCTATACAAAACCTACTCCTTACCTGAATCTCTCTGCTTTGCTTCATGCTGTTTCTCCCACTTGGAATAGCATCCATATGCCCAAATTTTACCTGTTTTTCCAAAGATGAGTTCAAACCAATTTCAATTCTGGATATTTTTCAATAATTCCCATCCTTTTCTGATGTCCTATAGGGTGGTAGGCAGTATTCTTAATATGGATAGCCAAGAGTTTTCCCTGTGGTTATTCAGTCAAACATTAATCTAGATAAAATTCTAAAGAAATTTTGCAGATGTAATTCAAATTCTAAGTCAATTGATCTTTTTCTATACAGATTGCTTCTGTGGGTCTGATAAAATCAGCTGAGCCCTTAAAAAGCAGAGAATTTTCTCCAGCTGGTCAAAGAAGGAGGAATGGGACTCAAAACACGGCAGCATTACGGGGGGAAGGGGTGGATTTGGTGCCCCTTTGCTGGCTTGCAGATGCATGCAACTGAAAAGAGACCATGTTGACAACCTTTAGGAGCTGAGAGCAGTTTCCAGCTGACAGCCAGCAAGAAAATAGGGACTTTGTCTTATAACCACAAGGAGCTGAATTCAGACAGAATAAATAGGATTGGAAGCAAAGACTTTCACGTAGTCTCTAGCTAAGAGCCCTTAGCCCACTGATAACTTGATTTTGGCCTTGTGAAACCAGGATCAGAGATACCAGCTGAGCTCACCTGGACTTCTGACTTACAGCACTGTAAGCTCATAAATTTTTATGCTTTCTATGCACTAGATTTGTGCTATTTTGTTATGCAACAGTATCAAAGTCTGGTGCTTGATTCAAATTGAATACTTGACTGAATTACTTTATTCAGATAATGTATATGGAGATATTTAAATATTGATATTCTTGGACCTTTTTTACATGACAGCCTTATATCCTTAATATGCTTTAAACATCTTTTATAGCAGAGACTGTGTTTTATACTGAAAACAAGAATAAAAATTAAAACCTTTCCCAGTGCACTAGGCACATCAGTGACACTCCATAAAAAATTACTAAAATGAACATAACATAAACAAAATGTCATCTCATCAACCTTGGCTTTCATTCTTGAAATATCATGAGAGAAATTGCTAGAATTCTTAGCCGTTTGTCATGAAACTTGGTTAAAAAGCAGGCACTAAAATTTGAAAGGCGATGTATAAATAGCTGATATTTCCTGATAATAAAGAATATATGTGCTTTGATAAAGAATTAACATGTGCTAGTTTAATACAATGCTATAATTAAGGTTCACATGGATGCTGTAGATGTTATTATTGTGCTCGTCGCCTAGACAACCATAAGTACTATGCTCAGAAAGGCTGAATTTTTTTCCCTCTTCTATGTGAGGGAGAAAAAAAGCTTACTTAAAAATCTTTTTAGAAAGAACAACCTGGCATTTTTAAAATCTGGTGTCTCACTTCATCTTATCAAAAGTCATTTCCCCAAAAATGTCAAATCTGAAAGCTTTAACTTTTTAATGAATCTATTTATTTATTTTTCAGGAATTGATTTATGGCTATTTTTTATGCTCTCGATAGCTCGAGTGTTATTCCCTTATCTCATCCCTCACATTGGAGCAAACACCACATTCATCAACATTTCTTGTTCTTGTTCAATCAGTCAGTCATGTCTGACTCTTTGTGACCCCGTGGATTGCAGCAAACCAGGTTTCCCTGTCCTTCACCATCTCCCAAGAGCTTGCTCAAGCTCGTCCATTGAGTTGGTGATGCCATCCAACCATCTCATCTTCTATTTTCCCCTTCTGTTCCTACCTGCAATCTTTCCCATCATTAGGGTCTTTTCAAATGAGTCAGTTCTTTGAATCAGGTGGCCAAAGTATTGGAGTGTCAGCTTTAGCATCAGTCCTTCCAGTGAATATTCAGGATTGATTTCATTTAGGATTGACTGGTTTGGTCTCCTTGTAGTCCAAAGGACTCTCAAGAGTCTTCTCCAACACCACAGTTCAAAAGTATCAATTCTTTGGCACTCAGCTTTCTTTATGGTTCAACTCTCACATCCATACATGACTACTAGAAAACCATAACTTGATGACAGACCTTTGTTAGCAAAGTAATGTCTCTGCTTTTTAATATGCTATCTAGGCTGTTCATTTCTTCCAAGGAGCAAGCATCTTTTAATTTCATGACTGTGGTCACCATCTGCAGTGATTTTGGAGCGCAGAAAAATAAAGGCTGTTACTATTTCCATTGTTTACCCATCTTTTTGCCATGAACTGATGGGACTGGATGCCATGATATTCATTTTCTGAATGCTGAGTTTTAAGCCAGCTTTTTCACTCTCTTTTTTCACTTTCATCGAGAGGGTCTTTAGTTCCTCTTCACTTTCTACAACAGGGGTGGTGTCATCTCCATATCTGAGGTTATTGATATTCCCCTGGCAATCTTAATTCCAGCTTGTTCTTCATCCAGTCTGGCATTTTGCATGATGTACTGTGCATATGATTTAAATAAACAGGGTGACAATATACAGCATTGACGTACTCCTTTCCTAATTTTGAACCAGTCTGTTGTTTCATGTACAGTTCTAACTGTTGCTTCTTGACCTTCATACAGATTTCTCAGGAGGCAGGTAAGGTGGCCAGGTATTCCCATCTCTTGAAGAATTTTCCACAGTTTGTTGTGATCTACACAGTCAAAGGCTTTGGTGTAGTCAGTAAAGCAGATGTTTTTCTGGAACTCTTGCTTTTTCTCTTACCAATGGATGTTGGCAATTTGACTGGTTCCTCTGACTTTTCTAAATACAGCTTGAACATCTGGAAGTTCTTGGTTCATTACTATTGAAGCCTCACTTGGAGAATTTTGAGCATTACTTTGCTAGCGTGTGAGATGAGTACAATTGTGCAGTATTCTGAACATTTTTTGGCATTGCCCTTCTTTGGTATTGGAACAAAAACTGACCTTTTCCAGTCCTGTGGCCACTGCTGAGTTTTCCAAATTTGCTGGCATATTGAGTGCAGCACTTTAACAGCATCACCTTTTAGGATTTAAAATAACTGTAATTCCATCATATCCACTAGGAAAGAAATAGGCATTTCTAAAAGAGAAAATTACAAACACTAGCATCCCCTGGATATATGGATAGTTAATATTTTATTAATTATCCTGATAAGGGCAAAGGACACTTTTTAAGCTGGCATAAATCCTCAAGCACTTTCATGCAGTTAAATTATCAAGGGATATAAGAAGACCAGTAAGGCTTTATGACCCCACAAAGTGGTCAAGTGACAAGGCAAGGGCAGGTTCTCAAGTAAATATTATCTCAGTTGTAACCAAAGGAAACACAAGAAACGACCTGAGAGTCAACAGGAATTCTTTCCCCAAATTATCTGACTAATGTGTTGCTGAGGTTTAAAAAACAAGACAAACAAAAAGGAAAAGAAAAATAAATAATTGATGTGCTTTTTAAAGAGAGGAATAAGATGGAAACAGCAAGCATTCTCATGATGATTGCAAATTATTATTGCAGTGTCAGACAATTCTGATTAGTGAACTATTAATATATTCAGGAAGCAAAGGAATAAAAGAAGCAGATCAAGGGATAGGGCAGATTATTTCTAAACATGAGGACTGATGGGAGGTAACACTAAGGGTGAGGAGGTAATTTACTTAAAGAAATAATGTACTGAATTTCTGAATACTAGAATGAAATAGATGAAACTTGAAAAAAGCTTAGCAAAAAAAACAAAAAACAAAAAAGACGCACTGAAGACCTACATCCTACAAAGAAGAATAGATGTATGGGAACTCTTATTACTAGAGTTGTGTTTGTTGTTTTCACTTCATCTTTTTATTAAGTGATAAATAAAATAGACTTTTATTTCTAACTGCTTTCTTGACTCCTCTACTCCAATCTTGCACAGACCCATTAGAGCCAACATCTGTGAAACAAAATCTTTTATCTTTTGTTCCCTAAATATGCTTTTCTCCTCTGGTGTGCCCTTCTCACTGAATAGCATCCTATGATCCTTCTCAGTGCCTTCCTCTCCCAAACAGCTCTCTGTATCACCATAAAAGGACACAGCTACATGTTTTCAAATCCTGCCAGTTTAATATCCGAAAAATGCCCCAAATCTGGACCTACTTCTCACTTCGTACTGCTGACCTTGGTTCAGCCCCTAATCACAGTACATGATTAACTGGACTTAATCTGGACTTAATACTGGAATATGTGAAGAACTTCCTTAACTCTATTAAATTATTTCTACTTTTAATCTCTTACTTTTTCCAGGTGACCTCACACCCAATTTTAAGACATACTTTTAAAATTCATGTTTTGTCACGTGATTCTCTATAGTAGTTTTCAAAGGCCTCCCACTACACAGGTGATAACTTCCAAACTCTTTACCCTGCAATTTAAGCCTCAGTAGAGTCTGTTCCTAACCACTTTATCTCATGCCTAACCACTGCTTTCCACTCTAGACTCCCTAAGCTCCAGGCACAGCAGAGTATCTGTAATTTCTGACGTACTTCATAAACTCTCATGTTCAAACTTCTATGACAGCATTCTGTAATGTGCTTAGTCACTCAGTCGTGTCTGACTCTTTGTGACCCCATGAACTGTAGCCCGCCAAGCTCCTCTGTCCATGGGATTCTCCAGGCAAGAATACTTGAGTGAGTTGCCATGCCTTCCTCCAGGGGATCTTCCCAACCCAGGAGTCAGACCCAGGTCTTCCCCACTGCAGGAGGATTCTTTATCATCTGAGCCACCAGGGAAGCCCAACAATATTCTATCTCTTGTTAGTATGGTATTGTCTCCTCTTAAGCTCATGAGCACCTTGAGAACATCTTTCCTTACATAGTTATAATGAGATAAAAAGAGTAACTCCATAAACTTTGAATGAATGATTAAACAAACAAGCTAACTGGGGCCATGTAGGCTGAAAATATGAATCTCTTCCATAAAGTATTTTTTGATAATTTCAAAGGTAACAAAACCATAAAGAGACCAAAGATAACATCTTACTCATTCTTAAAAATAAAATGTATTGCTAGTTAAATGCTTAGTATAAGGTATATCCTTACCATGTGTGGAAGCAATAAAATAATTTGTATGAGTTTGGGCTAGTTCATAGCAGTCATTTGAAGATACAACTTTTCTTTTTTGAAGTTTCCAGGTTCCTAACATTTCTTTTTCACACTGAAAAATTCTAAAGCTATTTCTGGTGGTTGCTTGGGTGGATTCCCTGATTTGAAGCACCATACAGATTTGCGTCATTTTCTATGCCCCTAACACAGATTGCCATCAACCATAAAACTAAAAGTTGCCAAACTTCCTCGAAGGGCATACATATGGAAAGAGATTCATCAAATGTTATAAATGGAAATATCTAGTTCTGAATCACAGAGGGCACTTTGAATTGGAAAGAAAATTTCTCAAACCTGAAAGCATTTGCAAACATTCGCAGATATAGTGACAGCACAATTACAAAAATAAGCTGAGATTTGAAAAAAAAAGAAAGCCATTTGATACTTAGAGTAATGTTACTGAAGTTTCCTCCAGAGAAATTGCTAATAACTCTTCCTTATCGGAATGTAACTAGGGAGTGATCACAAACTCTGGCATTTTGGATTTGTGCATTCTATAAATAAGGAACACTTTTGTATGCTTATTGCCCAGTTCTTTTCCTGTGAATCCCTCCCCACCCACTGATAGGCTTTACTTTCAATATTTATGCTGTCTTCTAAGACTCAACCCTGCAGTGCATAATAAATGCATGAGACTCAGGTATGTTTTTCCAGAATCAGATTCCATTGAAGAGAGAGGTTTCCTTCTTTCTGTTTCTGAAATTTTTTTTTAATTTATTTTTCATGGCAAATTAACATCTGTCCCTCAGTAAGGGATTTACCACTTCAGGAATATAGTATTTTCCGTATATTATCCCATTTAATATTGCTTTGCTTTTGCTCAGTTTTTATTACACAAACTGAGCCCACTTCCAACAAAGGAGAGGTGGGGAAAAGCCATGCATTTGTCAGCAGAGTCTTGGCATTTGATTTTAGACATTCCTAAAGCTTGCAAGACAACATACTGTCAAACATGAGAAGCTCAGCACATGTAACCCAACACGAGTTCAAGGGATGACTACTGCATCTAATCTAAGTGCCAGGTGCCAAAAACTTTTCATACCTGGGCTTTGCCAAAGGGCTCACATCTATAGTTTGTCTGTCTCTTTCAATGTATGTGCAGCAGCAGTTGGAGCTGTGCAATTTCCTTTTTCCAGGAAAGGTATTGATTGCTTAGGAGTTATTGTCAGCATTTTAAAATAAAATATGCTTTACTTTTATCATCAGATGGAGAAGTATATTGTAGATTGCAATTTACTGGAGCTAACTCTGGATCTGCAGGTTTGTTGCTTCAGTGATTTAGTGGATTCTCAGTGGAGAGTTTGTTACATCTGTAATTTGAACGTATATCTGCAGTATGTGTTTAATGTTATGCAGTTTTCAGCGGGGCATGAAAGTTTTGGCACTACAAAGCAAAAAAGTGAAGGGATTGTGTGGCTCTGGGGACTGGTCATGAGGTAACTGAGCTAGTTGGAAAATCAAATCCAAACTTCACCAACACAAAGATCATAGTGAGAAAGGATAGCTGGAAAAAATCTTCTCAGAAAATACCAGTGGCAAAAGCAAACGTGCAAACAGCCTAACAAAATACCCTTCATCTGCAAACAGTCTAACAAAATACCCTTCATCAACAGAAGAGGAAGGAACTGAGTTCTTATATGGTAATTGCATGTTGACAAAGATGAAATATCTTTGCTTAACTCTCATCTTGGCTTCTTCTGTGTTTGTAAAAATGTTGCTGTCTTGGAGGATGTGCCCTCTCTGGGATTCTAGAGCAATGTGTTTTCAAGTGGTGATAGGCTGGGGGATCTCTACTGAGAAAGGTGTTATTTAAGATTTCTGAGGAATTCACAATAGGAAAAAATTAAATTCCTTTAAAAAATATGACATAGTGGGAGAGATATTATAAAGTAAACTAAAAGTGAGATGACTATACTAAAAATCCAAAAGCAAGATAAAAGCAGACATTTGTGAATGCAAACTAATAAATCTCAGACTTTGAGGATATCCTTTGTTGTCTGATCACTTGTTTTGCTAATCTCTTCACCCCAGGGTTTGAGATGAACCCTGTTAAAACAGCCAATCATTTTCTTTCCTTTCTTTTGAAATTACTGTAATATTTGAAAATAGACTAGTTGCCTTATATTACTCTGATAGGCTCTTTCTATTACCAAGACTGTGCAGAGACCTAATCCCTCTCTTCTTTGGATCATTTTCCTCATTTAACCCCCATGCTAGAAAATCTTAGATGTCAATTAACTATAAAACATATATTTTCCAAAAATATAAATTGTTCCAAGGCACGACTTATTACTCATTTTGAGAAGTGATTGTAAAATGCATAAAACCTGATTTTGTTGCCACCCAGATTATTAGAAATAAATAATTAAAGGCCACGGCTAGGCCTTTCGAAGGCAAAGACACCTGAACCAGATAGGCTATGATGCACACTGGGTGAGACAATAACAAGATACTTGCCAGTGGGGAATTTGCACTATTTGTGTTTTCTGATATTTACAATAAACTGCTTCCCACTTCTAATTATTTCTGAAGAATAAAATGAATTTTTGAAATTCCTCCAGCTTTTAAAACCAAACTAACTTTATGAAGTTATTTGTTCAAAATATCTTTTTCAGCTCATATAACCTTAAAATATTCCAATTTCAAATCACAGAACAGTCCAATAGAATTGTCAAATCTCACTTACTCTTTCTTACCAACCTCCAATCTGCTTCTTTATATGCTCTTCAAGCACAGCTTTGGAAGCCAATAAATTAATAGTTGAGATGTTTAGCAGTCTATTCCGTTGCAGCCCTTATACCTTTGAGGACACAATATACAGTAAGATTTTATACAGAGAATAAACACTTTTGCAGTAGATGATTTCAAAGCTTGAGTGCTTTAGCCCTTTACTGAATCCAGTAAATTTTAGGTAGATTGTAATCCCATTCATACTTTGGTTTTTAGAATGCCTAACAACTTGCAGCAACTACAAATTATTACTGAAATGCAATAGAATCATAGTTTGCACAGTAAAATTTTTATCATTTTCAGTAAAATATAAAATGTATATTTCTCTATGTAGATTAATCTTAAATATGTACCTACCAACTATTATTTCATTTAATGTAGCACCTCATTTCTTATTCTATTAATTCAGACAATCATGTCTTAATATAGACTGATTGAAGCATCATGGAGTCCACTCCAAAAGATTCATTGCCTTCCTTAAAAGCTTTTATGGCATCATCCTACTAGGTGTATTAAAAATAAAAAGTCAATTTAGTATAACTGCAAATCAGCCATTTAATAAGATTTGAAGATCCTACATATAGAGTTAGTAATATCAAAATGCTTTTTCTCAGCATTAAAAAGAAAAGGTTTCTAATTAAGTTTATAATGGAATGAATAGCTAGAAAGAAATAGCACACGGGATTTATTGGGCAAAGCTTGTTTAAATGCATCTTAACCTTTTTCATTTTACCTACTGTGTCACTTTTTATACTACAGTAGCAGATGAGACCCTCAAAAAAACACTGAAAAAATACATTTTATGAGATCAATTATCTTCATTTCCAAACCAATTCAATAATTAATTTAGGAATACATGGATTACAAATTCCACAGCAGTATGCTTTTGTTAGGCTCTTTAAGGGAAGATATTCTATCTTACAGACAGCTTTATTTATTTTTCTTTTTTAAAAATTATTTTAATTGGAAGCTGATTACTTTAATATATTGTGGTGGTTTTTCCATGCATTCACATGAATCAGCCATGGATGTACATGTGTCCCCCTTCCTGACACTCCCTCCCACCTCTCTCCCTTTCCCATCCCTCAGGGTCATCCCAGTGCACAAGCCCTGAGCACCCTGTCACATGCATCAAACCTGGACTGGCGATTTATTTCACATATGATAATATACATGTTTCAATGCTATTCTCTCAAATCATCCCATCCTCGCCTTCTCCCTCCCACAGAGCCGAAAAGTCTGCTCTTTATATCTGTGTCTCTTTTGCTGTCTTGCATAAAGGCTCATCGTTATCATCTTTCTAAATTCTATATGTATGCATTAATATACTGTATTCGTGTTTTTCTTTCTGACTTACTTCACTCTGTATAATCGGATCCAGTTTCATCCGCCTCATTAGAATGGATTCAAAAGCATTCTTTTTAGTAGCTGAGTAATACTCCATTGTGTATACATACCACAGCTTTCTTAACCATTTATCTGCCGATGGACATCTAGGTTGCTTCCATGTCCTGGCTATTGTAAACAGTGCTGTGAAGAACATTGGGGTACACGTGTCTCTTTCAATTCTGATTTCCTCAGTGTGTATGCCCAGCAGTGGGATTGCTGGGCCATATGGCAGTTCTATTTCCAGTTTTTTAAGGAATCTCCACACTGTTCTCCATAGTGGCTGTACTAGTTTGCATTCCCACCAACAGTGTAAGAGGGTTCCCTTTTCTCCACACCCTCCCAACATTTATTGTTTGTAGACTTTTTGATAGCAGCCATTCTGACTGGTGTGGAATGGTACCTCATTGTGGTTCTGATTTGCATTTCTCTGATAATGAGTGATGTTGAGCATCTTTTCATGTGTTTGTTAGCCATTTGTATGTCTTCTTTGGAGAAATATCTGTTTAGTTCTTTGGCCCAATTTTTGATTGCATCATTTATTTTTTCTGAAAGCTGTCTTTTCACCTTGCTTATAGATTCCTTCATTGTGCAAAAACTTTTAAGTTTAATTAGGTCCCATTTGTTTATTTTTGCTTTTATTTCCATTATAGGAGGTGGATCATAGAAGATCTTGCTATGATTTACGTCAGAGAGTGTTTTGCCAATGTTCTCCTCTAGGAATTTTATAGTTTCTGGTCTTACATTTAGATCTTTAATCCATTTTGAGTTTATTTTTGTGTATGGTGTCATAAAGTGTTCTAGTTTCATTCTTTTACAGGTTCAGTTCAGTTCAGTTCAGTAGCTCAGTCATGTCCGACTCTTTGCGACCCCATGAATTGCAGCACACCAGGCCTCCCTGTCCATCACCAACTCTTGGAGTCCACTCAAACTCATGCCCATCGAGCTGGTGATGCCATCCAGCCATCTCATCTGCTGTCGTCCCCTTCTCCTCCTGCCCCCAATCCCTCCCCGTATCAGAGTCTTTTCCAATGAGTCAACTCTTCTCATGAGGTGGCCAAAGTACTGGACTTTCAGCTTCATCATCATTCCTTCCAAAGAACACCCAGGACTGATATCCTTTAGAATGGACTGGTTGGACCTCCTTGTAGTCCAAGGGACTCTCAAGAGTCTTCTCCAACACCATAGTTGAAAAGTATCAATTTTTCAGTGCTCAGCTTTCTTCACAGTCCAACTCTCACATTCATACATGACCACAGGAAAAACCATAGCCTTGACTAGATGGACATTGTTGGCAAAGTAACGTCTCTGCTTTTGAATATGCTATCTAGGTTAATCATAACTTTCCTTCTAAGGAGTAAGCATCTTTTGATTTCATGGCTGCAATCTCCATCTGCAGTGATTTTGGAGCCCCTCCCCCCAAAAATAAAATGTGACACTGTATCCACTGTTTCCCCATCTATTTCCCATGAAGTGATGGGACCAGATGCCATGATCTTCGTTTTCTGAATGTTGAGTTTTAAGCCAACTTTTTCACTCTCCTCTTCCACTTTCATCAATAGACTTTTTAGTTCCTCTTCAATTTTTGCCATAAGGGTGGTGTCATCTACATATCTGAGGTTATTGATATTTCTCCCGGCAATCTTGATTCCAGCTTGTGCTTCTTCCAGCCCAGCGTTTCTCATGATATACTCTGCATATAAGTTAAATAAGCAGGGTGACAATATACAGCCTTGACGTACTCCTTTTCTTATTTGGAACCAACCAGTTTTCCCAGCACCAATTGTTAAATAGATTGTCTTTTCTCCATTGTATATTCTTGGCTCCTTTGTCAAAGATAAGATGTCCATAGGTGCCTGGCTTCATCTCTGGGCTTTCTATTTTGTTCCATTGATCTATGTTTCTGTCTTTGTGCCAGTACCATATTGTCTTGATGACTGTTACTTTGTAGTATAGCCTGAAGTCTGGCAGGTTGCTTCCTCCAGTTCCATTCTTCTTTCTCAAGATTGCTTTGGCTATTCGAGGCGTTTTTTTTTTAGTATTTCCATTCAAATTGTGAAATTATTTGTTCTATTTCTCTGAAAAATACCATTGGTATCTTGATAGGGATTGCACTGAATCTATAGATTCCATTGGGTAGTATACTCATTTTCAGTGTTTTGATTCTTCTGATCCATGACCATGGTACACTTCTCCATTTATTTGTGTCATCTTTGGTTTCTTTCATCAGTGTTTTATAGTTTTCTATCTATAGGTCTTTTGTTTCTTTAGGTAGATTTATTCCTAAGCATTTTATTCTTTTTGTTGCAATGGTGAATGGAACTGTTTCCTTAATTTCTCTTTCTGTTTCCTCATTGTTAGTGTATAGGAATGCAAGTGATTTCTGTGTGCTAATTTTATATCCAGCAACTTTACTATATTTGTTGATTAGCTCTAGTAATTTTCAGGTGGAATCTTTATGATTTTCTATGTTGAGGATCATGTCATCTGCAAACAGTGAAAGTTTTACTTCTTCTTTTCCAATCTAGATTCCTTTTATTTCTTTTTCTTCTCTGATTGTAATGGCTAAAACGTTGAAAACTATGTTGAATAGTAGTGGTGAGAGGGGCATCCTTGTCTTTAGGGGAAACGCCTTCAGTTTTCACCATTGAGGGAAATGTTTGCTGTGGCTTTATCATATATTGCCTTTATTATGTTTAGGTATGTTCCTTCTATGCCTACTTTCTGGAGGGTTTTTATCATAAATGGATGTTGAATTTTGTCAAAGGCTTTCTCTGCATCTATTAAGATAATCATATTGTTTTTTTCAGTTTTTTAATGTGGTGTATCACATCGATTGATTTGCGAATATTGAAGAATCCTTACATCCCTGGGATAAAGCCCACTTGGTCATGGTTCCACACATCTTTAAATGCCTAACTTTGCTGCCATACTTTACATAATCAATTAAACATTTTTTGGCTGAAGTGTAGTTGATTTACAATATTTTGTCAGTTTCAGGTATACAAATAGTGATTCAATGTTTTTAAAGATTATACTCCATTTTAGCTTAATATAATAAATATTGGCTATATTCCATGTGATTAATATATATATTAAATAATTTTTATTAATGACAGATGGTAAAGAATCTTCCTGCAATGTGGGAGATATGGGTTTGATCCCTAAGTTGGGAAGATCCCTTTGGAAGAGGGCATGGCAACCCCCTCCAGTATTCTGAACCCTATGGACAGAACCCCATGGACAGAGGAGGCTGGCAGCCTACATAGTCTATGGGGTTGCAAAGAGTTAGACATGACTGAGTGACTAAGTACAGCACACTAATATATATATTTGATTACCCTTGCTTGAATAAGCAGCAAGATAAAATTTACGTACATGATGATTTTAAGATAGGAATTCTATTCTGCTTGATAAAGAAATGTTTTTTAATATAAATTTATTAATGTTTTTATTCTTCATTTTTCAGTCTATGAATGATACTCCAGTGATTGTTGGGGAAATACAATATTGGTGTATATGCACAATAATGGTCATATTTAAGAGACACTTGATGAAAGCTTCTGGGGGAATGATTCATGAGGACTTATTCCCTTCTATTGTATTGACTTACCTTTGTAAATGAAATAAATTAATCCCCAGACCATCTTCACTAAATTTGCTTTGAATCATACTCAGAAATCTTTCTGTAAATGTCACAGGATCTTATAATAATATTCCAAAAATATCAGGCTTTTTACATAAGTGTTATTACTCTTTCATGGACCATCTTTGAAAAGCATTCTAAAATGGAAGCTTTATAGTTTCAGTTATATATTTATACTTTATTGACATTTTCCACCTTTGTAAATTGTAGAACAGTTCTACTGTACTTTGCCCAGGACTTAATATTTCATCCAATCTTAATCCTACAGTTTGTAAGATACATGAATATGGCTATTTATTGTGGGTTGCTCTTGAGAGAAATAATACGTTTTTTATACAATCACAAAACTGAAATCCTCCAACCATCATGATGACCTCTCATTGCACTTCATGGTTGATTTGCTGTTTAGAGCTACTGGATATAGAGACCATAAGGTTAAAAATGGGGACAAATCAAATCTGTGCACGGCAGAAGCACTGGATTTTTCATACTGGAGGAGGGATTCTAGGGGAGGGCTTGTCATTTAGACCTCCTTAAAATAAAACTAGTCATGTGTAATCTTGTATATATATATATATATATATTATGCTCTTTTAGGTTCACCATTTATTTTCAGTGCATTAATCTGTTTCCAGTGCCTTAAGATTCTTTGTGCAGGTATGATGGATAATTTAGCATTTTAAGTACAGAGATAAAGATTTGATATGTCACAGTTTCTGAGCAATGGAATGAATATACAAATACACAGCCTGAATGTATCAATTTAATCTGATACTGAGTTTTATGGCAGCTTCATTATTTGAGATTTCAAAATTGCTAATAGAAACAGATAAAGTCCACTTTGAATTGATAATTAATGTAGAATGACCATTACATGATTTATATGACAGATTGTTCACAATTATTTCCTCTATTTCTATCCAAAAGGAAGTATGTGTGAGTGGATCTCTATGGAAAGACCATGACAGCTGATAGAGGAAAAATTATCCTGTCTGTCTTCACTGAGGAAAGATTTCTAGAACACAGGACAGTGTCAGACAGCTGAAGTGGGTGATCACACAGCAGGGTAACCTGACTTTGTTGGCATATCCCATGAAGTAGAAGGAAAATTTAAGTATTAACCTCTAGAATCTTTTCTTATGAGTTATATATCCAGAGGACCCAAATCAGCACCTGTCCAAGCCCAAGACTTTATTGACCTGCTGTAGTAGATAGTATTTGCATTCTAGAATTGACATTCTGTATCCAAGTGTTCCTATATAATTTTGAACAATTATAGCTCAATTCCACCATTCCTTCCCTTCTTCCTCCCTCCCTCCCTCCTTTCCTCCTTCCCTCCTACCTTCTTTCCTTTCCTTCCATTCTTGTTTTCTTTCTTCCATATTTTCTCACTCTTTCCTCTTTCTCCCTCCTCTCCTCCCTTCTCTTCCTCCTTCTCCACTTTTTTCTCTCCTATTTTTTCTTCATCCACTCCTGCACCTCCTCCTCTTTTTTTTTTCCTGCATTTTCTTCTTGCTAATTGCCAGAGCCCCTTATTATGAAATATGTGGACTCTCAGCTGTTTTGAAAAACTAAGTCGAACAAGTATTTAGCAAGTGAAAAATAAATGGAAAAAAGCTATATAATTAGAGAAGCTCTTGGTCTGGACTGAACAGAAGCAGAAGATATTAAGAAGAGGTGTCAAGAATACACAGAAGAACTGTACAAAAGAGATCTTCACGACCCGGATAATCATGATGGTGTGATCACTCATCTAGAGCCAGACAACTTGGAATGTGAAGTCAAGTGGGCCTTGGAAAGCATCGCTACGAACAAAGCTAGTGGAGGTGATGGAATTCCAGTTGAGCTATTTCAAATCCTGAAAGATGATGCTGTGAAAGTCCTGCACTCAATATGCCAGCAAATTTGGAAAACTCAGCAGTGGCCACAGGACTGGAAACGGTCAGTTTTCATTCCAATCCCAAAGAAAGGCAATGCCAAAGAATGCTCAAACTATCGCACAATTGTACTCATTTCACATGCTAGTAAAGTAATGCTCAAAATTCTCCAAGCCAGGCTTCAGCAATACGTGAACCGTAAACTCCCTGATGTTCAAGCTGGTTTTAGAAAAGGTAGAAGAACCAGAGATTAAATTGCCAACATCCGCTGGATCATGGAAAAAGCAAGAGAGTTCCAGAAAAACATCTATTTCTGCTTTATTGACTATGCCAAAGCCTTTGACTATGTGGATCACAATAAACTGTGGACAATTCTGAAAGAGATGGGAATACCAGACCACCTGACCTGCCTCTTGAGAAATCTGTATGCAGGTCAGGAAGCAACAGTTAGAAGTGGACATGGAACAACAGACTGTTTCCAAATAGGAAAAGGAGTATGTCAAGGCTGTATATTGTCACCCTGCTTATTTAACTTCTATGCAGAGTACATCACAAGAAACGCTGGACTGGAAGAAACACAATGTGGAATCAAGATTGCCGGGAGAAATATCAATAACCTCAGATATGCAGATGACACCACCCTTATGGCAGAAAGTGAAGAGGAACTGAAAAGCCTCTTGATGAAAGTGAAAGAGGAGAGTGAAAAAGTTGGCTTTAAGCTCAACATTCAGAAAACGAAGATCATGGCATCTGGTCCCATCACTTCATGGGAAATAGATGGGGAAACAGTTTAAACAGTGTCAGACTTTATTTTTGGGGGCTCCAGAATCACTGAAGATGGTGACTGCAGCCATGAAATTAAAAGACACTTACTCCTTGGAAGAAAAGTTATGTCCAACCTAGATACTATATTCAAAAGCAGAGACATTACTTTGGTGACTAAGGTCCGTCTAGTCAAGGCTATGGTTTTTCCTGTGGTCATGTATGGATGTGAGAGTTGGACTGTGAAGAAGGCTGAGCTCCGAATAATTGATGCTTTTGAACTGTGGTGTTGGAGAAGACTCTTGAGAGTCCCTTGGACTGCAAAGAGATCCAACCAGTCCATTCTGAAGGAGATCAGCCCTGGGATTTCTTTGGAAGAAATGATGCTAAAGCTGAAGCTCCAGTACTTTGGCCACCTCATGCGAAGAGTTGACTCATTGGAAAAGACTCTGATGCTGGGAGGGATTGGGGGCAGGAGGAGTAGAGGACGACAGAGGATGAGATGGCTGGATGGCTTCACTGACTCGATGGACGTGAGTCTGAGTGAACTCTGGGAGTTGATAATGGACAGGGAGGCCTGGTGTGCCAGGCGATTCATGGCGTCACAGAGTCCGACACGACTGAGCGACTGAACTGAACTGAACTGAACTGAACAGAAAAATCCGGAGAAGGCAATGGCACCCCATTCCAGTACTCTTGCCTGAAAAATCCCATGGATGGAGGAGCCTGGTGGGCTGCAGTCCATGGGGTAGCTAAGAGTTGGTCACGACTGAGCGACTTCACTTTCACTTTTCATTTTCATGCATTGGAGAAGGAAATGGCAATCCACTCCAGTATTCTTGCCTGGAGAATCCCAGGGACGGGGGAGCCTGGTGGACTGCCGTCTATGGGATCGCACAGAGTTGGATATGACTGAAGCAACTTAGCAGCAGCAGCAAAAACAGAAAAATCCAGTATAGTGAGAAATGATCTATTCTCTTTTTTCAGTACCATCTTAGATCCAAGCAAGAGGAATCCTATGGTAGACAAACTTAAAATGAGCTCCATGACAACTATCTCCTAGAATCCACACTTATGTAAACCTTCCCTTTGAATGTGGGAAAGAGTTGTGACTTGCTTGATATGAATAAAATATGACAAAGATAATGGGATATATATGATTCCATATATATGATTATGTGATTATATAAGATTGCAACACCAGTCTTCCTGGAGTTTATTCTTCACTGTCTTTGCAGAAGCAAATGAGAATGTTGAGAACAAAGACATACAAGGTGCCATGGAGGACTTCCAGAAGCTAAAGATTTGAAGCTGATAGCCTGTAAGGGCATCCAGCCAACAATCAGCAAGAAAATGAAGCCTTCAGTCCACAACCAAGGAAAACTCAATCCTACCAAACTACTGAACTTAGAAGTGGATCTTATCTTGGTCAATCCTGTGAGCCTACATCCCCACCTGACACATTAAATGAAGCTTTGTGAGATTTCAAGGCAGCAGACACTGCTAAACTGTACTTGGACTCAAGGCTCATAGGAATAGTGAGGTAACAGATATGTGTTGTTTTAAGCTGCTAAATTCATAGTCATATTGTTATGCAGCAATAACAAATTAATACAGATTCCTTCCCAGGGCCCTTCACAAAAAGACATATATAAACGCATGTATTTGAATAATACATGGAAGGACATATGCATGCTGGCACTCAGATTCTGGTGCTCTGTTTTGGCATAATAAGACCCGTAAATCTTAATTTCAGCTCATGTGACTTATTGTTCAGACTCTAGAGAATCATTCCACATCTCTGTCTTTATGTACTCCAAATAAAAGGCAATTGCTTCAGGATGCTGTAAAGATTTTTTGAGTTAAACCAAAATCAGAAAAGAGCACAACTTAAGAATATGAGGAGGATTTGAACAAAATAATTAAGTAGTTCAATCCTTATTCTTAGATAGCATAAATAAAATAGATATTGCTTAATGAAGCATTATTTCCCAAGAGTGTCAAATATCTAAGTTTTACTTCTAGTGTTATTTTAATTCATAGTTTCAGGGATACTCACAAATTAACATGATATTCACAAAAGTTACACATAATAGCTGATTATTATATTGTAATATTCATTTTATTTTTAAATTTGTATGTAAGCAATTCTGTACATGGCATGTTATGTTGGCAACTATATGAAACTGATTACTCAAATTGCAACTAGTTTTTAAACCTGAGCTTTAATTAATATTTAAATAAATTTTTAGAAAGATATACAAACTTCACCCTAAATTTAAAATTTGACTTAAATTCTTAGTTTTCACAAATTATATTTTGTACTTTGCTTTTTTTTTTCCCAGAGATTAACTACTTTCTTTTTTTTTTTTTTTTTGATTTTTATTTTTACTTTATTTTACTTTACAATACTGTATTGGTTTTGCCATACATTGACATGAATCCACCACGGGTGTACATGCGATCCCAAACATGAACCCCCCTCCCACCTCTCCTCCCACAACATCCCTCTGGGTCATCCCCGTGCACCAGCCCCAAGCATGCTGTGTCCTGCATCGGACATAGACTGGTGATTCGATTTTTACATGATAGTATTCATGTTTCAATGTCATTCTCCCAAATCATCCCACCCTCTCCCTCTCCCTCTGAGTCCAAAACTCTGCTATACACATCTGTGTCTTTTTTGCTGTCTTGCATACAGGGTCATCATTGCCATCTTTCTAAATTCCATATATATGTGTTAGTATACTGTATTGGTGTTTTTCTTTCTGGCTTACTTCACTCTGTATAATCGGCTCCAGTTTCATCCATCTCATCAGAACTGATTCAAATGTATTCTTTTTAATGGCTGAGTAATACTCCATTGTGTATATGTACCACAGCTTTCTTATCCATTCATCTGCTGATGGACATCTAGGTTGTTTCCATTTCCTGGCTGTTATAAACAGTGCTGTGATGAACATTGGGGTACATGTGTCTCTTTCAGTTCTGGTTTCCTCGGTGTGTATGCCCAGCAGTGGGATTACTGGGTCATATGGCAGTTCTATTTGCAATTTTTTAAGGAATCTCCACACTGTTTTCCATAGTGGCTGTACTAGTTTGCATTCCCACCAACAGTGTAGGAGGGTTCCTTTTTCTCCACACCCTCTCCAGCATTTATTGCTTGCAGATTTTTGGACCACAGACATTCTGACTGGTGTGAAGTGGTACCTCACTGTGGTTTCGATTTGCATTTCTCTAATGATGAGTGATGTTGAGCATCTTTTCATGTGTTTGTTAGCCATCCGTATGTCTTCTTTGGAGAAATGTCTATTTAGTTCTTTGGCCCATTTTTCTCCGACATAAATCACAGCAGGATCCTCTATGATCCACCTCCCAGAATTCTGGAAATAAAAGCAAAAATAAACAAATGGGATCTAATTAAAATTAAAAGCTTCTGCACAACAAAGGAAAATATAAGCAAGGTGAAAAGACAGCCTTCTGAATGGGAGAAAATAATAGCAAATGAAACAACTGACAAACAACTAATCTCAAAAATATACAAGCAACTTATGCAACTCAATTCCAGAAAAATAAACAACCCAATCAAAAAATGTACTTTGCTTTTTTAATTCATTATTTTTATATTTTTAGATCACTAATTTTTCAAAATTTTTCATTTACTATAATCTGCATATCCTAATAAACTAATAACAAAAATACATTTAATTTTTAAAAATTCTTTAGATAAAGAACTAGATAGACTGAAGGCCAAATTCAGCTTGGTTTTGAGTGACTAAAAGCTAAGCACGGCTCTACATTTTTGAGTTTTGAAAAAAAAAAATTCAAAAGAAAAATAGTATTAGTGACATCTGAGTTATGTGAGACTCAAATTTCAGTCATGTTCATTCACTTACATATTTTCTATGGATGCTTTCATGGTATAATAGCAGAGTTGAGTCATTGCTACAGAGACTGGATGATTGACAAAGCTGTAAATATGTACTATTTGGTCATTTAACATTAAAAGTTTGCTTGACCCTTACTTTAGATCATTACTGTCACTAGAACATATATTATGTGAAAGTATTCATTATAATAACATAACAGCTTATTTGCCAAGATAAAGGCAATTAAAGCTTATATTCATAGAATAAATATGTGGTGATTTTTAATTATGTCTTTATTACTCACTTGAATACTGCTGTTTCATGATCAGAGCACCTAGATATGCTCAATAATAACATTCATTGATTTTGATAGCTTGCCACCTTTCAGTCATATAAAAACCATAGATTTTATATATTTTCCCAATTTTGTTGTCATGAACATCAATATTATGAGCATCAGTTTTGTTATGAACATCAACGTAGGAGCACAGAATATACTTATTTAATAGTTTGTTGATAAATACCTTTAAAATATTTAGACAAATATATGTAACTTGGGCCTCACAAACTTCTGAAAACTGCCCTTTTCAAAAGAACTCAGAATTTTCTGAATTTCAGAATTCAGAAATAGTTCCTATAAATGAACACATACATGCACACACACACATGAGTGTGTATCCTTGTTTACTGTATCAGATTTAGTTTTCAAATAACCATTCTATACATTTTGCTTTTTTTTTTAATCAACAAATGTTTGGACATTTAATTTCATTTGTTAATTCATTCATGGATAAATTGAAAGATTTTAGTAAATCAAAATATCTATAGTTATTAAAAAGGATAGGGAAAGTTTGAAGAAGCTGAGAATTTAAGTGAGAAATGGCTTAGGTTTGTGAGACCAAATTCCTGAGAAAATAATATATGGGATTCAGTTTAGTTCAGTCGCTCAGTTGTGTCCGACTCTTTGTGACCCCATGAATCACAGCACTCCAGGCCTCACTGTCCATCACCAACTCCCAGAGCTCACTCAAACTCATGTTCATCAAGTTGGTGATGGGATTAATGGTGCCCAAAATTAAAAATAGTGGGCATTTAATGGGATCTAACTAATTACATATATGACTAGACCTTGATTGATTCAAATAAGGATATTAATATGTTCAAATCATTTAGGAGGGTACTGGGAACCTATAGTTGTTTAGGCTATGGCTAAGTACCTTTGGAAAGGTAGAATAGATGGGTAAATAAGTAAAAATCAGTCTAGAAAAGGAAAACTTTTATTTTATGGTTTACACTGGGAAGAATAATTCATATTATTTCTCCCCAACATATATCATATAACAAATGAATGAAGTAATTGGTAAAATGATAAATAGCAGCACCACATTTAAAACCTTTAAAAAATGTAATTTCAGATGAGCAGGCTTTTACAGTTGTGTATGAATATTAGAGATATGTTTTCATTGGAAATAGATTTCTTAACAGATTTTCTATTTTTAATCGATTTTCACAGTGCTAATTTCTTACTTAAAATATGTGTTACTCTGCAGACATGATCAGCATATGTCTACTTTTTATGCTTCTCTTTTGCAAAACTAGACTTTGTACACAAGAAATTCTCAGTTCAGGCACAAAAACACTAGACACTATTTTTATTAATATACTAAGAATACACAGAAGAATTGTACAAAAAAGATTGTCACAACCCAGATAATCATGATGATGTGATCACTAATCTAGAGCCAAACATCTTGGAATGTGAAGTCAAGTGGTCCTTAGAAAGCATCACTACAAACAAAGCTAGTGCAGGTGATGGAATTCCAGTTGAGCTGTTTCAAATCCTGAAAGATGATGCTGTGAAAGTGCTGCACTCAACATGCCAGCAAATTTGGAAAACTCAGCAGTGGCCATAGGACTGGAAAAGGTCAGTTTTCATTCCAATCCCAAAGAAAGGCACTGCCAAAGAATGCTCAAACTACCACACAATTGCACTCATCTGACATGCTAGTAAAGTAATGCTCAAAATTCTCCAAGCCAGGCTTCAGCAATACGTGAACTGTGAACTCCCTGATGTTCAAGCTGGTTTTAGAAAAGGCAGAGGAACCAGAGATCAAATTGCCAACATCTGCTGGATCATGGAAAAAGCAAGAAAGTTCCAGAAAAGCATCTATTTCTGCTTTATTGACTATTCCAAAGCCTTTGACTGTGTGGATCACAATAAACTGTGGACAATTCTGAAAGAGATGGGAATACCAGACCACCTGACCTGCCTCTTGAGAAACCTATATGCAGGTCAGGAAGCAACAGTTAGAACTGGACACGGAACAACAGACTGTTTCCAAATAGGAAAAGGAGTATGTCAAGGTTGTATATTGTCACCCTGCTTATTTAACTTATATGCAGAGTACATTATGAGAAACGCTGGACTGGAAGAAGCACAAGCTGGAATCAAGATTGCCGGGAGAAATATCAATAACCTCAGATATGCAGATGACACCACCCTTATGGCAGAGGGTGAAGAAGGACTAAAAAGCCTCTTGATGAAAGTGAAAGAGGAGAGTGAAAAAGTTGGCTAAAAGCTCAACATTCAGAAAACAAAGATCATGGCATCTGGTCCCATCACTTCATGGGAAGTAGATGGGGAAACAGTGGAAACAGTGTCAGACTTTATTTTGGGGGGCTCCAAAATCACTGCAGATGGTGACTGCAGCCATGAAATTAAAAGACACTTACTCCTTGGAAGAAAAGTTATGACCAACCTAGATAGCATATTCAAAAGGAGAGGCATTACTTTGCCGACTAAGGTCCGTCTAGTCAATGCTATGGTTTTTCCTGTGGTCATGTATGGATGTGAGAGTTGGACTGTGAAGAAGGCTGAGTGCCGAAGAATTGATGCTTTTGAACTGTGGTGTTGGAGAAGACTCTTGAGAGTCCCTAGGACTGCCAGGAGATCCAACCAGTCCATTCTGAAGGAGACCAACCCTGGGATTTCTTTGGAAGGAATGATGCTAAAGCTGAAACTCCAGTTCTTGGCCACCTCATGCGAAGAGTTGACTCATTGGAAAAGACTCTGATGCTGGGAGGGATTGGGGGCAGGAGGAAGAGGGGACCACCGAGGATGAGATGGCTGGATGGCATCACTGAGTTGATGGATGTGAGTCTGAGTGAACTCCAGGAGTTGGTGATGTACAGGGAGGCCTGGCATGGTGCGATTCATGGGGTTGCAAAGAGTCAGACACGACTGAGCAACTGAACTGAACTGAACTTAGGTTTACAGAAAACTGAGTAAAAAATACAGTGGATTTCCATATATTCTTTCACCATGACCTCTACCCCTCCTAGATCCCCCTATAATAAACACCTTATATTAGTAAACTACATTTGTCACAATCAGTGAATAAATATTGACACATTATTCTTACTAACTAAAGTCCTTAGATCACACTAGAGTTTACTCTTGGTGTACATTCTCTGGGTTTTGATAGATGTATAATAGTGTATATCTATAATTACAGTATCATGCAGAGTAGTTTCACTGCCATTTAAAATCTTCTCTACTCTGCTTAATCATTTTTCATTCCCCCTTACCCATGGCAATTACTGATCTTTTATTGTCTCCACTGTTTTGTCTTTTCCATAACATAATATAGCAGTTTACAGCACTCTGAATATGCCCAATCTCATCAGAATGTCATATAGTTGGAGTCATACAGAATTTTGCCTTTTCAGAGCAACTTTTTTCATTTAGTAACATACTTTAGAGTCTTTCATGACTTTTCATTATATCTTAGCTTGTTGGGAGCCATGTTAGGCATTAATGAAAAAATGAAGGCACAGCCCCAACTCCCTCTCCTCACCCCACAGGCATGGTCCCAGGATGAAGGAGTTAGGTTTTGTGATTCTGACTTGTTCTTTCCTTTCTTCAGTTGAGTTGTCTGGAAAGAATGTTAAGGTGCTTATTGTTCTTGAGAGAAGCATGAGAAAGCACAAAGCCTTCTGCAGTTGTGCCCAGAAAATAATCTATAAAGTAACCATTGACATTTGTTCAAGGATCTTTACAAAGAATGTTCCAGGATGAGCATGTAGGCCCCAGCTTGAGTCCATGGGAAGGATTGTTATCTGAGACCTGTTTGTGAGGGGAATGTTTATGGCAAAAGAAGTCTGCTGAGCTTAGGGTTTAGGAATAATTAAGAATAGCTAGAAGCCTTTTTAGGAGATAGTGATCTTAAGATGCTAGGGGCAAACAGGATTTAGAAAGATAAGAAATAAACTGAGGAATGTAGCATGAGTTACAATGTAATCACATGTATAGGACACATAAGAGGAAGAAGATAATAGATAGTAAAGCCGATTCTGAGAGAATTGCTGAACCAAAACTCTGCTTGTAGGGCAACAATGATTTCTGGAGACAATAAATCTGGGTGGGGGAAACTAAAAATGTCAAACCTCTGACCTAATGCTTTTGTCAAAGTATAAATGAAAACCTGAAGCTTGAAATAAACTTGTAGTCCCATACCTCGAGTCACAGGCTACATCATTGTCCGCTGACACTGCTCGCCCCTTCAGGCTGATTCCCTGGCTGCTGGCGCTGGACTCCGGCACTAGCTCATTTTTTTATTGTAGAAAAATATTCTATCATATGGATATACCACAGTTTATTTATTCATTCTGCTGTTGAGAGAGATCTTAAAAACTGCTTCCCAGTTTTGCCTATTATGAATAAAGCTGCTATCAATATTACATGCAGGTTTTTGTGTGAACATTAGTTTCCAACTCATTTGGGTAAATATCAAAGAGCACAATTGTTAGAATTATGTGGTAAGAATATGTTTAGTTTTAAAAGAATCTGTCAAATTGTCTTGCAAAGTAGCTGTGCCGTTTTGCATTATCACCAGCAAAGAATGAGAGCTCCTGTTGCTCCACATACTCACCAGCATTTAATCCTGTCACTCTTTTGGACTTTAGATATTCTAAAGGTGTGTAGCGGTCTCTTGTTTGAATTTGCAATTTCCCGATGACAGGTGATATTGAGCATCATTTCACATGTGAATCTACATTCATACATCTTCTTTGGTGAGGTGTCTTTTCAGTTTTTTGCCTATATTTTAGTTGTACTATTTGTTTTCTTACTGTTGTGTTTAAAATGTTCTTGTGTTTTTGTATTCTTGTCCCTTGTCAGATAAGCATTTTACAAAGATTTTCTCCCAGTCTATGGGTTGTCTTTTCATTCTCTTAACAGTGACTTTCACAGAGTAAAAGCTTTTAATTTTAATGAAATCCAAATTATAAATAAGTTATTTCATAGATTGTGCTTTGCATCATATCTAAAGAGCAAGAACCATACCCGTGGTCACCTAGATTTTCACCTGTGGCATCTTCTAGGGGTTTCACTGTTTTGAGTTTTAAACTTTAGGGCTGTGATCCATTTTAAGTTATTTTTTGTGAAAGGTTTAATACTGGTGCCTAGATTCTTTTTTTTTTTTTCAACTTGGATGTCCAGTTGTTTTGGAACCATTTGATGAAGACTATATTTTTCCATTTTATTGCCTTTTGTCCTTTATCAAAGATCAGTTGACAGTGTTGCTGTGGATGCTGTAGTGGGCCTTAAGAAGCATTACTGCCAACAAAGCAAGAGTAGGTGGTCGAATTCCAGGTGAGCTATTTCAAATCTTAAAAGATGATTTGTTTAAAGATGATTTGCTGTTAAAATGTTGCACTAAATCTGCCATCAAATTTGGAGAACTCAGCAGTGGCTACAGGACTAGAAAGGGTCAGTTTTCATTCCAATCCCAAAAAAAGGTAATGCCAAAGAATGTTCAAACTACTATACAATTGCACTCATTCCACATTCTAGGAAGATTATGCTCAAAATCCTTTAAGCTAGGTAAATTTCAGCAGTACATAAACCAAAAACTTCCAGATGTAACAGCTGGATTAAGAAAAGGCAAAGGAGCCAGAGATCAAATTGTCAACATCTGTTGGATCATAGAAAAAGCAGGAGAATTCCAGGGAAAAACATCTACTTTTGCTTCATTGACTACACTAAAGCCTTTGACTATGTGGATCACAACAAACTGTGGAAAATTCTTAAAGAGATAGGAATATCAGACCACCTTTACTGCCTCCTATGAAACCTATATGCAAGTCATGAAGCAACAGTTAGAACCGGACATGAAACAATGGACTGGTTCAAAATTGGGAAAGGAGTACATCAAGGCCATATATTGGCACCCTGCTTATTTAACTTATATGGAGAGTACATCATGTGAAGTGCTAGGCTGGATGAATCACAAGACAGAATGAAGATTGTCAGGAGAAATATCAACAACCTCATACTTTGAGATGACCATTGTAATGGTGGAAAGCAAAGAGGAACTAAGGAGCCTCTTGATCAGGGTGAAAGAGGAGAATGAAAAAGCTGGCTTGAAACTCAACATTCAAAAAATAAAGATCATGGCATCCAGTCCCATTGCTTCATGGCAAATAGATGGGGGAAAAATGGAAACAGTGAGAGATTTTATTTTCTTGGGCTCAAAAATCACTGCAAACAGTGACTGAAGCCACGAAATTATAAGGTGTTTGCTCCTTGGAAGCAAAGCTATGACCAACCTAGATAGCATATTAAACAACAGAGAGATCACTTTGCCAACAAAAGTCCATACGGTAAAAGTTATGCTTTTTCCAGTAGTCATGTATGAATGTGAGAATTGGACCATAAAGAAGGCTGAGTGCTGAAGAATTGGTGCTTTTGAACTGTGGTGCTGGAGAAGACTCTTGAGAGTCCCTTGGACAGAAAAGATATCAAACTAGTCAATACTAAAGGAAATCAGTCCTGAATATTCATTGAAAGGGCTGATGCTGAAGCTGAAGCTCCTGTATTTTGGTCACCTGATGCAAAAGCTGACTCATTGGAAAATACCGTGATGCTGGGAAAGATTGAAAGCAAGAAAAGAAGGGGGCGACAGAGGATGAGATGGTTGGATGGCATCACTGACTCAATGGAGATGAATCTGAGCAAACCCCAGGATATAGTGAAGGGCAGGGAAGCCTGGTGTGCTGCAGTTCATGGGGTTGCAAAGTGTCAGACATGACTGACTGAACAACAATATTCTATAATTTGTAAATATCATATTGCTGTGAATTTTAACCTATCTCTTCCTCATGTGAATGCAAAGGTCTCATTTACTTTACAATGTACATGAAAAAGATATGAAACTTGAGGCAGTCAAAATAATTTCTGACATAGCAAGTATTCAACACAGAATAGCAGCAACATTTTACCCTTACAGCTAAAGATGAGGCACCTAGATGGATTAAAGTTAAAATTTCAGTGGTGAGCATGCCAAAAGTATATAGAAGTAGCAATGTAATATTGTACACCTGAAACTTATATAATGTTACAAACCAATGTCACTTCAACAACAAAAAATACTTCCTTAGGAAAATCAATTATAGAATTCATAATGAAGAGTATGTATATTTTACTATTTGCAAGCTGTGTGCTACACATCCTTTGAGCAAAATGTTATAGTAAACTTCGTATGCACATATATTCCATTGAAAAAGAGTAAAAAATGAATATGAAGCACATAGCCAACTATATGACAATATACAATTGCTAGTAGTATTTTCCCAGGCAAAAAAGAATTGGACAATTTACCCTTTTAAAAAAAAGTGATTGTTAAGAGTCGTGTGATGGAGAAGGAAATGGCAACCCACTCCAGTATTCTTGCCTGGAGAATCCCCACGGACAGAGGAGCCTGGTGTACTACAGTCCATGGGACTGCAAAGAGTCAGACATGACCGAGCAACCAAGCACAAGGGTGGTGTGAAGTTCACTCTAATGAGGTATGAGACCAACTATTGAAACGTTAATGCTATTAAACATTTTTCCAGAATGTAAATAACTAACTTAAATCAATGAAATGCAAGTATTGAATCTACAGAGCTCATTTCTATGTCTGTCTACAATTACCTTCATAATTATATCTTCTGAGAATGAAGAACTAATAAAAATAAATAGAGAGAAATGATAAAAGAAAGTGTAACTTGACAGATCTACTAACTTTATGTAGATAATACTGACAGGCATATCAGTGATTTTTTCCTTGAGTTCTTTTATCATATTTGAGTATATAAGTATATTGAGTTCTTTTTGAGCATATTTCATTTGAAATAAGGTTTTCTTCTCATAACACAGTTTTATTGCTCTTGTTGAAAGATATTGCCTTAAAAAGTCAATGAGACTTTTTGAAACACTCCCCCACTCTGCTCAAAACATTCAAAGGCCCTCTAGTTAGAATATAACAAGGAATAGTAGGCTGATATTTATCAGAAACTATGTGCATAGTTATTCACTTCACACCCTCCTTTCTTTGCAATTCTTATGCTTTACCTGTGGAAGTTGAGTGTTGGTGAACTTAGAAATTGCATCGTGTCTTTCTGGTTTAATGTCAAAAACTACACTGAATGCTAGAGCAAAGCTTGCCAAATCAGTTTGCCACTCACATTGAAGGTGAGTAATGCTTTTCATTAAAGGTTTCAGAATAAGTTCACTTGTTCATTTTGGCTCACTCCATCCCGTCTCTGTAGGTGACATTATCACATGTCTTTGTCTCATGTCATAATATATATCTATTCTCTGTCATTTACAGAGGCCAAATATTTTGGTGTTATTGAGAAGAAAGCCTGGCTTCACTACTACCTAGGTGAAGCAGAAGGTAAATGTCCTGTGCCTATTAGGTATCTTCAAATGGACTGCACAATAATAATAGACTGACTAATGACACAAACAAAAAGAGAAACAGTTAATGTGAGTTTCTGCTGTATGCCTTTTTGTACTCCTGACCTGAGGGAAAAGTGAAGAATTCATTCAAAGGGTTAAGATTGTAGAAAAGATAAAAGTAATACCACATGTAACATCATCTTAGACTCTGGTTTCACATACATTGGATCTGTTGTTTATTTACAGCAAGTTAATTAAGCTTTGTGTTGGATGTTTACCCTCATAAGAGTTTTATAACCCTAAAAGTCAATCTGCTTCTTTTTCTTAGGATTAACATAGAGGAAGTACTTCAATTTAATATGAAAGAGTCTTAACCCTAGACTGGAGAAAAAATTTCTTGCATATACAAGGCCATTTAATGCTATTGCTTCTAATGTAATAATGTAGGTACACTTTACCCATTGGAATTCAGCCTTGAAGACTTTTCAGTTCAGATTATCTCCCATCCCAATGTAGACCATCCTATAATGGGAGAAGAGCTTTGTACTATATATTCTGCATTTTGTTTCCTTGGGCTAGTGTCATGGTACAACTAGATATCTATGAAATTAAGTGGCTTTTGCAAAATTTAAACCCTATTCTCATAGCATCAGTGAGAAGAAACATCCCATAAATGGTTTTTTCACATACTCCAGGTCAATATCTTGTCCAGATTATGCAACTTTTTTTTCTTTTTGAACTGAAAGGCACATTAAAGTTTGCTAATGTCTTAGTTACTCTAAATTAATATGGTGAGTATGACTGCTGTTTTGAATTCTAGAAACTGGAACCGATTTTGGTGCTCTGTCTGAGATCATTCAGTCCTTTAATTGAATCAGTGGTCACTAAGAAAGGAGGCTGCAGCTTCTCCAGAGTGGTGAAGTGACCAAGTCAGCTCTCAATTTAGCCAGCAGTGAACCTTAACAAAACCATGTGCACCAGGGAGTTCTTGACTCAAGTTTTGCAAGTTGGAAAAGGGGTGGTTTTTCATTTTCTTTGAGTCTTAATGTTATTGTTGTTCAATCACGAAGTCATGTCCAACTCTTTGCGACCCCATGGACTGCAGCACTCCAGGCTTTCCTGTCATTTAACTATCTGCCAGAGTTTGTTCAAATTCACATCCATTGAGTCAGTGATGCTATCTAACCATCTCATCCTCTGCTGCCTACTTCTTAATAAAGGATATGTAAAATTAACATGTAAAGGTTATATGCTGTGTATACTCAGAATAAGGAAAGATTGGCATTTATCCTAGGATTAAAAAGAGAAGGTTAGAAGGGACCGTAGGGAACTTCTGGCCTTGAAATTGATCTCCAATTGTTCAGAGTTCAGACAGTCATCCAAATATAAACTTATTTTACTTTAGAAATTTTTAATGGTTAGTTTTTATTTTAATCTACAGAATACATATTAGATCAGCCAGATTTGGAAACCATAACTCAAAAAAAACATAAACCAGCTTACCTGCATTTTGCATTATTGTATGATTGGTGAAAATATTTTCCTTGTGTGAATACATAACTGAATATTAATGGTGTCAATCAAAATATAGAATCAGTCAACAAACTTTTTTATTTTTCAGATCAGTTCAGTTCAGTCGCTCAGTCGTGTCCGACTCTTTGAGACCCCATGAATTGCAGCACGCCAGGCCTCCCTGTCCATCACCAACTCCCGGAGTTCACTCAGAATCACGTCCATCGAGTCAGTGATGCCATCCAGCCATCTCGTCCTCGGTTGTCCCCTTCTCCTCCTGCCCCCAATCCCTCCCAGCATCACAGTCTTTTCCAATGAGTCAACTCCTCTCATGAGGTGGCCAAAGTATTGGAGTTTCAGCTTTAACATCATTCCTTCCAAAGAAATCCCAGGGCTGATCTCCTTCAGATGGACTAGTTGGATATCCTTGCAGTCCAAGGGACTCTCAAGAGTCTTCTCCAACACCACAGTTCAAAAGCATCAATTCTTCAGCGCTCAGCCTTCTTCACAGTCCAACTCTCACATCCATACATGACCACTGGAAAAACCATAGCCTTGACTAGACGGACCTTAGTTGGCAAAGTAATGCCTCTCCTTTTGAATATGCTGTCTAGGTTGGTCATAACTTTTCTTCCAAGGAGTAAGTGTCTTTTAATTTCATGGCTGCAGTCACCATCTCCAGTGATTCTGGAGACCCCAAAAATAAAGTCTGACACTGTTTTCACTGTTTCCCCATCTATTTCCCATGAAGTGATGGGACCGGATGCCATGATCTTCGTTCTCTGAATGTTGAGCTTAAAGCCAACTTTTTCACTCTCCTCTTTCACTTTCATCAAAAGGCTTTTTAGCTCCTCTTCACTTTGCCATAAGGGTGGTGTCATCTGCATATCTGAGGTTATTGATATTTCTCCTAGCAATCTTGAGTCCAGCTTGTGTTTCTTCCAGTCCAGAGTTTCTCATGATGTACTCTGCATGTAAGTTAAATAAGCAGGGTGACAATATACAGCCTTGACAGACTCCTTTTCCTATTTGGAAACAGTCTGCTGTTTCATGTCCAGTTCTAACTGTTGCTTCCTTACCTGCATACAGATTTCTCAAGAGGCAGGTTAGGTGGTCTGGTATTCCCTTCTCTTTCAGAATTTTCCACAGTTTATTGTGGTCCAAACAGTGAAAGGCTTTGGCATAGTCAATAAAGCAGAAATAGATGTTTTTCTGGAACTCTCTTGCTTTTTCCATGATCCAGCAGATGTTGGCAATTTGATCTCTGGTTCCTCTGCCTTTTCTAAAACCAGCTTGAACATCAGGGAGTTCATGGTTCACGTATTGCTGAAGCCTGGCTTGGAGAATTTGAGCATTACTTTACTAGCATGTCAGATGAGTGCAATTGTGTGGTAGTTTGAGCATTCTTTGGCATTGCCTTTCTTTGGAATTGGAATGAAAACTGAGCTTTTCCAGTCCTGTGGCCACTGCTGAGTTTTCCAAACTTGCTGGCATATAAAGTGCAGAAATTTCACAGCATCATCTTTCAGGATTTGAAACAGCTCCACTGGAATTCCATCACCTGCATGAACTTTGTTCGTAGTGATGCTTTTTAAGGCCCACTTGACTTCACGTTCCAAGATGTCTGGTTCTAGATTAGTGACCACATTATCATGATTATCTGGGTCATGAAGATCTTTTTTGTACAGTTCTTCCTTGTACTCTTGCCACCTCTTCTTAATATCTTCTGCTTCTGTTAGGTCCAGACCATTTCTGTCTTTTATCGAGCCCATCTTTGCATGAAATGTTCCCTTGGTAGCTCTAATTTTCTTGAAGAGATCTCTAGTCTTTCCCATTCTGTTCTTTTCCTCTATTTCTTTGCCTTGATTGCTGAAGAAGGCTTTCTTATCTCTTGTGGCTATTTTTTGGAACTCTGCATTCAGATGCTTATATCTTTCCTTTTCTCTATTGCTTTTCACCTCTCTTCTCTTCACAGCTATTTGTAAGGCCTCCCCAGACAGCCATTTTGCTTTTTTGCATTTCTTTTCCATGGGGATGGTCTTGATCCCTGTCTCCTGCACAATGTCACGAACTTCATTCCATAGTTCATCAGGCACTCTATCTATCAGATCTAGGCCCTTAAATCTATTTCTCACTTCCACTGTATAATCATAAGGGATTTGATTTAGGCCATACCTGAATGGTCTAGTGGTTTTCCCTACTTTCTTCAATTTAAGTCTGAATTTGTAGTTAAGGAGTTCATGATCTGAGCTACAGTCAGCTCCTGGTCTTGTTTTTGTTGACTTTATAGAGCTTCTCCATCTTTGGCTGCAAAGAATATAATCAATCTGATTTCGGTGTTGACCATCTGGTGATGTCCATGTGTAGAGTCTTCTCTTGTGTTCTTGGAAGAGTGTGTTTACTATGACCAGTGCATTTTCTTGGCAAAACTCTATTAGTCTTTGCCCTGCTTCATTCCGCATTCCAAGGCCAAATTTGCCTGTTACTCCAGGTGTTTCTTGACTTCCTACTTTTGCATTCCTGTCCCCTATAATGAAAAAGACATCTTTTTTTGGTGTTAGTTCTAAAAGGTCTTGTAGGTCTTCATAAAACCGTTGAACTTCAGCTTCTTCAGCATAGAAACGCGTTGGAATAAAGTAAGAACAACCTTTACAACTACATTCCTTACTGAAGCATAATAACTAGATTATACAGTCTACACATCACATTTCATGTACTCTATAGCTAGTGCCAGTATTAGATTTAAGTAGTTCAGCTGCACAGTTATCAAATATGGCTTTTTGGAAGATTAACCTAGAGTCTTATTGATATACTTAACAAAAACTATTTTTCTAATATTTATTTTAATATTTGTTGCTCCTTAATTGTACCTGACAGCCTCTATGCCTCAAGTTTAATCACCAATAAATGGTGAAGAGAATAGATAGTATCACCTAGACTGACAATATCCCAGATTTATTCTTTTGCTACAAAAACTAGAAATTGTGAGTTGCAAACTGATGTCTTAATCAGTCTTAAGAGAATAATCTTTATTTCATTTTTATGAAATAAAGATTCCATCTATCTTTACATGTTTTCAGAAAGTAGCATGATTTAGAAGAATGAACAATTATTTTGAAGCAGGTGGACTGGGGTTTGTCCTGATTCTACTAGCTGTATTTTAAGTGATATGCTTAAAATCTCTGAATCTCATTTTCCTTATTGGGAAAATGAGAGTTTAACAATACCTGCTTCTCAGGATTGCTGTTAAGTTTTAATTAAATTTATAGAAAAGACGTAGTATAGAACATGGAAAAGAGTAGGTTTTCAATAGGCCTTCACTTGTCTCTCTCAATAGTTTTCATTTATTGGAATTACAAACATTCCAAGTGTATTCTAAATCATCAACTATAATGTATATAATATGAATAAGCTTTTAGAGCATACCAGAAACCATTGGTTTAACCTATATTTCTAATTAAGCCTGCAAAATCATAAAATAACATACTTTAAATTTAAGGGCAATTGTTTGTTAAATTAGTGACAGGCATCATTTAATTTCCTGAAAATATGAGACTCAGCACATTTTATCTTATGACCCTTCCTACATAAGGTTCTCAATTTTGTAATGAGCACTAACATGGATAAAAGTATTTGCTTTTCCTAAGTAAGCAAAGCAAACTCATTTGAACAAGAGTTTCTCCTTTCTGGTTGGGAACAGGGAACATGTATTGCTATAGTTACCAGTAGAATTGCTATAACTTGACAGAATTTGTGTATGGCCAAAATAAGTCATGCTAAGTACCTTAAAATAATACAGAATGACCCAGGAAAGGAATGTGAAGATTAAATACTGTCAAGGATTAGAAAAGAACACCACAAACCTGAACCTTAATTAGGTAGGTCCACAGTGGATTTCATATAGGATATAGAGTACTGTGAAATGAATAATATCATGCCATTATATAATCTGAGGGCAACTGAAAACTCACCCCCAATAAAATCTAACATAGATAGGTCTCCTTAATCTCTTAGGATCAAATAACTCAAAAGATAACTGAGCTGTGACTCAGCCAGTGATAAGGAGAGATAAGAGCTGAGTTAGGATATAGAGCCAGACATCTTGGAATGTGAAGTCAAGGGGGCCTAAGAAAGCATCACTAAGAACAAAGCTAGTGGAGGTGATGGAATTCCAGTTGAGCTATTTCAAATCCTGAAAGATGATGCTGTGAAAGTGCTGCACTCAATAGGCCGGCAAATTTGGAAAACTCAGCAGTGGCCACAGGACTGGAAAAGGTCAGTTTTCATTCCAATTCTAAAGAAAGGCAATGCCAAAGAATGCTCAAACTACCACACAATTGCACTCATCTGACATGCTAGTAAAGTAATGCTCAAAATTCTCCAAGCCAGGCTTCAGCAATACGTGAACCATGAACTCCCTGATGTTCAAGCTGGTTTTAGAAAAGGCAGAGGAACCAGAGATCAAATTGCCAACATCTGCTGGATCATGGAAAAAGCAAGAGTTCCAGAAAAACATCTATTTCTGCTTTATTGACTATGCCAAAGCCTGACTGTGTGGACCACAATAAACTGTGGAAAATTCTGAAAGAGATGGGAATACCAGACCACCTGACCTGCCTCTTGAGAAATCTGTATGCAGGTCAGGAAGCAACAGTTCGAACTGGACATGGAACAGCAGACTGTTTCCAAATAGGAAAAGGAGTATGTCAAGGCTGTATATTGTCACCCTGCTTATTTAACTTCTATGCAGAGTACACCATGAGAAATGCTGGACTGGAAGAAACAAAGCTGGAATCAAGAGTGCCAGGAGAAATATCAATAACCTCAGATATGCAGATGACACCACCCTTATGGCAAAGTGAAGAGGAGCTAAAAAGCCTTTTGATGAAAGTGAAAGAGGAGAGTGAAAAAGTTGGCTTAAAGCTCAACATTCAGAAAACAAAGATCATGGCATCTGGTCCCATCACTTCATGGGAAATAGATGGGGAAACAGTGCCAGATTTTATCTTTTTGGGCTCCAAAATCACTGGAGATGGTGACTGCAGCCATGAAATTAAAAGACGCTTACTCCTTGGAAAAAAAGTTATGACCAACCTATATAGTATATTCAAAAGCAGAAACATTACTTTGCCAACTAAGGTCCATCTAGTCAAGGCTATGGTTTTTCCAGTGGTCATGTATGGATGTGAGAGTTGGACTGTGAAGAAGGCTGAGTGCCGAAGAATTGATGCTTTTGAACTATGGTTTTGGAGAAGACTCTTGAGAGTCCCTTGGACTGCAAGGAGATCCAACCAGTCCATCTGAAGGAGATCAACCCTGGGATTTCTTTGGAAGGAATGATGCTAAAGCTGAAACTCCAGTACTTTGGCCACCTCATGTGAAGAGTTGACTCATTGGAAAAGACTCTGATGCTGGGAGGGATTGGGGGCAGGAGGAGAAGGGGACGACCGAGGATGAGATGGCTGGATGGCATCACGGACTCGATGGACGTGAATCTGAGTAAACTCCAGGAGATGGTGATGGACAGGGAGGCCTGACGTGCTGCGATTCATGGGGTTGCAAAGAGTCGGACACGACTGAGTGACTGAACTGAACTGGGATCCTATAGAAGTAAATCACTGAGGAGAAGATCAAGTCCTAGGACTCCCAAGTTAGGAAGCTATAGGGTGGCAATGCTGTTAAAAGACAGTTGTAAAATCACAGTAAGAAATGGAATAGTCAAAAGCATTTTAATAGTATTTTGCCTTCCTACAAAACCTTTCACATAGTCTCATTTTCTGCTCCCTAGAATTCTATAGACCAGTGTGTTAGTCATTCAGTCATGTTTGACTTTTTGCAGCCCCGTGCATTATAGCGCACCAGGCTCCTATGTCCATGGCATTCTCCAGGCAAGAATACTGGAGTGGGTTGCCATGGCCTCCTCCAGGGGATCTTCCCAACCCAGGTATAAAATCTGGGTCTTCTGAATTGCAGGCAGTTCAGTTCAGTTCAGTTCAGTTGCTCAGTCGTGTCCGACTCTTTGCAACCCCATGAATCGCAGCACGCCAGGCATCCCTGTCCATCATCAACTCCCGGAGTTCACTCAGACTCACGTTCATCGAGTCCGTGATGCCATCCAGCCATCTCATCCTCGGTCGTCCCCTTCTCCTCCTGCCCCCAATCCCTCCCATCATCACAGTCTTTTCCAATGAGTCAACTCTTCTCATGAGGTGGCCAAAGTACTGGAGCTTCAGCTTTAGCATCATTCCTTCCAAAGAAATCCCAGGGCTGGTCTCCTTCAGATGGACTAGTTGGATCTCCTTGCAGTCCAAGGAACTCTCAAGAGTCTTCTCCAACACCACAGTTCAAAAGCATCAATTCTTCGGCACTCAGCCTTCTTCACAGTCCAACTCTCACATCCATACATGACTACTGGAAAAACCATATCCTTGACTAGACGGGCCTTAGTCGGCAAAGTGATGTCTCTGCTTTTGAACATGCTATCTAGGTTGGTCACAACTTTTATTCCAAGGAGTAAGCGTCTTTTAATTTCATGGCTGCAGTCACCATCTGCAGTGATTTTGGAGCCCCCAGAAATAAAGTCTGACACTGTTTCCACTGTTTATCCATCTATTTCCCCTGTTTTCCCATCTATTTCCCATAAAGTGATGGGACCGGATGCCATGATCTTCATTTTCTGAATGTTGAGCTTTAAGCCAACTTTTTCACTCTCCTCTTTCACTTTCATCAAGAGGCTTTTTAGTTCCTCTTCACATCTGAGCCACCGGGGACAAGGCTGACACAAAAGCTAGACAGATATAATAACTTTCTTAAGGTTCTACATCCAAGATCTCTGACTTCATGCCCTTTCCACTACTATCACATCACTTCTGAAGAATAAGCATAAAGTTCTGTGTTTAATTCTTCAAAGTGAATGGAGCCAAGTTGAGTAGAGAGCAGAGCTATCATCGAATGAGGAAACTATCCATGGGTCAATATTGTATATCCCAAACTGAGCAGACAATCTTTCAGGGAAATTCGGTGACCAGAGTTCAGAGATATGACTAGACTAGGAAAGAGTAGTTTGTGAGAATGGGCTGGTTGTTTCCAGTATACATTCTCCCCTTGTTTGTTTAATAATAAAGTGTCTGATATTTAGCTAAGTATAAAGCAAACCATCTGAAAAGTACATTTCTCAGTATCTGTCATAATAAGGTACATCATAATCTAAGTTGTGATGATAAGAGTTGAACAAAAGTGATAACTGAGACTTCTGGGTTATGTCATTAAGGAAAGAGCATGCCCTCCACTCTCCTCTATCCATCCAACTAGTTAATATGTGGATAAAGAGAGCAGTAACTGGAGCAACCATGTAAGATACGAGCTGCCACTTCAATCATGTCAATGACAGATTCAAAAGACAGAAGTCTCTGAATACCGTGTAGTCAAGACTGGCTCTGGACTACTCACCCTGATTTATTGTGTGAGAAATAAGCCTTTATATTTTTGAGCCACTGTTATTTTGGCTCTATTATGGAAGAAAAATCTATATCTTAACTTTAGAAATTTTGAGCTGAAATTAAGGGAAATTCAGTTACAAAGGGAAAGCAATTTAGCTTTTTCTAGGATCAAGGGAATAAAAAAGAGTATATTTCACATTGGAATCAAGAGTGCTCCATGCTTAGTTGTTCAGTTATGTCCAACTCTTTGCGACCCCATGGATTGTAGCCCACCAAGCTCCTCTATCCATGGGGTTTTTTCCATGCAAGAATACTGGAGTGGGTTGCCATTTCCTTCCTTAGGAGTCTTTCCCACCCAGGGCTTGAACTAGTGTCTTCTGTCTCCTACATTGCAGATGGATTCTTTACTGTTGAACCATCGGGGAAGCTCAGAATGAAGAGCAAATTAGTAGAATAATATAAAGGCAAGTTAGTAATGAAAGAGGGGAATATAGACGTGGTAACTGATCTAATGGAAAATGGAGTCACTAGTGACAGAAAGCTGTAGCTAGACAAGAGCAACCTCTGTCTCAAAGTCTGCCTGGAGCCATATGTGATCTCATGGTATAACCGGTAACAAGAAATGTATCTGTTTTCTTAACAGATACTTTCTCAACAGTTTCATTAATTGGTTTCCAGGGATGATATGAAAGTTTCATTTCATATTACAAAATCCATTGAGTAATAGAGATTGCTTGAGTTCAATGTTAAGAATAATCCTGAAGCCATACCTGGGTGTAGAAGTGAGGAGCAGTGGCAGATATATTTTGTGTGTGCCATCTTCCAGTTCGAGTTTATAGGGACAGTAGTATAATGATGGACAATGGGAATGAGACTTGGAAATAATATTTTTTTGTTATCATTTGATAAGTCGTCCTGAGAGTTATGTTGGATATGATTTCCAGAACTGTTTAGCTGCTGAATACGGTTGGAAAGCAATAGAAGAATGTGAATTAATGAGATGCAAAAGGTATTTATAGAATCAAGGGTAGGAACAATAAGCAGAGTTACAAGAGACAGTTGGTCAGCGGAGATGAAGGGTTCTGAACTTTACATGCCTCTCATTAACATACTCTTGACCTTTAATTTAATGTTTGAATGTTGCATTATAGGCAGCTTCCCTGAAATATTTTTCATAAGAGAATAATTCTGGATAAAGGTCTTTGTGAAACAATTTAATTTGTCTAACTTTTTAAAATTCTCATAAGGCAATATTAAGAGGTCAATATGTCAACTGTAGAGGATCACTTCCTGATTTTTATGTTTCCAATACTTTCTTAAATGTATATTTAAATTGTAACTTCATAGACTTCTCTTAAAAAACACAGACTTACCATTTTCTTGAATAAGAGGTAGCAGGAGCATTCTCTTAAAAGTGCCCCCACATACTTGTTTCATCTTTTTACTTATCTATAATTTCATTTTATTCTAAATGAACGAATTCTAATTTATATTATGAAACAATATATAAAAAATGATTTTTGAAATTGTCTTTTATTTATGTATAACTGATGTACAACTTTATATTAGTTTCAGGTGTACAACATAATGATTCAATATTTGTATATATTGTGAAATGATCACCATTAAAAGTCTAGTTAACATGCATAACTATATAGCTACAGATTTTTTTTCTTATAAGATTTACTCTTGGTAAATATGCAATACAGTTTTACTAGTCATGGTCAGCATGCTGCTGCTACTGCTGCTAGTCACATCAGTCATGTCTGACTCTGTGCGACCCCATAGATGGTGGCCCACCAGGCTCCCCTCCCTGGAATTCTCCAGGCAAGCATACTGAAGTGGGTTGCCATTTCCTTCTCCAGTGCATGAAAGTGAAAAGTGAAATTGAGGTTGCTCAGTCGGGTCTGACTCTTCACGACCCCACAGACTGTAGCCTACCAGGCTCCTCCGTCCATGGGATTTCCCAGGCAAGAGTACTGGAGTTGGTTGTCATTGCCTTCTCCAACAGTCAGCATGTTGTACGTTAAATCCCATGATTTATTTATACTATTATGGGAGGTTTATACTTTTGACTCTTTTCACCTATTTCTTGCACCCTTCATCCTCCATTTCTGCAATCACAAACATGTTCTCTGTATCTGTGAGTATGGCTTGTTTGTTTTAGATTTCACACATAAATCCATTAACCTATTGATGTACACCTATATTGCTTCTGTATCTTGTCTATTGTGAAAAATTCTGTCCTGAACATGGCGGAGTGCACATATCTTTTCAAGTTACTGTTTTAACTTTCTTTGGATAAATACCTAGAAATGGAATTGCTGGACATATTATAGTTCTATTTTTATTTTTTAAGATGCCTCCATAGTGGAAAAGTTGGGTTAAAGCTGAACATTCAGAAAACTAAGATCATGGCATCTGGTCCCATCACTTCATGGCAAATAGATGGGGAAACAGTGGAAACAGTGTCAGACTTTATTTTTTTAAGCTCCAAAATCACTACAGACGGTGACTGCAGCCATGAAATTAAAAGATGCTTACTCCCTGGAAGGAAAGTTATGACCAACCTAGATAGCATATTAAAAAGCAGAGACATTATTTTGCCAACAAAGGTCCGTCTAGACAAAGCTATGACTTTTCCAATAGTCACATATGGATGTAAAAGTTGGACTGTGAAGAAAGCTGAGCGCCGAAGAATTGATGCTTTTGAACTGTGGTGTTGGAGAAGAATCTTGAGAGTCCCTTGGACTGCAAGGAGATCCAACCAGTCCATTATAAAGGAGATCAGTCCTGGGATTTCTTTGGAAGGAATGATGCTAAAGCTGAAACTCCAGTACTTTGGCCACCTCATGCGAAGAGTTGACTCATTGGAAAAGACTCTGATGCTGGAAGGGATTGGGGCCAGGCAGGAGGAGAAGGGGACGATAGAGGATGAGATGGCTGGATGGCATCACCGACTCGATGGACGTGGGTTTGGGTGAACTCCAGGAGTTGGTGATGAACAGGGAGGCCTGGTGTGCTGCAATTCATGGGATCGCAAAGAGTCGGACACGACTGAGCGACTGAACTGAATTGATACTATTTCCATACTGGCTACACCAATTTACCTCCTCATGAACAGAGTACAAGGGTTTCCTTTGCTCTGCATTTTGCCAACATTTATTACTTATAGACATTTTGATGATCATAATTCTGACAGGTGTAAAGTGATATCTCACTGGGATTTTGATTTTCAGTTCCCTGATAATTATTGATGTTGTACATCTTTTCATGTGCCTGTTGACCATTTGTATGTCTATTTTTGTGGAAAAAAAAAAACCTGTTTAGATTCTCTGCCCATTTTCTAATCAGATTTTTTTGTTTTTTGTTATTGAGTTGTATGAGATCTTTACTTATTTAGGATATTAACACCTTATCTGACCTATGATTTGCACACATTTTCTTCCATTCAGTAAGTTAGTTTTTCATTTGTTACTGGCTTCCTTTTCTGTGCAGAGGCACTTTCATTTGATGTAGTCCCATCTTTTTTTCTTTCTTTTTTTTTTTTTTTTGCTTTTGTTGTCTTTGCTTTTGGTGTCAAATCCAAAAAATCATCACCAAGATCAATGTTAAGGGGTTTATCATTTATGTTTATGGTTTCAAGTCTTATGTTCAAGTATTTAATCCATTTTGAATTTGCTTTTGTGTATGGTGTAAGACAGTGGTCCAGTTTCATTCTTATGTTTGTTCAGTTTCATTCTTATGCTTGTTCAGTTTGCCCAGCACCATTTATTGAAGAGAATGTCTCTTCACCATTGTATATTCCTGATTCCTATATCATAACTTAATTGATCATATATGTTCAGATTTACTTTTGGCTCTCTATTTTTTTCCACTGATATGTATGTCTATTATTCATACCAATACAATCTCTTTTGATTCCTACAATTTTGTAATAAATATTGAAATCAAGACATGTGATCCCTCCAGCTTTGTTCTTTTTTCTCAAAATTGCTTTGGCTATTTGGAGTGGTTCTATACAAATTTTAGAATTATTCTATTTCTGAGAAAAATCACATTGGAGTTTTGATAGGATTTTATTGAATCTGTAGATTGTTTTGGGTAGTGTGGACATTTTAAAAATTACAAATTATATTCAATGGACATGAGATATTTTTCCATTTATTTGTGTCTTCTTCAATTTCTTTCAATGTCTTATGCAGTTTTCCATGTGTAGATCTTTCACCTCTTAAGTTTGTTCATAGATATTTTATTCTTTTTTATAGAATTGTAAATGGGATTGTTTTCATTTTTTCCTTTCTGCTAGTTTATTGTTATTATATAGAATCACAACAAATTTTTATATATTTTTTATCCTGCAACTTTACTGATTTTGTTTATTAGTTCTAACATTTTTTGACAATTTTCAATATTTTCTGTATATAATATCAGGTCATCTGCAAATAATGATAGTTTTACCCTCCCTTCCAATTTAGATGCCTTTTATTTCTTTTTCTTGCCTAATTAATGTGGCTAGAACTTGCAATACTACTTTTAATAAAAGTAGTGAAAGTGAGCATCTTTTTCTTGTTTCTGACCTTAGAGGAAAGGTTTTCAACTTTCCACCTTGGGTATGATTTTAAGATGAAAAAATATTTTAATTTTAAAAGCTAAATGGTCTTTAAAATAAAAATGATGCACACAACTAAGCTTGGAAAAAAATATCTTCAAATGTTAATAGTGATTATGTTTGATGATCAACTATGTGTGTTTTTTTTTCTTTCTTCAATTTATTTTAATTTAAAAAATTACCTTGTATGAATATGTGTTACTTTATAACAGAAGAGCCATAAAAATACCTTAATGTAAAAGAAAAAAATATCCTATAATTCTAATCGTCTTCTGAGAAGACCTTTGGGGAAAAAATGCATAGTTATCTAAACTCCTGGGAAGTCCTAGGAAAATTTCAAATCTATTTTATTAAGTATTTTCTGTAGGTTTGGTTAGTTCTTTCTCCTACCTAACTCACTTTTCTTTCCTTGCTGTCATTGAATGACCTCTCTGTTTTACTCACTTTTTATTTATTTTCTGTTGTTTTTAATTCCCTTTCCCACATAACTATTGATAATATTTTATTGAAAACACTGATGCTTTGTGTTAAGTAGCATAGCTTCCTTTCAAACAGGCTCTGTAGTAGGAAAAATCATTTCTAAAAGTATAAAGAAAATCTCTATGTTTGGTTATGAATTAAAGCTTTCCAAATTTCACCTACTTTTGCCATATACACAGAAGACACAGAGAGGAGTGGTGTGATGTCCTTTTGGAATGGAATGGCATGAGAAATTCAAAGAAGGCCTTAGATATTTTGGAAAACTTCCAGTAGAGTATTGGTAGAGTTTATACTCTTAACTGTGAAAAGGGTAGACTCAAGCCCAAATAAGGGTATAAAAAGAGTGTGATTCATACAATTGGCCTAGCCATAAAGAGAACAACTGCTAGTCCTTTCTTGAATTTTTGGCTGAGGTAAGTAATAGGAGAGAGAATGGTACATATGATTGTGTTTTGCATAATGATACAGATATTACTTCAATGACAGAGTCTGGTTTAGACTCTAGAAGGTTGTTAAGTGGCCAACAGGGAATTAAACCTGGCAAAATGGACTCTACACATTGGTGTGGTGGCAACAGGCAGGAGCCAAAGATATGAAGGTGCTTGGAGGCCATGTTAGAAGCTGTAAAAAATACTAGCATCTAGAAGGCGTTTAGGGAGTTATTTGGTCAGGTCACTATTTAGGAATGTCTCTCTGACAGTTATGTGAATAACGGATTGGAAGAAGAGAACAATGAAAGCAGGAACAAAAAATGAGAACTTCAACAAGTACAAATGGAAAGAGGTAAATGTGCAAATGTGGTATCAGCACTAGAATCAGCAGAGCTTGAAACTATGATATGTTTTTATAAGTGTGAGTAAAGGCATAAGACATAGTAGATCATAGATGGATGATCACCATATATGGTTATAAGCATTTGCAAGTATTTTGTGGCAAGACAAATTATCTGGCTTTGCATAATTTTGAAGTTGACAGAAAAGAATATTACTGGTATCCAACACAGTAGACATAATATACCACAATGTATCCAGGTCAGACACACAGATTTTCCAAAGAAATAAAATATTTGACTAAAGAATATAATCAAGGAATATTACCAAAATTCTAAAAGTGAATTTACTCAACTTTTAAAATATCTGGGATACCCAGTGAATTAAAATTGTATATTATATGAGATGGAGAAATGCTACTAGGATAGCAAATCTTACCCTACCAATGCAAATGGTTTGATTTCTCACAAGGACAGTTGTTATATTATGGTGAGAACTAGTAACTGTGTCTATTGAAAAGCAACATACACGAGGTGCTAGAAATAATGAAACAGAAGAAAATGAATCAAGAACTAATGAACAACTGAGTAAAACACAATCAGCAGGAAAAGTGACTGAGCTGAAATGAACCAACTGATCACTTCATATTTTTCTATATTCTGGTTTGGCCCACTTATTTGTCTGTGTGTGTGCTAAGTCATTTCAGTTTTGTCTAACTCTTTATGACCCTATGGGCTGTAGCCAGCCAGGCTCCTTTGCCCATGGAATTCTCCAGGCAAGAATACTGGAATGGGTAGCCATTCCCTTCTCCAAGGAATTTTTCCAACCCAGGGATCGAATCCGCATCTCTTATGTCTTTTGCATTGGCAGGTGGGTTCTTTACCACTAGAGTCACCTGGGAAGCCCACATTTAATTACTTATTACCCACCAATTCCAAATTACAGTATCACAGTGCTAAATTCACTCTCATCAATGATGCCAGAAACATAGCTCCAGAACACTCATTATTACTCTTTCTTGCCATGGATGTGCTTAGTCACTCATCCATGTCCAACTCTTTGTGGCTGCAGCCTTCCAGGCTCCTCTGTCCATGGGGACTCTGCAGGCAAGAATACTGAAGTGGATTGCCATGCCCTTCTCCAGGGGTTCTTTCCAACCCAATAATCGAACTGGGGTCTCCTACATTGCAGGCAGATTCTTTACCAGCTGAGTTACCAGGGAAGCCTCCCCACCCCCAAATGCTATTCCCATTTCTTCCTTCATTCCACTCATGTAGCAAAATATTATCAGTTCTATTCCTTTCAGTGTTCCCCTGTTAAACTTGATCAGTCACTTTATTAACAGAGAATCTTATTTCCTGTGTTGCTAAGTCACGTCAGTCATGTCCAACTCTGTGCGACTCCACAGACAGCAGCCCACCAGGCTCCTGTCCCTGGGATTCTCCAGGCATGAATACTGGAGTGGGTTACCATTTCCTTCTCCAGTGCATGAAAGTGAAGTCGCTCAGTTGTGTCTGACTCTTCGCAACCCCATGGACTGTAGCCTACCAGGCTCCTCCGTCCATGGGATTTCCCAGGCAAGAGTACTAGAGTGGGTTGCCATTGCATAGTTATATCTAAAATATTCTCACTTTTCAGGCACTGGGCACATGTAGACCAGTTTGCCTAATCTACACAAAGTGCACTACTTCCCATAATTTAGTTATTAATTGCATGGGATTTGGACTTTCTGCTAATCTCAAAAGGTAATTTCTTCCCTTTTTGGACTTCTGCCTTCCAATAATACATCCACCAGTAAATGTGCAATAGTTAAAAATATTGTGAATGTGTATGCTTTGGTAGATGGATAAGAAAACCTTATTGAGTACATGGTCAAGATGTTATCTTCTATGGCAAAAGAGATAAAATTCGATATAATATCAGATAAATACCAGGCTTAAGTGGGTTTCCCTGGTGGCTAAGATGGTAAAGAATTTGTCTGTAATGCAGGAGACCAAGGTTCAGTTCCTGGGTTGGAAACATCCCCTGGAGAATGGAATGGCTACCCACTCCATTATTCTTGCCTAGAAAATTCCATGGGCAGAGGAACCTGGAGGATTCATGAGGTCTCAAAGAGTCTGACAGGACTGAGCAACTAACACTTTCACTTTTCACCAAGCTTAGGTACATCATGGTGACTGAGAAGAAGGAGTCCAGGTGGAAAACTAAGGATACTTGTTTGGTTGTGGATGAGAAGTGCAGCATTGGTTGAAGGGAGTGAATGTATATAGTGCCAAGAGTTACTAATTTGTGATGGTCAAATACCTATGGCTGATTCATGTTGATGTTTGGCAGAAACCAAACATAATTAAGTAAAGCAATTATCCTTTAATTAAAACATAAATTTAAAATAAAAAAAAAGACTCATTGGGATACTCACTATAATGTTTTTATGTTGATATGAAAAGGTAATACATTTAGCAGTGAAACTAATGTTCTCCAATAATTCTGACAAATAAATATGCTATCTTGGCTTTGCATTTTTCAATGACCTATATCACATAAAATATACTTAAAGAATTATAGTAATCCAATTACTAGAAGTTCATCACATTTTATTTCTGAGTGGATCAAGTGATGTGATGTACTGATAAAAACATGCCCATCAGGGACCAGATGTCTACATTTTTATGAAAATGAAAGATGGTTGTGAAAAGGAACTTGCAATGTTAAAATGTATTTAATCTTGCTTGCAATTATTGTGTTGTGTTAATAATGGAAAGTTTAGTATTAATATGACAAACAATGTTAGAAAAAAATCAACCTTGGTTTGAAAGATTCAAGATGAATCAGGTAGACAGGGAGAGGGCATTACTGCACCCATCACTAGTTATTAGGAAGAATTTACAGTGCATATGACAGTCTGGTTTGCTCATTTAATTCTTCTCGAGGTGCATGCAAGTGTTTGTGTCTATAATCATTCAATTAGCCAGTGTTAATCAACCAATATTTTTGCCAACTTATTTGTAATATAAAATGAAACCATCTCACTTAGTAATGTGAAGGTTCAGAAAATAAAGCTGTACCAATTCTTCAAGTCATTAACAGCCACCAAAAAAAAGTTTAATTGATACACTTAAAAGTGCATTTTGTTTTAAAATAATACTGTGAAGTGCTACACATTTTTTAAAGGGTTATTGTGACACAAGGGCAAATAGAAAAATACATATTATATAGAAATCTATGCATTGGCTTACCATTAAACTCAACATTAGCCTCACTTTATCCCAATGTTAAGAGATATAGCAGGATCCTATAAATTAACACATGTCCAGAGCATTCTGTGAAAGATGGTAGCTTAAGTAAAGGCTTTCAGTCCTTTTTTCTTTGATCCTTTCTCCACACAACTGACTTAAATTATCAGATGAAAAGAGCCCATTGGTGGGAATGCATGGAGGAAGAAGGGGTTAAGAATAGGGTTTATGTTGAAGGGCAATTTTGGTCAAGGCCTTATATTCACACAAGCCCTCCTCAAATTTAGTTGTCTCATATTGTCTCCAAACATTGCTATGCATAGAATGCATTGTGTTTTAAATGCATTAATTTGTTTAATGTAAACATTTTAAAGCATTTTCCAATGCCTATGATGACTTGTAAAATAGCATGGAAACCACAGGGGACCCTGTATCAACTCAGGAACTCAGAGAAGTGTGCCACTCTTAAGCCACAAACTTGCCAGCTTTTTGCAATGATACAAGATATAAGACTGATCAAAAACACTGAGCGACCATTTCATAACTGCTCCACCTGAGATAGTGAAATCCCTTAAATATCTCTGGAATGGATACTAGTCAAATGATCAGTCCCAGCATTGAAATGCCCTACCTATTTGGGGAAAATTCATTATGCATCCTGCTGATTAGATGGCTTTAACCTGCTATAGAAACCATGGCAGAGAGATTCTTCCTTCCCTTAGTCTTTGGCAGCCAAGTAGCATCTGGGAATATGACCTAGATGCAGTTAGATGTACCCACCTGAGACTGAAGATTAAGAGATTATCACAAAGAAGCAGAAGTGGTTTATAAATTATTCCAGGAAGAAGTACTGGCACCAAGTGTTTGCAAAAGCAATACCATTTGGTGGTAGTGGTGGTGTGGTAACCTAGCCAAGCTACTTCTCTGGCATTATTTGACCGCTTAACTTCCCTTGACTCCTGATTATTTTTGAGCTTCTTTTTCCCATCTTTCCATCAGTTCTGTAAACTACCTATTGTCCATTCAACACATATCTTTTGTCCTTAAGTTAGCTAGTCCTTATTCCTGTTTGTAAAACTAAGAACCTAATTCAATGAGTAAATTTTTAGCAGTGAAGGGCAAGGCAAACATGAAGGTCAGAAAAAATTGGGTACTACTCTGCTGTGAATCAATGTCATTGAAAGTAAGCACTTGAAATCAACTTCTGTAAGAATCCTAAGGGTAAGGATAACTACATAAATAAAGCCTAGAGATACAAGGTTCTCTCAGGAAAGGAGTAAAAATGGTACCAAACATAGTCATATCTGGACCTGACATGGGCAGCATGCCTAAAGGAAAACTAAATGTAGAATATTGGCTTTTGGTGAAGCAGCACACAAATATTTCAGGCAGAAAAATAATTGGAAACAATCACAATATTTCTAAATTATGGGGATTTTTAAATAAGTTATATTGCACTCTTAAGACAGAATACTAACCAATTATTGCAATTCATGTTGAAGATCCCGAGTAGTGAAGATGTTTGTGAAACAATTGAAAGCCAAAAACAGGTTATGCAGCAGTATGATTCCAGTCAGAAACACCTGGACAGATACACAGTCCTGGGTTTGTATCCTTGATTTGCCTTTTACCATATAAACTATTGAAACATATTTTATTGAACTATGTTTAAGTTTACATATTTTTGCATCTTGTTTTTACCTGGTATAAAGATATTAAAGGTTTCCCAGGAGGATCAATGGTAGGGAATCCACCTGCCAAAGCAGGAGATGCAAAAGTCATGGGTTCAACTGCTGGGTCAGGAAGATCCCCTAGAGGAGGAAATGGCAATCCATTACAGTATTCTTGCCTGGAAAATTCCATGGACAGAGTAGCCTAGTGGGCAACAGCCCATGGGGTCGCAAAGAGTCAGATATGACAGTGACTGTTAATAACTAAATAATATCTACTTCTAAAAGTTGTTGTGGTAATGACATACTTGAAGCACTTAACATAATCTTTATTTTTACTTACACATATCAAACTTTTAACCATTGCCATTTTTAACTTATATTGGTGGCATTTGGGCTAACTTTTGTTCTTTTCCTTTCTGCTTTATGTTTTTCTCATTGAGAATATAGGATTATGTGATTAGGTAAGACATCAAAAAGAAGTTATTATTTAAAAAATAAAGCATAAACAAGGAAAACATAGACTTTAGCTGAACACACTGAAAATGATTAAGAAGATAGACAATGTAACTTGACTTTTAGATGAGGGTATTTAGAAGGGAAAACTGAAAAGTAACTGCAATAGCTGTTGTATGATATTTAATAGAGAGATACATATCCTTTCTTAAAGGTAGTGTAATGAAAAGAGGAAATAAATTTAATTGCATCTAATTAAAGTCCATCTTGTGATGGTGGAAGAAATTATAGAATAATAAGTAGTTAAGAATGGAAACTCTGGTATCAGAGTACCATCATGCAAATTTTGGTTCTGCAACTCACTTAATTGTGTGATCTTGATTAAAGAGATTTAATTTCACCTAAGTCTTGATTTTCTCATCTGTTAATTATGGATGAGATAATACAGATAAAGATCTAAACGTAATTTCTGGCACAAACTGTACTTTCAGTAAATGTTACTTTTATTCAATAAATAACCTGTACACTAAATGAAAGAAGATTTAAAGTCTGCAGGCAAATATTTAGTGTTAGATCTGCCATATACACACACGACAAGACACTTTCAGTCTTTGAACTATGTTGCACTATTTATAGTGAAAAAGATAAAAAGCACTGTTTGCTTTATCTCCTTTCCAATGCTTGTATGTGAATCAAATGAGATTAAAAAGTATGATTATTCTTTGGAAAATATTAAGTACTTTATAAATATTTTTGCATGAATTATTGACATCATATCAATAAAGTACAACATCTCCTGTCCTTACTGAAAACTGTTATCAAACAATATGGCTTCTTTTCTTATAATAGGATATAGTTTTATTCAGTACAGTGCTCAAAGAATATGATTCATCTTGAGAGGAGTTCTCAGTTATTTGGAACCCTATTATATATAAATGCATGTATCTTGTTTAAAACTTCTTGATGATGATTTAGTCATCTTTGAAAATTGTTCAAGCATGACTAATGAAAAGTGATGCTGGATATGTGTTTGGCATATGAATAATAGATCATAGACATTCAGCTTTCTATTGATTTACTATTGACTGGTGCTAGATTGTTTAAAATCTTTTAGAGCCCAGTCTATTTTTTATTACTATTATTATTATTTTATTCTCTTAAAAAGCTTAATATTTTTAAATAATTTATTGAATTATAATGGCTATAATATATTAATTTCAGGTGTACAACATAGTGATTCAATATTTTTATGCATAGAAGATGAAATCTACAAGAGGTCTAGTTACCATCTTTTACTATACAGAATTATTGCAATATTATGACAATATTCACTGTGCTGAACATTGTATCTTCATTTATATTTAGCTAGAAGTTTCACCAAACTTCTTAAACTATTTCACCTTTAACCTCCCTTATTTATTTCATCTATTCCTCCACTCTTTGCTCCTCTGGTAACCAGTAGTTTGTTCTCTGTATCTATGAACTGTTGCTGTTTTGTTTTACTTATTCGTTTGCTCTGACTTTTAGATTCCATATTAAGTGGAACCACATGATATTATTCTTTTCTGTCTGGCTTTTTTCACATAATATAATACCTTCTAGGTCTGTATATGTTGTCTCAAATGGAAAGATTCCATTTTTTGTGTGTGGTATACATATATATATAGGCTTTCCAGTTGGTGCTAGTGGTAGAGAACCCATTTGCCAGTGCAGGAGACATAAGACTCAGATTCAATCCCTGGGTCAGGAAGATCCCCTGGAGGATTGCATGGCAACCCACTCCAGTATTCTTGCTTGGAGAATCCTCATGGACAAAGGAACCTGGCGGGCTACAGTCCATAAAGTTACAAAGAGTTAGACACAACTTAGCCCACCACGCATGCACATATATATATATGCTGCTGCTACTGCTGCTGCTGCTAAGTCGCTTCAGTTGTGTCCGACTCTGTGTGACCCCATAAACGGCAGCCTACCAGGCTCCGCCATCCCTGGGATTCTCCAGGCAAGAACACTGGAGTGGGTTGCCATTTCCTTCTCCAATGCATGAAAGTGAAAAGTGAAAGTGAAGTCGCCTAGTCATGTCTGACTCTTAGCGACCCCATGGACTGCAGCCTACCAGGCTCCTCCATCCCTAGGATTTTCCAGGCAAGAGTACTGTAGTGGGTTGCCGTTGCCTTCTCTGCATATATATGTATATATATATATATATATATATATATATATATATATATACACACACACACACACACACACATACCATATCTTTTATATTCATTAGTCTATTGATGAACTCTTAAATTGCTTCTATATCTTGTCTATTATAAATGATGTTGCCATGAACATACAGATATATAAACACATATATACATATGTATATATTAGTGTTTTTGTTTTCTTCCCATCAATACCCAGAAGTGATTGCTGGATGTTAGGTTAGTTTTATTTTTAGGTTTTTGAGGAACTACCACAATTTTCCATAATGGTCACATGAGGATTCCCTTTTCACCACATCCTAATCAGCACCTGTTCTTTCTTGTCTTTCTTATAATAACCATTCTGATATGTGCGAAGTGATATCTCATTGTGGTTTTGATTTGCTAATCAAATCAAAATTTGCTAATCCTCAATGATTAGTGATTTTGAGCATCTTTTCATGTGCTTGTTGGCGACTTGTATATCTTTTTTGTAAAATTGCTTATTCGTGTCCTCTTCCAATTTTTTAATTGGATTGTTTGATTTTTGCTTTTGGGTTTTATGTGTTCTTTATATATTTTGGATATCAAACCCTTATCAGATATACTGTTTGCAAAATTCTTCTATTCAGTAAGTTGCGTTTTAGTTTTATTCATGGTTTCTTTCATTCTGCAAAAGCATTTTAATTTCATGTAGTTTTATTTACTTATTTTTTCTTTTTTGTCCTTGTCTGAAGAGATATACTCCAGAAAAAAAAATATATATATATTGCTAAGAACAATGTTAAAGGGCTTACTGCTGTGTTTTATTATAGAAATTTTATCATATCAAGTCATACATTAAAGTCTTTAATCCATTTTGAGATAATTTTTGTACATGGGATATGAGAATTGTCCAGTTTCTTTATTTATTTTTGCATATAACTGTCCAGTTTTCCAAGTACCATCTATTGAAGAGACTGTTTTCCCTATTGCACATTTTTGCCTCCTTGATTATAGATTAATTGACCATATAAGCTTAGGTTTCTTTGTGGACTCTCTATTCTTTCCCATTGATCTGTCTGACTGTATACTAGTATCATACTTTTTGCCTACTGCATCTTTATAATATACATAGTTTGAAGCTAGGGAACAAACTTCCAGTTTTGCTCCTTCACAAGATTGCTGTGCAAGTTTGGGTTCTTTTGGGTTCCATATAAATTTTAGGATTATTTGTTTTACTTCTGGTATATTGTTTCATTTGTGTCTTCTTGAATTTCTTTTATCAATACCTCATAGTTTTCAGTGAACAAGTCTTTCACTTCCTTAGTTAAATTTATTCCTTGGTACTTTATAGTTTTGATGCAAATGTGAATGAAATGATTTGTTAAATTTCTTTTTCTGAAAAAATGCAACAGATTCTTATATATAAATTTTGTATAGTGCAACTTTACTAAATTGACTAATCTTTTTTCTATTCTAACAGCTTTTGGTGGAATCTTTGGAGTTTTATTTACACATCTTGTCATTTGAAAATAGTGACAATTTTACTTCTTCCCTTCCAATTTGAATGCTTTTTATTTCTTTTTCTTGTCTAATTGCTGTTGCTAAGACTTCTGGTACTATGCAGAATAAATATGATTTGAATGAATATTGTTGTCTTGTTTTTGATCTTATAGAGATAGCTTTTAATTTCTCATCCTTGAGTATAAAGTAAGCTGTGGGTTTCTCATGCACAACTTTTATTATGTTGAGATATGTTTCTATTATACCCACATTGTTGAGCGTTTTTATTTTTAAAAGGTATTGAATTTTGTCAAATTTTTTTTTCTGCATCTATTGACATAATCATATGATTTTATTCATTGCTTTCTTAATGTGGTATATCACATTGATTGATTTGTGGATATTGAACCACTCCTGCATCCCTAAAATAGATCCTACTGGATTGTGCTGTGTGATCCATTTAATGTATTAAATTTGTTTTGCTGATATTTTGTTGAGGATTCTTTCATCATGTTCATGAAAAACATGGGCCTATAATTTTCTTTTTTTGTAGTATCTTTGTCTGGTTTTGGTATCAGAGTAATGCTGGTCTCATAGAATGAGTTTACAAGTGTTCCTTCTTCTTCAATTATTTAGATAGTTTGAAAGGGTTAGGTATTAAGTCTTTAAATGCTTGATATAATTCACCTGTCTGATCCTGGACTTTTGTCAATTGGGAGTTTTTAGATTCCTGATTCAATGTCATTATAGTAATGATCTACTTATATTTTCTATTTCTTTTTCTAATTTTACATAGTAATCTCTTGTGATTTTTGCATTCCTGTAGTATCAGTTGTAACTTCTCTCTCATTTCTGATTTTATTTATTTGTGCCTTCTCTCTTTTTTCCTAAATGAATCAGCTAAACATTTATCAATTTTGTTTATTTTTTGAAAGAACAAGCTCTTAGTTTTATTGATCTTTCTATTGAAATGCGGTCTCTATTTCACTTCTTTCCACTCTAATCTTTATTACTTCTTTTCTTCTACTAACTTTGTTTCTGCCCACCAATTCCTTTAAATGTAAAGTTAGATTGTTTATTTTATATACTTTTTTTAATTGAGATAAGCCTGTATCACTATGAACTTCACTCTTAGAACTACTTTTGCCACATCCCATAGATTTTGGAAAGTTGTGTTTTTATTTTCATTTGTCTTCAGATATTTTTAAAGTTTTTCTATTTTATTCTTTGTTGATCCATTAATTGTTTAGTAGCATGTTGTTTAGTCTCTGTGTAGTTGGGTTTTTCTAGTTTCTTCTTGTAACTGACTTCTAGTTTCATACCATTTTGGTTGGCAATGATGTTTGATATGATTTCAGTCTTCTTAAGTTTCCCAAGACTTGTTTTGTGGGATAACATGTAATCTATCCTGGAGTATGTTCCATGTGCTTTTGGATGCTGCTTTTGGATGGAATGATCAATATATACTATACTATAAACTTAATGATTTAAAATGTAAATTAAGACTGGTACTTCCTTATTGGTTTTTCATCATTTACTGGATGTTTTATCAATTGATGTAAATGGGGTATAGCATTTTCTTACTATTATTGTATTGTGTGCTGTCTATTTATCCCTACATTTCTGGTAATGTTTGCTTTTCTACATTAGATGCTTCTTTGTTAGTTTCAGAAATGTTTACAAATGTAATAGCCTTTTCTTGGATAATAATAATCCTTTATCATTAAGCAATTCCTTCTATTTTGTCTGATATTAGTATTACTATGAGGCTTTCTTTTTGTTTCCATTTGCATGGTATATTATTTTCCATTTTCCACTTTGAATCTTAGAATGTCTTTAGATTTAGACAAATCTAAAGTCTCTTGTAGTAAATTTACAGAAAGGTCTTATCTTTTATCCATTTAGCCACTCTAGGACTTTTGATTGGAACATTTAGTCTATTTACTCTTAAATCAATTATTTTTTAATTTGTTTTTAATTAAAAGATAATTGCTTTGCAGAATGTTGTTTTGTCACACCTCAACATGAATCAGCCATAGGTATACATATGTCCCCTCCATCTTGAAAATCCCTCCCATCCCTCTCCCTATCCCACCCCTCTAGGTTGATACAGAGCCCCTCTTTTGGTTTCCTGAGCCATACAGCAAGTTCCCATTGGTTATCTATTTTACATATGGTAATGTAAGTTTCCATGTTACTCTTTCCATACATCTCACCCTCTCCTCCCCTCTCCCCATGTCCATAAGTTTATTCTCTATGTCTCTTTCTCCATTGTTGCCCTGTAAATAAATTCTTCAGTACCATTTTTCTAGATTCCATATATATGCTTTAGAATATATTTATCATTCTTTTTCTGACCCACTTCACTCTGTATAATAGGCTCTAGGTGCATCCACCTTATCAGTTCAGTTCAGTCCATTTCAGTCGCTCAGTCATGTCTGACTCTTTGTGACTCCCATGGACTGCAGCATACCAGGCTTCCCTGTCCATCACCAACTCCTGGAGTTTTTACTTGAACTCATGTCCATTGAGTCAGTGATGCCATCCAACCATCTCATCCTCTGTTGTCCCCTTCTCCTCCCACCTCCAATCTTTCCAAGCATCAGGGTCTTTTCAAATAAGTCAGTTCTTCACTTCAAGTGGCCAATATTGGAGTTTCAGCTTCAGCATCAGTCCTTCCAATTAATTAATATTCAGCATGGATTTCCCTTTAGGATGGACTGGCTGGATCTCCTTGCAGTCCAAGGGACTCTCAAGTGTCTTCTCCAATGCCACACTTCAAAAATATCAGTTCTTCAGTGCTCAGATTTCTTTATAGTCCAACTCTCACATCCATACATGACCACTGGAAAAACCATAGCTTTGACTAGACAGACCTCTGTTGGCAAAGTAATGTCTCTGCTTTTCAATATGCTGTCTAGGTTGGTCATAACTTTTCTTCCAAGGAGCAAACGTCTTTTAATTCATGGCTGCATTCACCATCTGCAGTGATTTTGGAGCCCTGCCCAAAATAAAGCCTGTCACTGTTTCCATTGTTTCCCCATCTATTTGCCATGAAGTGATGTGACCAGATGCCATGATCTTAGTTTTCTGATTGTTAAGTTTTAAGCCAACTTTTTCACTCTCCTCTTTCACTTTCTTCAAGAAGCTCTTTAGTTCTTTCTCACTTTCTGCCATAAGTGTGATGTCATCACACCAACTCATCACAACTGACTCAAATGCATTCCTTTTTATGGCTGAGTAATATTCCATTGTGTATATGTATTTCAACTTCTTTATCCATTTATCTGACGATGGACACCTAGCTTGCTTCCATGTTGTAATTATTTTAAATAATACCACAGTGAGCAATGGGACACATGTGTCTTTTTCAATTTTAGTTTCTTCAGGGTATATGCCTAGGAGTGGGATTGTGGGGTCATATGGTGATTTTCTTCTTATTTTTTTAATGAATATCCATACCATCTTCCATAACAGCTGTATCAAATAACATTCCCACCAACAGTGCAAGAGGGTACCCTTTTCTCCACACCCTCTCCAGCAATTATTGTTTGAAGACTTTTTGATGATGGCCATTCTGACTAGTTTGATATGATATCTCATTGTAGATTTGATTGGCATTTCTCTCATAATGAGTGATGTTGAGCATCTTTTCATGTGTTTGTTAGCTATCTGTATGTATTTGGAGAAATGTCTGTTTAAGTCTTTTTCCCACTCTTTAATTCGGTTGTTTGTTTCTCTGGCATTGAGTTGTATGAGCTCCTTGTATATTTTGGAAATTACTCCTTTGTCAGTTGTTTCACTTGGTATTATTTTCTCCCACTCTGAGGGTTGTCTTTTCACCTTGCTTATAGTTTCCTTTGCTATGCAAAAGCTTTTGAGTTTAATCAGGTCCCAGTGTTTACTTTTGTTTTTATTGCCATTACTCTAGGAGATGGGTCATATACGATCTTGCCTTGATTTATGTCATTTAAATCAATTATTGATAGATATTTACTTTTTGCCATTTTGATCATTGTTTTCTGACGGTTTTTGTTGTTCTTTGTTCTTTTCCTTTTTCTCTTTCTCTCTTCCATTGTTCTTTGTTTTCTTTATTGCTACATTCAGTCTCATTTCTCATTTTCCTTTGAGCATTTTCTATAAGTTTTTTTTTGTGATTACCATGAGATTCACATAGAACATCTTATGCATATAATCTCTTTTAAGTAACGATATTGAACACTTTTCAAAACTTTCTATTTTTTTTAAAACTTTGTATTTTTAATCTCTCCTAATGTTTTATATTTTGTTGACACATTTAAACCTTTTTATTTTATACATCCTTTATTATTTATTGTATTGTAGTTAAACTTGCTACTTTTGTCTTTTTTAGTTTTTACTTTGTACTTGCTTTGTAAGAGATTGATCCACTCCCTTGATTATTAATTTACCTTTTCCAGTAAGAATTTTACTTTTGTAAAGTAAAGGAAACGAATCTCATTTAGCACACAGTCAGGCTGATTTCATGCCAGACCTTCAGGCAGCAGCCTTTAAAATAATGGGTTTGCCAAAATGTTCCTTTGGTATTTAAGTAAAAATAAAAGACACATTTGTCACTTTCACCAAGAACTTTATTGAACAAATGTAGTCACCATTTTGTTCCACTACACTCTAGCATTTTACAAGCAACTTCATAATTCCATTTTCCCAAAACTTTTGATCTTTTCGAACAAATAATTGTTCTAAGTGCCTTTTACAGTCTTCAGTAAACTGTAATTCTTTTCCATTAAAAAATTCTGTAAAGACCAAAATAAATGGAAATCTGAAGCTTCAATGTCTGGTGAACATGGTGGATGAATTAGAACTTCCAGCCTAGCTGTAACAGTTTTTGCCTGGTCATCAAAGAACATGCGGTCTTGTGTTATCCTGGTGAACGATTATGCATTTTCTGTTGACTAGTTCAAGATACTTTTTGTCAAGTATTGCTCTCAGTTGGTCTAATTGGGAGCAGTAGTTCTTGGAATGAATCGTTTTGGTTTTTGGAAGGAGTTCATAGTAGAGTGGAGCAGGCAATGGCAACCCATTCCAGTGTACTTGCCTGGAAAATCCCAGGGATGGGGAAGCCTGGTTTGCTGCTGTATAAGGGGTTGCACAGAGTCAGACACAACTGAAGTGACTTAACAGCAGCAGCAGCATAGTAGAGGACTCCCTTCCAACCCCACCATATACACTATATCACCATCTTTGGATGAAGACTGGGCTTTTGTGTGCTTGGTGTTGGTTCATTAGGGCCTGCCCCATGATCTCTTCTGTTCAGCATTGTTGTACAGTATCTACTTTTCATTGTCCATCACAGTTTGTTTTAAAAATGGAAGATTTTCATTTAAGTAGAGGATCACATGCAGAAATAGGGTCAAGAATGTTTTTATCATTTAACTTCTGTGGAAACCAAACATTAAAGTGATGAACACAACCATGCTAATGCAAATAATTTTCAACACTTGATTTGGATATTTTGAGTATGTCAGCTATCTCCCATGATGTTTAATGTTCCTTTTTCTTAATTAATGTCTCAATTTGATTGTTATCAACTTCAGCTGGTCTACCTGACTGTGGAGCGCTGTCCAGCAAGAAATCTTCACCACAAAACTTCACAAACCACTTTTAACATATTTATTCAGTCACAGCTCTTTCTCCATATAGTGCACAAATCTTTTTGTTGCATTTCAGTTGCATTTTTACCTTTCCTGAAATAATAAAGCATAATATATTGAAAATATTACTTTTCCTCTCCATCTTCAGTATTAAAATGGCTATACAAAAATTCACAAATTTTGACTTTTTTAAAAATGCATGCTGATATGACAGTTGTCACAATACAATCTAACCAAATTGTTTTAAATGAAATGAAAGATAACTAAGCACTACTAGAGGCATCTTGCAAAAAACACTGAGTGAACTTTTTGGCCAACCCAGTATGTGGCTGTGTACAGCCCCATGTAGCCACAATCATAATTCCTGCCTGCCTCCAGACTAGGACATCTACTAGTGTCTTTTGGACAACAGTTTCCAAAATTGGGACGCCTGATGAGTGCATAAGGTCCTTTCTGCAGTCTTGTTGAGCTGTCTTGAGGCCAAAATGGCACACAAGGAATATGTCTCCCTGCTTAATTTCCCTGGAAGTGCCTCCTTAGCCTCTATTTGTATAGGAAGCCTAAACCTTGTCCCTTGGGGCTAAGCTCCAGGCTAAGTAAATAGGGCTTTTTCACAAGAAGATTGAGGGGTGTGCTTCAGTCTGCTTTCTGTGCAGTGCCCTGAGAATGGTGGCCTGCCAAGAACTGTCTTTCTGATTGTTATAGTCCCTTGGAACTCAGGAACACCAGCACCCTTGTCTACCAGGCAATCAAAGGTTGTCCCCTATGTGACTGCTGGCTTTAGCTAGTCAGTTAGAGAGTGCTGGGGCAGAGCTTGCTATCTTGCTTCAGGAAGGCAGTGGGAAAATGACTTGATTACATGTGCCACAATCTTCAGCAGTACAGCGTGGAAGTGCTTTGTCTGTGCATGCACATCAGGTTTAGGCCCCAGAGTATGCAGTTTATTTCAAAATTTGCATTTCCCTTGCAGTCTCTAGTTCAGTTCAATTCAGTTCAATTCAGTCGCTCAGTCGTGTCCGACTCTTTGCGACCCCGTGAACAGCAGCACGCCAGGCCTCCCTGTCCATAACCATCTCCCGGAGTTCACTCAGACTCACGTCCATCGAGTCCGTGATGCCATCCAGCCATTTCATCCTCAGTCGTCCCCTTCTCCTCCTGCCCCCAATCCCTCCCAGCATCAGAGTCTTTTCCAATGAGTCAACTCTTCGCATGAGATGTCCGAAGTACTGGAGCTTCAGCTTTAGCATCATTCCTTCCAAAGAAATCCCAGGGTTGATCTCCTTCAAAATGGACTGGTTGGATCTCCTTGCAGTCCATGGGACTCTCAAGAGTCTTCTCCAACACCACAGTTCAAATGCATCAATTCTTCGGCGCTCAGCCTTATTCACAGTCCAACTCTCACATCCATACATGACCACAGGAAAAACCATAGCCTTGACTAGACGGACCTTAGTCGGCAAAGTAATGTCTCTGCTTTTGAATATGCTATCTAGGTTGGTCATAACTTTTCTTCCAAGGAGTAAGCGTCTTTTAATTTCATGGCTGCAGTCACCATCTGCAGTGATTTTGGAGCCCCAAGAAATAAAGTCTGACACTGTTTCTACTGTTTCCCCATCTATCAATGCTTACAAAAACTTTTAGATTTGCCAGAATGCAGTTCAGAACATCTACTGCATTTGTACTGGAGGCCTCCACCTTAATCTTGATTGCCCTATTCAGTTGTTTATGTTTCTCAAAGGAACTAGTTGGCTTTTATCTCTGAGTTGCAGACAGAAACTGAAAGCTGTGACTTTAGAAACAAGGATTTTGGCAAACAAGCAACTGCCTGGGGGTAAAGAAACTCAGGATATTTCAGCACACACAGTGTTTTGACAATGGCTCAAATTGTCATGGCACAATAATTAGAAAACATTGCCAAGATCATAGTCTTCCAATAAATTCATGGTAAAACTGTCTTGTCAAATTCTGCTTAGTAGGAATAGGTAAATTGCTTCAGGGCTTTTTCTTTTGAAAAGATAAATGCTAATTTTCATTTAAATATCTCTTACTCAGATTTTACAGTTTTATAGCCAAGAATGATAAACAGCAACAATTAGCACCTCAATGGTATTCACATGTTCAAAATACTTAGCAGACACTAAGTAGAACCTGGGGATTTGGGATACTCTGCCTCACTGGGATTGCAACCAGGAGACTATATGCTACAAAGATTTACTTTTTGTCATCAGTCCAATAGCTTTTCTTGAATATTTAGCAGCCTGTTCACTTCCCAGGACAGATTGCCATTAACAGTGTCAATTAGTGTTGTAACTGGTTTTCTTAGGTTGACAGCCAAAATTGACTCTGCAATGCCTCCTATTCTGTCTCTCCTATGCACTTTTTTGATGCAACAGTCAACATTCTGGCTATATTGATGAGACTCAAAGTGGAAGAGGGAAAAAGAATTTCAAAGTTTTAAATTGATTTACAGATGCCTTCTTATCTGTATTTTCTAAAATTCCCACAGTTGAATGTTGATCATTGTTGCAAATATGCTGTCTTAATTTTATAAAGTACAATATTCACCAAAGAAGACACATTTAAAGATGCAAATTAGTCTGAGATGCACTTCTAATTACTAAAGCAATTTCAACTTGAAATTGCTATTCCATCAAAATATTTAGTCAATGCAGTCTATGCATTGATGTTTAGAAAGCATACAAATTTCATTTTTTCTTTACATGGTGTTACAGAATTGTGATCATCTTTATTAGCAATCATTTAAAATATCACTATTAAATTATTTCCAGTATTCCATGAATGTCTAAATCTTAAACATTTTCTGGAGATTTGTGATTCAACAGAAGCAAGTTTAAAACTATTGCAATTCACTTATGCACTTAATTGTTTGTGTTAAACTTTTCCCTCAAAACTTATGACACTTTTAGAACATGTCTTAAGGCTGTTTTATCACTTCTACAATAGTAACAATATTACAAGACATCCATGCTGAGATAATATTATAGCAACAGCTTGAAAATTTTCTTAGAAACCAGGATCTATCTGGTAAGATTGATAATTCAATTAACCTTTTTAAATATAATTGAAACAAAGTCCCTGGATTGGGATAAGCTACCCAGAAACTAAGTTACATCAACTGAACACCAGCACTATTGTTGCAGGCTTTCCAGGGTCCAAACTGTGGGCTCTTGTCCAACACTCAGAAATGAATTGTCTGAGGAGACACATGTGCTAAAAAAGCAAGAGATTTTATTGGGAAGGGGGTGCCTGGGCAGAGAGCAGTAGGGTAAGGGAACCCAGAAGATCTGCTCTGCCACATGGCTTGCAGTTTCAGGATTTATGGTGATGGGATTAGCTTCTGGGTTGTCTTTAGCCAATCATTCTGACTCAGGGTCCTTCCTGGTTGTACACACATTGCTCAGCCAAGATAGATGCCAGAGAGGATTCTAGGAGATGGTTAGACACTTGATGTCAGTCTTTAACCTTTACAGGACTCTTCCAGTTGGTGATGGCTTATTAGTTCCATGTTCCTTACCAGGACCTCCTATCATAAAACAACTCATGCACTATGGTGCCTGGCCAAGGTGGATGATTTCAGTCAATGTGTTTCCCCTAACACTATCATAGAATAATGTAGAATAGAACAATACAATTGACACAAAAACATGAAACCAAAGGAAATATTGTGAAGATTAAATGAAATAACATTTTGCTGGGAACCAAGTTAATAAAGATTACTTTGCTTCTCTCTTAATTTTATTTTGTACCTTTCTATTAAAAAAAGTCCCTCTTACTTCTTGGGTACAACTGCATTGGAAGAGTGGGTGGAAAAAAAGAGAAAACTAATGTGGTGCATTTAAAAAATGTATTATTTGTTGTAATGTCATGTAGAGGTTAGCATAAAATTCAAGAAAATGTGACAACCTTAAAAAAAGAAAGCAATAGGTTTTAATTTGTGTGTTTCCTCTAGTTTTACTGAGATATAATTGATATATAACACTGTGTAAGTTTAGGGTGTATGAAGTAACAATTTGAGACATGCATCATGAAATGATCACAACAGTAAATTTAGTGACAATCCATTATCCCATATAGAAACAAGGTAAAAAGAAAAATTTCCTTGTAACGAGCACTCTTAAGGTTTTACTCTCTATTTCTTTTTAATAGATGGATTTTAGATTAGTGTTAATCATTTTACATGGATAACTCTATCTTATTCTTATACAAATGTATTGAGGTAAGCATTATTACTTTTATCTGTTGTAAAGAGGTGAAAATCGAGGCTCAGAGGTTATGTAATTTGCCCAGACTCACAAAGCTGGGAATTTGAATTCAGTTCTCTTTGATTCCACAACATACAGTCATAACTGCCATACATAATTCTTCTCAATAAAATGGAAGTGATGTTTTCAGCAAGAAATATCAGGTTGTAATTTTGCTAAAATTAAAAACTCTGATCAAGAAGTAAAATGCTTTAAAATTGATTCATACACATAAACTAGGTTTATTTGGCCCCGAGAAGAGAAGTCTTGTGTGCAAGAGCTGATAGGTTTATTTGTATGTATGTGCATATTAGTCTGCTACAAGAAAAAGGGAGAATTATTTGAGGTGTCTGCTTTAGTAGTGTGCTTCAGACCTACTAGAACCAAAGGATGGAAGTTCTAGTGAGGCAGATACTGGCTGAATGTAGGAAAACAAAGCAAAAAAGTACACTTTCTAACAAACATAGCTGTGTAAAGATGTCAGTGTTGAAGGAGAGACTAAAACACTATTTTAGAGATGTTCAGTTTAGTTCAATTCAGTTCAGTTCAGTCGCTTAGTCATGTCCGACTCTTTGCAACCCTATGAACTGTCCATCACCAACTCCCGAGGTTTACCCAAATCCATATCCATCGTGTTGGTGATGCCATCCAGCCATCTCATCCTCTCTAGTCCCCTTCTCTTCCTGCCCTCAATCGCTCCCAGCACTAGGGCCTTTTCCAATGAGTCAACTCTTCACATGAGGTGGCCAAAGTACTGGAGTTTCAGCATCAGTCCTTCTAATGAACACTCAGGAGTGATCTCCTTTAGAATGGACTGGATGCATCTCCTTGCAGTCCAAGGGACTCTCAAGAGTCTTCTCCAACACCACAGTTCAAAAGCATCAATTCTTCAGTGCTCAGCTTTCTTCACAGTCCAACTCTCAAATCCATACATGACCACTGGAAAAACCACAGCCTTGACTAGACGGACCTTTGTTGGCAAAGTAATATCTCTGCTTTTTAATATGTTGTCTAGGTTGGTCCTAACTTTCCTTCCAAGGAGCAAACTTCTTTTAATTTCATGGCTACAATCACCATCTGCAGTGATTTTGGAGCCCCCCCAAAAATAAAGTCTGACACTTTTCCCACTATTTCCCCCTCTATTTCCCATGAAGTGATGGAACCAGATGCCATGATCTTCGTTTTCTGAATGTTGAGCTTTAAGCCAACTTTTTCACTCTCCTCTTTCACTTTCATCAAGAGGCTTTTTAGTTCCTTCTCACTTTCTGCCATAAAGGTCGTGTCATCTGCATATCTGAGGTTGTTGATATTTCTCCTGGCAGTCTTGATTTCAGCTTGTGCTTCTTAGTGATGTTAGAAGTAATTTATGTCACTTTCTCTTCCAATTGAAGGAAGATCTAAAAGTCCCTCTAACCTTTGAGTTTCATGATCTACATCTTTACTAACAGACTCTTGAGCTTCATGCCATTGGTTTCGTAGACAAAAATTCACTGATACAATAATGTTTCATGTTTTTAAGTGAAAGTATATTATTGTAACAAAAGTAGACCATCAAAATTTGGGAAGCAATTTGTATCATGATTATAAATAAGTTAATAAAGAGTATTGTTTCTTGTATGCATTAGTCTGTGAAGTGGTCCATCTAGTACATATCAGAGAACACATTTAATAAGCAATGTAGCTTTTAATGGAAGTTGTGAGAATATTTAAATACTTATTTCTCTATGATATTTTCTCACATTTTCCTCATTTCTTTTGTTTTCTTCTGTGCCTTGTATTTGTGAAACTGCATCCCCCTAAAACAGTTCCTCTGACAAGTTTCTGATTAACCTCTCTATCCAAAAAAAATTATTCACTTCCTTGTCTAACACCTGTTCTCCTCACAATCGAGGAGAATCAAAGAGAAGGAGGACTGAAAAGGAGCAGTACCCTGCGTAGCCTTCCGGAGCATAAAAGCCTTTCCGTGTTCCTGTTTCTTGTTTGTAAGGAAAAGATTTCAACCTCCTAGACGTATGCATGTGAGAGTTGGATTGTGAAGAAAGCTGAGTGCCAAAGAATTGATGCTTTTGAACTGTGGTGTTGGAGAAGACTCTAGAGAGTCCCTTGGACTGCAAGGAGATCCAACCAGTCCATTCTGAAGGAGATCAGCCCTGGGATTTCTTTGGAAGAAATGATGCTAAAGCTGAAACTCCAGTACTTTGGCCACCTCATGCGAAGAGCTGACTCATTGGAAAAGACTTTTATGCTGGGAGGGATTGGGGGCAGGAGGAGAAGGGGACGACCGAAGATGAGATGGCTGGATGGCATCAGTGACTCGATGGACGTGAATCTGAATGAACTCCGGGAGTTGGTGATGGACAGGGAGGCCTGGCGTGCTGCTATTCATGGGGTCGCAAACGGTCGGACACGACTGAGCGACTGAACTGAACTGAGACCCTTTCTCAGTTCCAAGGGGCAGATTCAGTTACTAATTAGGAGCGTGAGAAAATGCAGAAAGAAACAATAGTGTTGCATGAGGCTTGGTCCTGGTTCTTAATCAGGGAATGTGCATAACAATTGATACATATCTCTGAGTTCCACAGGAAGTATAAGGCCCCCACCCAGGTTGAAGATGGTAACTTCAGGCTAAGAAAAACCAGGACAGGTTGGATACAGAAGGCTGATGATTGAGATTCCTGAAACACCACTGTTACCTCACCCCCAAACAATCAGAGGAGGGTTACACACCCTGCATCCCTCTCTCCAAATTTTCCCTATAATTTTTTTTTCCCTGAAACCCATTGAAGAGTTTGGGTCTTTTGAGCACAAATCACTTATTATCCTTGCATGGCTCTGCAATAAATCATTCTCTGCTCCAAACTCATGTTTGGCTTCATGGTTTCTTGGACACATTTAACTTGAGTTTGACAATGTTTAGTGCAGTAGGCTAGGCCTGGGATTGTTTTAGGCTTAAAAATTCCAGTCTTCCACCTATTCTTAGCTTAACAAGACTAGGAATGAAATCTAAAAGAAAAGAAGCAGGATGTGGGATGCTTAGATTAACTGGGCTTAAGATTTTTTGTCCTAAAAGTCTTTCATCACTGTTACCTTTCTACATCATATTCAGTCATTAGTGTAAGGTATAGTTTGGGGCCAAGGCAGAAAGAGGAAAGACAACCTCAACAGAAATAGGTTACCTTTATTCAGGCAAGGAGGGTGACAGTAGGCCTAAAGACCAGGCTGAGGGTGGAGAGGGATCAGGGAGGCTCTATATTTATAGGGAGGTTTGTGGAAACGATAAGTAAGTAAGTAAGTAAAGTCGCTCAGTCGTGTCCGACTCTTTGAGACCCCATGGACTGTAGCCTACCAGGCTCCTCCCTCCATGGGATTCTCCAGGCAAGAGTACTGGAGTGGGTTGCCATTTCCTTCTCAAGGAAACGATAAGGGAAACATTAATCAGGCAGGATGTTTTGGGTATTCTTTTGTTGAGATGGCATTTGTAGTTGGGCAGGGGGTGATAAGTCTTCTGGAAAGCTGTAGAGGGTGGAAGGTTTCTGGATAGGGGGTGATAAGTCCCAGATAGATACAACCAGCCTGGGGAATCAGGGCAGGACCTAAAGTTCTATTTTCTCCAAAGTTAGATGATTCAGCAAGGGCCTTTGAGACTATTGTTTTCTTTTCTAGGCCCAAAAGACTCCTTCATTCCAGACCCTGAAATCATAAAAAAATGGGAAAAAGGGTACCGTATCTCTCTGGCTACTTCCTGCTGGATAGGGGCGACAATTTTGGGTCTGGAATGGAGCATCGTCTTAGGGCCCAGGGTCTCTTTTTTCTGAGCTTGTGGTGAGGCTCTCAAGAAGAAGAATGGTCCTGACCTGATCTTGAGAGATGGCCTGAACCTGTTCTTATAGAAACCTGCTCCATGTCTTCATTAAGTTCTTGGGACAGCTTGTAGTAGAAATGGGCAGAGGTCAAGATGCCTCCAAACCGGGGCTTAGGGCTGCTGCTATGCCAGTCCCAGTCAGGAGGGGGGCTCATCTTTTCCTGTGGGAAAGTTCCCCTTGGGTGTAGACTATTTGTTCTATCTCTTCTTCTTTGAGGAATGTTAGACCCGGGGTCAGGAAGACCAAGATGCAAGGTCCAGGGGGGTCCAAGGGGAGACATGAATATGCATAGGTCCCACAGAGAATGAAGATTCCCAGATTGGTGCAATTACTGTGTTGTTCCAGAGAACCCAAGTGGAACAAAAGAAGGGAGCAGAGTTTGCAAGACCAGTGTGGTTGGGACTAGAGTAGTTAATACAGGTTAGGTTTGAAGAGGCTGAGAGTAGGACATTGTCAGAGACTGGCCCAATGAGTTGTGTAGTTTTTCTGTTGGGAAGGGGAGGTACAGTTTCCCTGTAACAGCCAGGTTGAAGGTAAAGGAATTGCTATGTGCAGTGAGGGAGACAGTGACATGCATATCCAACACTGGGATGTGTGTTGTGTGTACTGGAAGAATTGGAAGGAGGAGTTGAGAAGGCGGGTAAGGTGTTGGTTTCCAGAGGGAGGTTTTAGGAAAGGCCGTAATTGGGAAAGGAGGTCTAGGCGTTTATAAGGCTCAAGGGTCACCTGTAATCGGGAAATTATATTCTTTATGACTTGTTCTTGTTTCTTTTGCCGATTTTGATCTAGTACCCTGCCCCCATCTGAGAACCCCCAGTGGGTAATGGGATAGAAACATATGTTTCTTCCATTTGGCTTATGGCAGGTACTCACGAAACTTCCTCTCTTTTGTACTTTAACAGTGAGTAGGGATTTGGACTTTCCACCCCCGAGGTCATGGTGTATGGTTTTGGAGCTGTATTATAACATGAGGAATGTACATAGGAATAAATGCCAGAGTAGGGGCAAGGAATAGCCAGAAGGCTGGGGAGTGCACCAAGGATAAGGAACAGAGGAGTCATGGGCTGTTAGTTAAGCACTGCAGAGGAAATAGCAGCCTAGGAGTAGAACACAGCTAGCAACGTAGGCAATACCCATGGAAAGATGAAGGAAAGACGAAGGATAGGTGGCCAGTCCTGAGGGGAGACAGTTACTAGGCCTATAGCAAGGATTAAGATTAAGAGTGCTATTATAATTAGAGAGACAGGGAGAGGCCAGTCAGGATGAGGGGGAAAAGACCCCAAGTTGGTGGTTGTTTGAATCTGAGGAGGAACAGTGTTCATTAGGATGTAGAATGATGTAGAGAATGAGAGTAAAGAAATCAATTTCGTTTGGAGTAAGGCTGTAGAGGGTTCCCTGGAGCCACAGTTGAGACACCAGTGTAGTCAGGTCTTTGAAGGAGGTTCCTATTGGGGCGCTGGTCCAGAGGTCTTGTAGTAGTTGGGTCAGGAACAGTTGTAGATTGAAGAGAGTCCAGGTCATTCAGTGTCTTCTTGAATGGTTGACAGAGGTTGTCGCCAGGTGAATTTTAAGGAGGTGGGCCCTGTGAGGGAGACCTCATAGGGGTCAGTTAAGGAGGGCAGTGCAGGATCAGAGGTGACCCGTTTCAGGAGAGAGAGGTGTTCCAGGAGGTGACCTTCTCGAGTTTTTCTGCAGTTGAGGTATGGAGGATGATTTTGAATGGTCCCTGCCACTTTGGGGTTAGGTCACCCTGGGGATTATCAGACAGATAGACCATGTCCCCAATTTGTAAAGGGGGCAGGGAGGCTTGAGGGTCAGGGGCAGGCAAGTTGTGGTTGATGTATTTCCAGAGGGCATTGTGGAGTTCCGCCAGCAGAGGGGAGTGTAGGAAGCTTGGTATGGAGGAGGTTCAGGGGGGAGTCCAGGAGGGAGCATGGGCCTTCCATATATCACCTCAAAGGGGCTCAGCCCCAGGAGCTTTCTGGGCAAAGCCTGTATTCTGAGGAGAACAATTGGCAAAAGTTTAGTCCAATCCAGATGTACTTCGAGGGTTAGTTTGGTAAGGGTTTCTTTGATTATTGTATTCATCTTTCCTACCTTTCCTGAGGACTGGGGACGGTATGGAATGTGAAATTTCCAGTGTATCTGTAAGAACTGGACAAGTTGTTGGGTGACCTTGGATGTAAATTCTGGGCCATTATCAGACTGTAAGGATGAAGGCAGCCCAAACCTGGGGATAATTTCTGTGAGGAGGATTTGGGCCACGATATGGGCTCTTTTGTTTGTAGTGGGAAATGCTTCTACCCATCCCAAAAAGGTGTCCACAAGGACCAGGAGGTATCTGACTCTCCAGACCGGGGGCATATGGGTAAATTCTATCTGCCAATCCTGTGCTGGGAGGCTGCCTCGCATTTGATGGGTTGGAAAGGATGTCGGTTTAAGGTTGGAATTGGGGTTAGTACGTTGACATGTTTGACAGGAACGGGTAAGGTTATCTAAATATTGTTGGTCAGCATTGGATATGGGGAAGTGGTTACGGAGGTACTGTTGGAGTGTCTTGGATGAGGGATGAAAAAGTGAGTGTAGATAAGAGAGGATTTGTCTGGTGGTGGGAGGATTGGGTGGAGTCAGGGCTAAGATGACAGGGGACTGGAGGGAAGGATGGGACAGTGCTATCTCCTTTGCCTTCTGGTCTGCAGAATTGCTGTAGGCTGATATGAGACTTCCCTTTCAGTGTCCCCTACAGTGGAGGATGGCGGCTTTGTTTGGTAAGAGCGCTGCCTCTAGAAGTTTGTGGATCAGGTCTGAATTAATAATGGGGGATCCCTTTTGGGTTAGGAAACCTCTTTCTCTCCATATTAGGATGTTTGAGTGAAGTATGTTATAGGCATTTGGAGTCTGTGTGGATGTTAACCCTTAGATTTTTAGCCAGAGTTAAAGGTCTTTGGGAATTCCCTGGTGGCTCAGACGGTAAAGTGTCTGTCTACAATGCGGGAGACCTGGGTTCGATCCCTGGGTAGGGAAGATCCCCTGGAGAAGGAAATGGCAACCCGCTCCAGTATTCTTGCCTGGAGAATCCCATGGACGGAGGAGTCTAGTGGCTACAGTCCATGGGGTTGCAATGAGTCGGACACAACTTCACTTTCCCTTTCACAGCTCTGGTGAGAGCTATCAGTTCTACTTGTTGGGAGGTGGTGTGAGGTGGCAGAGGTGAAGCTTAAATTGCCTGGGTTCCACGATTGTGACAAAGTGAAAGTGAAGTCACTCAGTCATGTCTGACTCTGTGCGACCCCATAGACGGCAGCCCATCAGGCTCCTCCATCCCTGGGATTCTCTAGGCAAGAATACTGGAGTGGGTTGCCATTTCCTTCTCCAATGCATGAAAGTGAAAAGTGAAAGTGAAGTCGCTCAGTCGTGTCTGACTCTTCGACCCCATGGACTGCAGCCTACCAGGCTCCTCCATCCATGGGATTTCCCAGGCAAGAGTACTGGAGTCGGGTGCCATTGCCTTCTTGGATTGTGACAAATTTCCCCCTGGATGATGGCATATCCTGCTGAAAAGGGTGGAGATTTTTGGAGCTGCCATCAGCAAACCAGTGTGGGGTGTCTGGGTCTAGGATGGGCTGATCTGTTAAATGTTGGAAGGGGTTTTGGGTAAGATCTACTGTTAGGCTGCAGCTATGTAGGAGGGAGTCTGTTGTGGAGGACGTGGATAATAAGCTGGCAGAGTTAAGGGGAGAGCAGGGGGAGAATGAGAGCTGAGGGTCAAGGAGAAAGGCATGTAAGACTTGCACCCTGGAAGGGGGAAGGGAGAGGAAAGCCCAATGTGATAGTAAGTCTCGGAAGGTGTGGAGAACAGACTGTTAAAGGGGCATGTCTAGAGAGTTTATTTGCTTTGGGTATGAGGGCTGTGATAGCAGCCATGGCCTGTATACAGGGAGGCCACCCCTTGGTCACCATGTCAAGCTGTTTTGATAGATAGGCTATGGGAGCCCAGGTGTCTCCGGCCCGCCGACATAGAAGTCCCAGGGTCTGTCCTTGGTTGGAATGGGCAAAGGGAAAGAATGGTCTGGTGTGATCTGGCAGGTGGAGAGTTGGCACTCAGAGGAGGCTCTGGGTGAGCTGGCGAAGAGGATTGGCCAGCGGGGAGGGATTAAAGAGTGGCTCAACCAGACATCATTTAGATGCCTCATAGAGCGGCTTTGCAATGAGGGAGAAGTTAAGGATCCAGATACGGAAAACGTTGAGGAGGCCCAGAATAGACAGGAGCTCCCTTTTCGTTTTTGGAAGTGCACAGTTAATTAAGGCCTGGATTCTATCTGGGGGAATAGTTCTTTGTTGATGGGATATGGAGAGCCTCATGTAGGTGACGTTTGCCTGGGCTATTTGGGCCTTAGATTGATATACCCGATAACCCCAGGATCCCAGGGCCCCAAGGAGTTTGGCAGTATGTTGGAGGCAGAGTTTTAGGGTTGGGTTACAAAGAAGGAGGTCATTTACGTATTGGAGGAGATGGCTTGGGGCTAAGTGGAGTGTCTGTAGGTCCTTTTGTAAAGCCTGTCCAAAAAAGTAGGGACTGTCTCTGAACCCCTGGGGGAGAACTGTCCATGTTAGTTGTTGAGAAACTTGAGTATCTGGGTCTTGCTAGGTGAAGGCAAAAAGGGTTTGGGAGAGGGGGTGGAGAAGGATGGTGAAAAAGGCATCTTTGAGATCTAATGTCATGAAGTGGGTTGCAGTCGGGGGTATGGTAGACAGAAGGGTTGTAAGGGTTAGAAACTACTGGGAATGTCGATGTGATGGCCTCATTGACTTTTTGCAGATTCTGGACCAGTCTCCAAGAGTTTGGTCCCTTCCTTACTGCCAAAATAGGTGTGTTGTGTGGTGAATGGGTAGGAATTAGGATAGAGGCTTGAAGAAGCCTGTCTATGATAGGCTTAAGTCCCTTGTGGGCCTCCGGGGTGAGAGAGTACTGTTGTTGAGTGATTATAGTCGAGGGGTCTTTTAGGGTAGTGGACTGGGGGATGATGTTTGGCTATGGATGGGTGATCAGTGTCCCAGACTTGGGGGTCTAAGGCGGGTAGATCCAAAGGAAGGTAGGGGTGAGGGATAGGGATGGTCCAGGTGCCATCTGCATGCGGAATATAGAGACTGTATCGAGGGAGGGTATGGTAATAAAGACCTGTAACTTGGATAGCAAATCTCTCCCTAGGAGTGCCATTGGGCACTGAGGCATTATGAGGAATGAGTGTATAAGGGTCGATTTTCCAAATTGACAAAGTAATGGAGGGCCAATTTTTGGCCTTAGGGGAACGCCAGAGACCCCCTTGACTGTGAGTTCTGTCTTGAATTGGGCCAGAGTAGGAAGTTAAGAGAGAGACAGTGGCTCCAGTGTCTACTATAAAAGAAGTCTTTTTTCTGGCTACTACCTCTTCTACCCTAAGTTCTGAGCTCATGTACAGGACACGGGCCAGGAGGCTGGAACCCGGGCCCTGTCACTGGAACAACTATTGTAGGGTTGGCCTGGGGTTCTGGGGAGAAGAGGGGATTTCCCCAGAGGCGCCAAGGCGTCCCTGTGGACATTCCTCTCTCCAGGTCTGGGAAGTGGGGACCTCCCCAGTGGTGCCAGGGCGTCCCTGGGGACAGTTCATCTTCCAGTGTCCCCACTGGCCACAGGTTCAGCATGCTTTTGTGGGGGGCCACGGGTTTGGCCATGCCTTTGCCCAGTGTCCTGACTGGTTGCATCGGAAGCAGGGTCCAGGTTGGGGGGGGTCTTAAGCCCCATTCTGGGATGACTTGGGCTAGGCTGATTTCTTCCTTTAATTGCTGCAGCCAAAAAAGCATATTTAGCTTTGCTCTCACGTTCTTTTTCTCTCTTAGCCTCTTCCTCCCTATTATTGAACACCTTGAAGGCTACTTCTAGAAGGTCTCTTTGGGGGGTCTCAGGCCCTTTTCTAGTGGTCAAAGCTTGCGTCTGATGTCAGGGGCAGACTGACTGATGAATTGAATGTGAAGATAGAGTAACCCAGCAGGGGTGGTGATATCAAGGTTGGTATACTTCTGGACTGCCTCTGTGAGGCATGCCAAGAATATGGCTGGATATTCATCTGCCCCTTCGGTGATTTCTCTGACTATCATAATTGACATGGATTTGAGTATTTTTCTTCATTCCTTCTAGAATGCAGGTAATCATATGATTGAGTCTCCTGATACCTGGGTCACCAGGCTGGTAAGTCCAGTGGGGATCTAACTGAGGCACCGCCTCATCAGCAACTGGGCTATCCAGGTCTTGGTTATGTAAATGATCAGCATGGGCTTTTGCCACTTGCCAGATACGGTCTTTTTCATCAGGGATGAGAGTGGTATTTAGGATATAATATACATCACTCCACGTGAGTTTGTAGGCCTCAGTGGAGAGTCTCAGGAATTCTTTTCTGTATCTGGTAGGATTTTCAGAAAATGATCTTAACTTTTCTTCTATCTGGCTCATATCTGACAATGAAAATGGCACATGGACATGGGTGGGGCCCTCTGGTCCTGCCACCTCTCTCAGGGGAAACATGTGTTGGGTACATGACCCTGTGGCGGGGGGGGGGGGGAATGAAGGGGGGAGGGGGAGTCGGGGAGATGGAGTAGTGGGTCAAGGGGGAGTCAGGAGAGGTTTCCAGGCCAGTAGGAGATTGGATGAAGGGGAAGGAGAGAGTTGGCGGGGTGGCGGGTAGGGAGGGGGTCGAACTCCGGTCTGCGGTTAGTTGAGGAAGAGCCCTTTTGCTTGAGAGGCAAGATGCAAAGAAGGACCTTGTGGGTGGAGCAGGCCTTGCACAGAGAGGGTCTGCTCCGAAGGGCCCAAAAGGCTTGGGCATAGGGGACCTCCGACCACTTGCCATTCCGTTTAAGGAAGTCTGTGAGATTTTGAAGAATGTTAAAGTCAAATGTGCTGACTTCAGGCCAGCGGTCTTGATAGTCTAATTGGTATTGAGGCCAAATCTGTGTACAGAGTTGTTTTAAAGAGTTAGCTTTGAGTTCAGTGAGTGAGAGTGGTTTGAGATTTTTGAGAACACAGGTCAGAGGGGAATCTTTTGGGACAGATTGGCCAGACCCCATAATTGAAAGGCGAGCAGAGGCTCCTATTGAGAGCTTGAGTCATCACTCAGAGTCACAATAGGAGTTATGAGAAGAGAGCTCTGTATCAAGGTGGAGCATCCCCCACTGCCCTGGGCCGGGGGTCCCCAGGACCTGGAGAGAACTGAGTTCTAGGGCACCTCTAGAACACCGTCCAGATCTTACCTTAATCTAGTGGCTGGCTTGAGTGGAGTGTTGCATGTAGAGAAGACGAATGGCAAGAGTTCCTTATTCCGGAGGAGGAGGTCGTCAGAGAGAGAGAGAGGGAAAGGGGGTAGAGCCGAGGCCTGGGGGTATGCAAAGCATCAATAAAGCCTTGGCACAAGGCTTGCACCGCTCACAAAGGCACTGGGCATCCCCAGGGGAACTTGAGCTATGGCAGAAAAGTGAACTCGGAGGATGTTCCAGCTCCCAGACTCCAGGAAAAGGGAAAACAATGAAAGGGAGGGAGAGTGAGAGAGAGTGAGACGAGTGCCTCGCCGCTTCTGGATTTTGGCACCAAGAATGTAAGGTGTAGTTCAGGCCAAGGCAGAAAGAGGAAAGACGACCTCAACAGAAATAAGTTACCTTTATTCAGGCAAGAAGGGGCGACAGTAGGCCTAAGGACCAGGCTGAGCGTGGAGAGAGATCAGGGAGGCTCTATATTTATAGGAAAGTTTGTGGAAACGATAAGCGAAACATTAATCAGGCGGGATGTTTTGGGTATTCTTTAGTTGAGATGGCATTTGTAGTTGGGCAGGGGGTGATAAGTCTTCTGGGCAGCTGTAGGGGGTGGAAGGTTTCTGGACAGGGGGTGATAAGTCCCAGAAAGATGCAACTGGCCTGGAGCATCAGGGCGGGACCTAAAGTTCTGTTTTGTTTTCTCTGAAGTTAGATGATTCAGCAAGGGCCTTTGAGACTGTTGTTTTCTTTTCTAGGCCCAAAAGACTCCTTCAATTAGAATACTAAGATTTGGGATGCAGTATTAGGCCCTAATCCTTGTTTAAACTAAAGCTAGAAAAAAAATTGATTCTTTCATCTAGTTCTTGGTAGTGGATCAATGTTGGGAGTTTTGACCAATGCACCAAGGTGCTGCAAAATGCTATAGTAGGAGAAACTGAGTGTGTGATATAGGGAGACTCTGTACTATCTTCACAAGTTGTCTGTAAATATGAAATTATTCCAAAATAAAAAGTTTCTTTAAAACTATAGATCCTTGAATACATTATATACATATAATATATATATATATATTTATATATATAATACATTTCACTTTATAAAAGTAGGCAATCATAAGAATTTGGGATCTAAGTTTCAGCTAAACTAGCATACATTTTTCCAGTACATTCCTTAAGGGTAAGGATGTAATGTTAGATGGCAAATTCAGGGTAGGTAGTTAAATAATTCAACTTTGTATCTATCACTTTTTTCCTCAGGGAAAAAATTAGCATTTAATACATCTTTTTTGTTGTTGTTGATGATGAGAAACAGGTTGCAAAAAGTATTCTTTTCCCTGGACCAATGTGCTTAGGGTAAAAGGAGAAGGGCTGTACTTATTAATAAAGACTAAAAAAGACTGGGTTACACTTATTTTTATATCTGCATCCTAATAAAATCAATGTGTCCTGAGTGTTTAATCTGATTGCCTTCATGCTGGTTGTGACAGATATTAGAAAACCTAGAATGCCCTAAGAGCTCAATGTGTTCATCAGCAGCTTAGATCTTCTAGTCTTAGCCATCAATTACACTAAGTATCTCAGCTGACTCTGAAATTTTTTGAATAAAAATAAAATAGGACAACAGAAAAGTTACTAGATTTGTACATACTCAAGTCTCCACAATAAGTCATTCTTATTATCACCCTCTATGAATAGGTTTGGCTGCTCTCCTTCAACTATACCAGTATTACAGTGAAAGCAAAACATTCTCCTATTAGGCTTATACAAAAGACTCAAATTATATATATATATATATATAATTCTATTTTTATATATATATAAAATTATATATATTTATATATTTATTTATATATGTATTTATATATATTTATTTTATATATATATAATTATATATATAAATTCTATTTTTATTATATATATATAATTCTATAATTCAAATTATATATATATAAATATAAATATATATATATATATATAAATTCTTTTTTCTTAAAAGGAAGCAATTCTTTTATTCAGTATAGGGAGATTCTCCACAAAAGAGGTCAAGAAAACTCCCAGATTGCCAAAGTGTTTTCAGGTAAGAGCCTCCCTCTAGCTCTCTAGAAAATGTATAAATTTCTCACAACTAAATAATACCTCCCAAACATGCTAAATTCAAGTCTTAAAAGAGCAATTAGAAGAGTTTGACTAAATTTCAAAGATAAAGGTAAGGAAGTGAAAACTACTTTAAGCAGAACTGAAATATGAAGAGAACAGTCTAGAAAGAATGTTCCAGAGGGTTGTGTGATTGAGAAATAAGCTATCTACCTATATTACCCTGCATTGCTGGGATAGACTTCCAGGAAGATGAAAAGATAAAAGGGACTGGGGCCCAAAACTATATATCCATCTCTACTCTATGGGAAAATCCCTGGCAGAATATTGTCTATGGGCTTCCACAATCAACATTATTTCTTGAGCAAATAGATAATTTTTTTTTTTTGCTCTTACCGAAATGAGTGATGACTAGCTTGCAGGATAAGGTGAGAGTGAGCGGACATAAAGGCAACTCGATACTGTAGATGTTTATAGAGATGTAGGCAGAATAATTATTGTAATAATTATTGTAACCAAATAAACAACTGAGGGTGAGCAATTTACCAATAAAACAAATGAATTGATAGACATTTTAAGGCTGGTTTCAAGAAGGGAGAATGGAAATAAGATGTTCATAAAATTCTTATCTAAGCATATTACAGGATTTGTTAGAAAATCACTTTCTAAGTGAAAGAAATAAAAAAAAAGTTTTTATAAAACTAGGCATTTGGGTTATAGAAGAGACAAGCAAGCAAAGAACATTCAACAGATTCGGGTTATGGAAATCACATGCATCAAGATCTGTAATGTAAATTTTATATAACTTATAAAACCAGTGTTTACTAAGAGATGCCCTACCTGAGCAAATACTTATACAAACATCAAGCCCTTTGACCAAGAAATTCTATTATTTAGTATCCATTCTACAGAAATATTTACACATTCACTCAAATGATACATGTGTAAAGATGATCATTGCCACAATGACTGTAACAGCAAAAATGTAAGAACCACCCGAATGTTTGTTAACAAAGAAATGCTTAAATATAGATGTAAAGGTCTGAAAGCTTGTGTCCCTTAGAAGTTTTATGTTGAAATCCTAATCCCCAACTTGATGATATTAGGGGCTTTGAGGAGATGATAAGATCATGAGGGCAGAGTCCTCATCATTGGGATTACTGGCCTTATAAATAGACCTCAGAGAGCTAGCTTGCCTCTTTTCCCCCATGAGAGTATACAGTGAAAATACACCAATCTGTTAGCCAGAAGTAGGTCCTTACAAGAAAAATGTATCTGCTGTGCATTGTGATCTTGGACTACATGGCCTCCAAAACTGTGAGAAATAACTTTTTGTTATTTATAAACTACTCAATTTATGGTATTTTGTTATAGCAGCTCCAAAGGAAGAAGACAATATGCAAATACACCATGACATATCTAAGGTATAGTTCAGGCTGAGGCAGAAAGAGGAAAGAAGACCTCAACAGAAATAGGTTATTTTTATTCAAGCAAGGAGGGGCGACAGTAAGCCTAAGGACCAGGCTGAGTGTGGAGAGAGATCAGGGAGGCTCCATGTTTATAGGGAGGTTTGTGGAAGTGGTAAGGGAAACATTAATCATGCAGGTTGTTTTGGGTATTCTTTAGTTGAGATGGCATTTGTAGTTGGGCAGGGGGTGATAAGTCTTCTGGGCAGCTGTAGGGGGTGGAAGGTTTCTGGACAGGGGGTGATAAGTCCCAGAAAGATGCAACTGGCCTGGAGCATCAGAGTGGGACCTAAAGTTCTGTTTTGTTTTCTCTGAAGTTAGATGATTCAGCAAGAGCCTTTGAGACTGTTGTTTTCTTTTCTAGGCCCAAAATACTCCTTTAACATACATCATAACTGTTTAGAAAATAAAGTACTAACATGGAAAGATTGCTACTGTTTTATGTAATGATAAAATCAAGTGATAGTACTATATATTTAGTATTGTGCCATTTATGCAAAAAAAGTTGTATATTTGTATATGCATGTACTATCAGATAACATCTATGGAGCATGTTTGAGAGGAAGATTGGGATATAGTATAATAATTAAGAATGTGAACTTTATAGACTAGTCGTTACCAGGTGTGGGGAAATTAACAATATGGTGCCAGTCAGGCTGTCTTGCCCCACACGCTCATGCCCTCTGGACACATATTTTGTGAACAATGATTTTGCAAGGTTATGTAATGACTGAGATTATTTTTAGCACTGTGCATATGGGTTATGAGGTACTCGCTTGGACACAGGCTACTTTTGTTATATAAGCTCCACCTTGGAAAGCCCTGAGGGCTGAGTGCAGTATGCCTGTATGAGCTTTACCATGAAAGCTCTTGCTGCTCTGCATTGGGGCTACACTGAAGTGGCATCATGGTTATGTTATATGAGGTTATGTTATGTTATGGCTGCTGCTATGGCTGCTATGTCAGCCAAGAGAGAAGCTGTTTTATGGCTGTCATGCCAGCCAGGATAGAATAAAAATGTCTGCTGTTCTTATGGCTCCTTGAGTCTTCTAGCCTCTTAGCTTGTGCCTTGCCTACCCTGAGTTCAGCAAACAGTGTGAACAGCAAGACACCAGGGATGAGTAGATGGCAGAAACTGGGAGATGTTGGTCAGAGTGTGAATTTTCAGTTATGGAGATGAATAAGTCTAGAGAGCCAATATACTGCATGATGACTGTGCTTAATAATACTATACTGAATACTGTAAATTTGTGAAGAATGTGAACTCTGGATTCAGACTTCCTGGGCTTCATAAACTATCTGGGCCTCCATGTATGTTGGCCAAGTTATTTAATTCTTTTGTGCCTTAGTTTCTTCACCTTAAAAAGAGAGAGTATAGGAGAACAAATGGCAGAGTAGTAGGTGGATGTTTAGTACATCTCTTTCCATGGAAAGATCAGGAATACACCTTAAGACACAGAAGTGCATGCAGAACACCAGCTGAGAGTGGACAGGAGTACCTGACCAGAAGAAAATAATATATAGAACAACATTGAACTTGATAGGACAAAAGAATTAGGAGGAAAAACAGGAGTGTTAGTAGGACTGGATATGCCCTTGGCAGGTGGGGGAACTGAAGCAGGGGTCTGATCCCCACATTGGGGCAATTGTCTGAGTTAGAGGAGAAAGATTTAAGGGTGAAAGTGAAACAGATGATCTGTGGCAGCCTAAATGGAAAAAGAATCAAATAGCCCTTGCCACAGCCATACATACCATGGACAGGGATGAGGGTCTGCTGGAAGGCGCAGGAGCTGGGAGCTGGAGTTTGGGGAGTGTGGTGCAGTCCCAGGGTGAGGGGTGGTCTTGACTGCAGAGAGATGGATCAAGGGGAGGTGAGGGAGGAGACTGTGATGGGAAATGCCTGTGGAAGAAAGCTGGGCAGCCATGGAAGCAAGGCAATACTGCTGAGTCACGTGTAGGGGGTGGAACCATCACCATAGCCTCTCTCTCCCCACACACCATCAATGGCAGCTGAACAATAGAAAGACTGGCTCATCAAACACCTGACACATTGAACTACAGAGTAGGACCCCAACCAGGATACTCCTTTAAGTGACTGATGTGCTGAACTAGAGTAGGACCTCACCCAGGGTGCCCCTTTAAATGTCTGATGTGCCAATCTACAGAGTTGGACCACAGCCTGGGGAGACCCTCTCTTTGTCTGTCATGCTAAACAACAGAGAGGGACCCCAGGCAAGGGAGCCCTCTAAGTGCCTGAATGGGCAGAGCTACAGAGAAAGACTGGCCAAAGAGGCCTTCTGATCGCCAGCTACAAGAGGCTTGAAAAAAGACTCTGATAGGGCCATAACTCCTGTGGTGAAGGCAGTCCATGTCCCTGCACACTTGGTGCCTCCAGGGTCCCCGAAAGCCAAACAGCTGCACCACCTTCACACTCAAATCACACTGGGGCAGAGCTGCCATAGGCAAAAATGTCTTGTGTCTATGCATGCAGGGTCACTTTGGTAGTGTCCATCTCTTTGTGACCCTGTAGACTATGGCCTGCCAGGATTCTCGTCAGGGAGTGGGGTTCTCCAGGCAAGAATACTGGAGTGTATTGCCTAATACTTGTTGCCATATCCTTCTAGAGCACTATATTTCCTGCTGCCCTAGCTGCTAATTCCCCTGAGTACCTGGTGTTGCCAGAACCCCTGTGACCCAAGCAGCTGTATCACCTCTACACCTGGCCCTCACAGGGGCAAACCCAAGCCCTCCAGGGAAGCCTCAGGAGCAAACTGCAGTGGATTACCCACATGCAGAGGTGGGAGTAAAACCACAATTGAAATCCAGGGGCAGTGTGGCTAAGGAAGAAGACCCAGAACCTTCCCACCAGCTGGACAAGCTGCAGATTATATCTACACCATCAACTAGGCAGATTTTGTGTCTATGGAATATACAAAAGGTCACTGAGAGCTCCCACAAAAGAAAACACACTAGTTCTGATAGCTGTGGACATTGGAGGCAAAAACACATAGAAGTAGGACCAGAAGAGACTCTGAGCTGCCCCCACAGCAGGTCCTGAGATCAGCACAGTGTTGGAGGGCATCCTAGGGAGGTGAGGTGGACTGTGATTCACAGCGAGGGAAAGGACTCTGACAGCAGTTATTCAAGAAAAACATTTACTATCCTTATGTTTTAAATTGTTCTGTAGATTCTTTTGGATTTTTTTTCCTTTTTCCACTTTTTCCCTCCCCTGCTGTACTTGTCAAATACATCAAAGCAAGATCTTCTATGACCCACCTCCTAGAGTAATGGAAATAAACAAAAGTAAACAAGTGGGACCTGATTAAACTTAAAAGCTTTTGTATAGCAAAGGAAACTATAAACAAGGTGAAAAGGTAGTTCTCAGAATGGGATAATATAATAGTAAATGAAACAACTGACAAAGGGTTAATTTTGAAAATATACAAGGAGCTCATACAACTCAATGCCAGAGACACAAACAACCCAACAAAGAGTGGGGAAAGACTTAAGCAGACATTTCTCCAAAGACATACAGATGGCTAACAAACACATGAAAATATCCTAAATATCACTCATTATGAGAGAAATGTGAATCAAATCTACAATGAGATATCATCTCAAATCGGTCAGAATGGCCATCATCAAAAACTCTACAAACAACAAATGCTGGTAAGGATGTGGGGAAAAGGGTACCCTCTTGCACTGTTGGTGGGAATGTAAATTGACACAGCCACTATGGAAGATGGTATCAGTTCAGTTCAGTTCAGTTCAGTCACTCAGTCATGTCCGACTCTTTGCACTCCCATGAATCACAGCATGCCCGGCCCCCCTGTCCATCACCATCTTCTGGAGTTCACTCAGACTCACATCCATCGAGTCCGTGATGACATCCAGCCATCTCATCCTCGGTCGTCCCCATCTCCTCTTGCCACGAATGTCTCCCAGCATCAGAGTCTTTTCCAATGAGTCAACTCTTTGCATGAGGTGGCCAAAGTACTGGAACTTCAGCTTTAGCATCATCCCTTCCAAAGAAATCCCAGGGTTGATCTCCTTCAGAATGGACTGGTTAGAATTCCTTGCAGTTGAAGGGACCCTCAAGAGTCTTCTCCAACATCACAGTTCAAACACTTCAATTCTTCGGCGCTCAGCCTTCTTCACAGTCCAACTCTCACATACATAGATGACTACTGGAAAAACCATAGCCAGATGACATGATCTTCATTTTCTGAATGTTGAGCTTTAAGCCAACTTTTTCACTCTCCTCTTTCACTTTCATCAAGAGGCTTCTTAGCTCCTCTTCACTTTCTGCCATAAGGGTGGTGTCATCTGCATATCTGAGGTTATTGATATTTCTCCTGGCAATCTTGATTCCAGCTTGCGTTTCTTCCAGTCTAGCGCTTCTCATGATATACTCTACATATAAGTTAAATAAGCAGGGTGAGAATATACAGCCTTGACGTACTCCTATTTGGAACCAGTCTGTTGTTCCATGTCCAGTTCTAACTGTTTCTTCCTAACCTGCATACAGATTTCTCAAGAGGCAGGTCAGGTGGTCTGGTATTCCCATCTCTTTCAGAATTTTCCACAGTTTATTGTGATCCACACAGTCAAAGGCTTTGGCATAGTCAACAAAGCAGACAGGTCATGGTGGAGAGGCCTGACAGAATGTGGTCCACTGGAGAAGGGAATGGCAAGCCACTTCAGTATTCTTGCCTTGAGAACCCCATGAATAGTAGGAAAAGGCAAAATGATAGGATACTGAAAGAGGAACTCCCCAGGTCATTAGGTGCCCAATATGCTACTGGAGATCAGTGGAGAAATAACTCCAGAAAGAATGAAGTGATGGAGCCAAAGCAAAAACAATACCCAGTTGTGGATGTGACTGGTGATAGAAGCAAGATCTGATGCTGTAAATAGTAATATTGCATAGGAACCTGGAATGTCAGGTCCATGAATCAAGGCAAATTGGAAGTGGTCAAACAAGAGATGGCAAGAGTGAACATCGACATTCTAGGAATCAGTGAACTAAAATCGACTGGAATGGGTGAATTTAACTCAGATGACTTTTACATCTACTACTGTGGGCAGAAATCCCTCAGAAGAAATGGAGTAGCTATCATGGTCAACAAAAGAGTCTGAAATGCAGTACTTGGATGCAATCTCAAAAACGACAGAATGATCTCTGTTCGTCTTTGGCAAACCATTCAATATCACAGTTATCCAAGTCTATGCCCCAACCAGTAATGCTGAAGAAGCTGAAGTTGAACGGTTTTATGAAGGCCTACAAGATCTTTTAGAACTAACACCTAAAAAAGATGTCCATTTCATTATAGGGGACTGGAATGTGAAAGTAGGAAGTCAAGAAACACCTGGAGTAACAGGCAAATTTGGGCTTGGAATGTGGAATGAAGCAGGGTAAAGACTAATAGAGTTTTGCCAAGAAAATGCACTGGTCATAGCAAACACCGTCTTCCAGCAATACAAGAGAAGACTCTACACATGGACATCACCAGATGGTCAACACCGAAATCAGATTGATTATATTCTTTGCAGCCAAAGGTGGAGAAGCTGTATACAGTCAACAAAAACAAGACCAGGAGCTGACTGTGGCTCAGATCATGAACTCCTTATTACCAAATTCAGACTTAAATTGAAGAAAGTAGGGAAAACCGCTAGACCATTGAGGTATGACCTAAATCAAATCCCTTATGATTATACAGTGGAAGTGAGAAACAGATTTAAGGGTCTAGATCTGATAGATAGAGTGCCTGATGAACTATGGACTGAGGTTCATACCATTGTACAGGAGACAGGGATCAAGACTATCCTCATGGAAAAGAAATGCAAAAAAGCAAAATGGCTGTCTTGGGTGGCCTTACAAATAGCTGTGAAAAGAAGAGAGGAGAAAAGCAATAGAGAAAAGGAAAGATATAAGCATCTGAATGCAGAGCCAAAGAATAGCAAGAAGAGATAAGAAAGCCTTCTTCAGCGATCAAAACAAAGAAATAGAGGGAAAGAACAGAATGGGAAAGACTAGAGATCTCTTCAAGAAAATTAGAGATACCAAGGGAACATTTCATGCAAAGATGGGCTCAATAAAGGACTGAAACGGTCTGGACCTAACAGAAGCAGAAGATATTAAGAAGAGGTGGCAAGAATACACGGAAGAACAGTACGAAAAAGATCTTCATGACCCAGATAATCATGATGATGTGATCACTAATCTAGAGCCAGACATCTTGGAATGTGAAGTCAAGGGGGCCTTAGAAAGCATCACTACAAACAAAGCTAGTGCAGGTGATGGAATTCCAGTTGAGCTGTTTCAAATCCTGAAAGATGATGCTGTGAAAGTGCTGCACTCAATATGCCAGCAAGTTTGGATAACTCAGCAGTGGCCACAGGACTGGAAAAGTTCAGTTTTCATTCCAATTCCAAAGAAAGGCAGTGGCAAAGAATGATCAAACTACAGCATAATTGCACTCATCTCACATGCTAGTAAAGTAATGCTCAAAATTATCCAAGCCAGGCTTCAGCAATATGTGAACCGTGAACTCCTTGATGTTCAAGCTGGTTTTAGAAAAGGCAGAGGAACCAGAGATCAAATTGCCAACATCCACTGGATCATGGAAAAAGCAAGAGAGTTCCAGAGAAACATCTATTTCTGCTTTATTGACTATGCCAAAGCCTTTGACTGTGTGCATCACAATAAACTGTGGAAGATTGTTTGGATATTTATTAAAAAACTAGGAAAAAAACTACCATATGACCCCACAATCCCACCCCTAGGCATATACCCTTAGGAAATCAAAATTGAGAAAGACACATGCGTCCCATTGTTCACTGCAGTACTGTTTACAATATCTAGAACATGAATGCAACCTAAGTGTTCACCAACAGATGAATAAAGAAGTTGTTTATATATATACACACACACACACAAACACACACACACACACAATGGAATACTACTCAGCCATCAAAAGGAATGCATTTGAGTCAGTTCTGATGAGGTGGATGAACCTAGAACCTATTATACAGAGTGAAGTGAGTCAGAAAGAGAAAGATAAATATCATATTCTAACACATATATACAGAATCTAGAGAATTGGTACTGAAAAATTTTTTTACAGGGCAACAATGGAGAAACAGACACAGAGAACAGACTTATGGCCATGGGGAGAGGGGAGAAGAGGGTAAGATATATGGAAAGAGTAATATGAAAACTTACATTACCATATGTAAAACAGCCACCGGGAATTTGCTCTATGGCTCAGGAAACTCAAACAGGGCCTCTGTATCAATCTAGAGGTGTGAGATGGGAAGGGAGGTTCAAAAAGGAGGAGATATATGTATATCTATGGCTGATTCATGTTGAGGTTTGACAGAAAACAACAATATTTCTGTAAAGCAATTATCTTTCAATAAAAAATAAATTAAAAAAAGAAAAACAAAAGGTATAGAATAACTGTGGTGGTTAAATAGATTAACACATGAAAATTACTTGGCTCATATTAAGTGCTAAAAAAATGTTGGCAAAGTGAAAGTGTTAGTCACTCAGTTGTGTCCAACTCTTTGTGACTCCATAGTCTGTCCATGAAATTTTCTAGGCATGAATACTGGAGTGGGTTGCTATTCCCTTTTCCAGGGGATCTTCCTGATCCAGAGAACAAACTGGGTCTCTAGCATTCCAGAAAGATTCTTTACCTTCTGAGCTAACTTAGTTATTTTTATTTTATGGAATATACATGTAAAGTGACTTCTATGCATTTATCTTCATAGCATAACTACTTTGTAAAGTAAATATTGGTATTATCTTCATTTTGCAGAGGAAGACATTGAAAAAGAAAGGTGAATCAACTTGTCTAAGGTCACATAGTTGGTAAAACTGGGAGATCATATTTGAACTCAGTAACTGATTCCCTAGTGGTGCTTTTAACTATTTTTTGTACTGCTCTCCACACACACACATATGCATACATAGGTCTAGAAAATATCTAACAGTTCTTAAATTTGGTTCGGCAGTGGAGTAATAATACTGAAAGGGAATCACTGTTTTTTACTCAGTATGCTTCTATAGCCTTGTGAGAGGTAGTAAAGTTTTACATGTATAACTTAAATAATAAATCATAATAAAGCATCACAGTAAATAAATATAATGTGTTTAACATAGTTGACTTGGGGTACAAATTTAACAACTTCTGTTTATCAAAATACAGCACTAAAATAGTGAAGTGGCATGGCACAAGATAGTAGAAGATATCTTTAATACATAAAGCTGACACATAGTAGCCTGGAAATACAAAGAGCTCTTACAAAGCAGTAAGAGTGAGATAGAAAGATTGTAAAATCAGCAAAATATTTGAAAGGAAATTTTAGAACGAAGAAATACAAATGACTAATAAACATTTGGAAGTACTTTTTCATTTATTAATATTCATTGACATGCATATTGAAACCATAATGAGATATACATTGAGAGCATCAGTGACTAAAGATTTGTCTTTTGTTTTCTGGAATGTCTTTATTAACAAGTACAGGAATCACAGTCTATTAAACTTGGTTTTTGGAAAGCAAAGTGTCAGTGCTTTAAAACAGAATGCTTTTAGCTGCTCTGTGCTTGCACTGAGTCATTACCTATTTGATGAGTGCACACCAGCAATCTGGGATATTCAAACCTACTTAACTGAAGAAGGGATCACTGAGCAAGCCAGTGAGCTGTCCTCAAATGAAGGCAATGGATATTTATTTATTTAATAAGTTTTTTTCCTTTGCTACAGATTCAGTTAAAAGCTTTCACTCCCCTGCCATAAGTTTTGATTGAGGATACTAAAAGTATATCGAATAACATTTTTTATGTGAACACCATTACATAATAATTCAGGGAAATGTATACAGAATTGTTCATCATATCTTGGAAAAATGTAGCTCCTCATTACTCCAGAGTAATAATTTATACTTTAGTTAAAAGACACTAAGATCCAGATAGTTTGGTCAGCTTATGACTTCTGTTTGGCCATTAAATTGCAGTTCAAAATCTCCTTATTCCCGTTGACAGAATGTGTGAGAAGAGTCTGCCTTTACACTTGCATAACCTTTGCCATCGAAGCACTTTACTACCTTTTATTCTACCGCCTCATCTATTTCTGATGTTTGCCATGTCTTTCTCTGGAGTGAGAGTGTAGTTTATAACTAATGTCCTTGAAATCCCCTGAGCACAGAATGCCTGATAATAAAAAGGAAATTCTGATATTTCATAGCTCTCTGACACAATAGCTACCAGAAAACTCAAGCTAGAAGAAATGTTGAGTACTGAGACATTTCAGGCTGAAGATTTAACTACTAGGAGCTCCAGGTGAATAGCAGGAACCATGAATTCTATGCCCAGCTCCTGCTCTTACTAGATGTGACATCATAGAGAAGTCACCAAAACCCTCTGGTCTTCCATTTCTTAAGCAGTGAAACTGAAATAATGTTAAGAGGTTTGCAAATATGAAAATCACAGATTGGACTGGATTAGACTAGAAATCATAGGAAGGACTAGATATGTTTAAAATTATTTTTTAAATTTAATGTTAAAGCTTGTTGAAACAAATATTGAAAGAGACTAATGCATCGCAAAATGTTCTCTTAAAAAAAGGAGGTGGGAGGGGGATTTAGGATTGGGAGCTTATATACACCTGTGGTGGATTCATGTCAATGTATGGCAAAACCAATACAGAATTGTAAAGTAAAATAAAGTAAAAATAAAATTTAAAAAAAAAGAAAAAAAAAGGATGTTTTCAGAGCTTTATAAGGAGAAACACAAGTTCCATTGTATACAATAAGATACTAAGTTAGTCTCTCTAGAATCTCAATCCTGCCTCTGCAACTAGGAAGTTTTGACCTCCAGCAAGTAGCTGAGCTTTGAGGGAAAACATCATTCCAAATGACTATTACCCTCCCTTTCACTGGTGCTCAAAATCTCAAATATTTAATTTTAAAGTATTATGGTGAAAGTGAAGTAGCTCAGTCATGTCCAACTCTTTGCGACCCTGTGGACTGTAGCCCGCCAGGCTCCTCCATCCATGGGATTTTCCAGGCAAGAATACTGGAGTGGGTTGCCATTTCCTTCTCCAGGGGATCTTCCTGACCCAAGGATCGAACCCACGTCTCCCACATTGTGGGCAGACGTTTTAACCTCTGAGCCACCAGGGAAGCAGTGCCCCCAGTTGGTACATAGTCTCTTTGACTAATTCATGTAGATTATTTTGTTGTTTAAAAGAGGATGGTGTCTGGTAATAGTTACAGTTTGAAGATCTGTGCTGAATGTCACATATCTATTAGGACTCAGAAGCAAGCAACTTATCTTGATTGGAATCATTATTATTTGGGGATTTGTTATTCAGATAAAATAACATTAAAAATGTAGACAGTTTTACTATGCTAAGAAGAGATTCAGAAGATTAGTAGAAAGAAGGTTTTTTTGGATACTTTATTTGAAATCAATAACCCCATAGGTGAAATAAAAGGCTGAGGGATTGAGAATGGAAGAAGCTATCTTTTGGCCATGGACTACCAGCTTGACTGTAGCCAAAATGAATAGTGACTCAGAGCTGTTGCCATCTTTAGCTGTTTTTTTTTGCCTATGAACAATGAGTTAGTAGTCTCATTTCAAACCCAGATGATTAAAAGTCCACCCTGCAAACAATGCTAATATGGTTGGCACAAAATGACACCCTTTGTGGCAGAAGTAATCTCAAGGATCAAGTGTACGCATATGCAACTTTTTGGTTTCCTTCTGTGAGACTTTCCCACAGACTCAGGCAAAATACAACAAAGAGACCTGATCCAATACTTCTCATGTTTTGGGTACATAATTAAGGACTTCCTTGCATTTCTAAAAGTGTTCATTGGCAATATTTTTTTTTTTCTGACTAGAACAATATTTCTAAAGGATACCAAAGGTGAATGAGGTGGAAATCAAGAGAAATGGCAGTGACGTAAAAAACATGTTCTCACTGGAAGGATTTAATTAGCCAATCAGATTCAACTCACATCTTGGTAACTGCAATAAGGTTATACCTTACTATAAGCACCACAAATATTTTACAAAAGACTAAATTATACTTAAATTATATTTTAAATGATGAAGTAAGTTAATGACTTAAATTTATATTGATTCCTTTTGTAAAGGTAACAACTTTGAAAGGTGAAATTCAGCCCCTGCTTTTTTCTTTTGCAATTTATATTTTTTATGCATGGTTTTCATAAAGTGTGGTACATAGGCAACAAAATTTGAAATATAAAAGATATATTTAATGTGCTCACATTTTCATCTGCTTGCATTTGAATTTGTCAGTAAATTTATAATTATCATTACTGAGCCTGATTATTGTCCAATCCCTTTAGAGCTCCTACATCAACTTTTCAGTATGGTGTTTAGAGAGTTAGAGATCAGACACGAAAGAATAAGAAAAGTATAGAAGAAAATAATTGAGGAGCAATAATTTTTGTTTAAAAAATTTCAAAGGCTCTTTGGATTCTAGACTGACAAGGAGACAAACCAGGGAAGATGAAGAAGATTGCCAGTTGGTTAGCAGAATTTCAATAAAGATCAGGGAAAGAAAAAGAAAACCACCAAATTTCATCCTTTCTCTCATCCATTTGATAAAGGATCCTGAAACATCAAGATTAATCATTTATCCTTCTTTAGGGAACCTTCCTAACCCAGGGATACAACCCGGGATTCCTGCATTGCAGATGGATTCAGAACCACAAGGGAAGCCCTATATGATGAGAAAGGTAACCCAAATGCCACATATATTTTAAACTAAATTAATTTTCATACCAAACTCTTACCAAATTCTGAAAATTGGTTTATATTTAACCATGGGACAGAACTATAAAGGAAAAGTAAATGAGATTTTGGTAGTTAATTGAAGGAATATTTGTTTATAGACTACTTTTCTTTCTTACATAAAAGCTCACCTATGATGACTTATTTTTGAGTTTTAGAGACATGCATGGTAAATATTATCAAGTGATTATCTAAAATTTTTAGTACATTTTTATAAGTTGTATTATATCATATTTTGGGCTTCCTAGATGGTGCTAGTGGTAAAGAACCCACCTGCCAATTCAGGATGGAGAAGGAAAGGGCAACCTACTCCAGTATTTTTGCCTGGAGAATCCTATGGACAGAAGAGCCTGATGGGTAGAGTCCATGGGGTCACAAACAGTCAGACACGACTGAGCAACTGAGCAGCCAATGCAGGAGATGTAAGAGACATGAGTTCAATCCCTGAGTCAGAAAGGTCTCTTGGACAAGGACACGGTATAGGGTCACAAAGAGTCTGACATGACTGAAAGAACTTAACAAGCATGCACATGTGTCATATTTCATATAATTTGGCTTTCACTGAATGGGCTTTTATACTGTAATTTCAATTAAAAAATAAGCATATCATCATGAAAAAAGAAAAATATAAACTTTAAATTAAAAAAATAATTTGTTTAACTGGAGGCTAATTAATTTGCAATATTGCAGTGGCTTTTGCCATACATCAACACAAATCAGCCATGGGTGTACACTTCTAAGTTGCATCAAAATCAAAATGTAAGGAACCTCCATGAAGGGAAGGAAAAACCCTACAAGAAAACATTAATTGAAGGCTAGAATATATATTGAGACACGCCATTCTTTGATGAGAAGACAACACTGTTTTGTTGTAGATTCTCCCCAGATTGATTTTAATATGTAAAACAATCTTAATCAGATCTATTCTTGCTTTATAGAACTTTACAAAGTTATCTATTTAAATATTTAAGAATCATATATGTATATTTAATCTTATATAAGTGAAATAGAATTATAACACATAGCATGTATGCTTCTTTAGAGTAGAATACCACTTCTTTATTTTTTGTCATTTAGATTACCTCCTTGTTCTCTTCTCTCTTCACTCTATCTAAATGATATTCTCCATGAATCATATTAAAAACCTTTTATGCCATGTATAATTCCATATTTTTCATACTTACATACACATATACAAATATACACACATATGGAGTTGTTTGGACATTGTTTTTCAAAAATATTGTACCACACATACTTTCTACATCTTGGCTTTTTCATTATGTTATATATCATGGCAGTCTTTCCAACTAAATAGGTATAGCTGTAATTTATTATTATTAATGGCCACATGGTGTTCCATGGTGTTGACAGACTCTAAGTATATTCAATCACTTTTTTCCTTGGTAGGTGTTCAATTTGTTTTCAGGTTGATTGCACTACAAAAAATGTTCAGATAAAGGCTTCATGACATGTATCCTTATTGTTGCTTCTGTTTCTAAGGGCTATAACTCTAAAATGAGATTAGTTAAATTAAACTTAAATTTAATTTTAACAGATGCCCCTGGATCACCTTTTCAAACATTTGTAAAAACTAATATCTCTTCTTTTAGCCTATGAGAGTAAATTTATGCCCACATCTATCCTTGTAATGTGTTATTGAGTTTTATTATTTTATTTCATTATCTGATGGGTGGGTAAAAAAAAAACAAAAACAAAAACAATCTCCTTATAACTTTAACTTATATTCCCCTAACTGCTAGTAAATTTGTACAACTTTGTAGTATTGACCATTTGGATTGCATATTCTGTGAATTGCTTATCCCTATTTTTGCCCATTTTCCTGATTTTTTTGGTCAACTTATAAAATAATTTTTAATGAATATATTTTTTACTGAAGGATAATTGCTTTACAAAATTTTCTTGTTTTCTGTCAAGCCTCAACATGAATCAGCCATAGGTATATATATATTCCCTCCTTTTTGAAACTCCCTCCCATCTCCATCCCCATCCCACCCCTGTAGGTTGATACAGAGCCCCTGTTTGAGTTTCCTGAGCCATACAGCAAATTCCCATTGGCTATCTATTTTACATACGGTAATGTATGGATGTGAGAGTTGGACTGTGAAGAAGGCTGAGCACTGAAGAATTGATGCTTTTGAACTGCGGTGTTGGAGAAGACTCTTGAGAGTCCCTTGGACTGCAAGGAGATCCAACCAGTCCATTCTGAAGGAGATCAGCCCTGGGATTTCTTTGGAGGGAATGATGCTAAAGCTGAAGCTCCAGTACTTTGGCCACCTCATGCGAAGAGTTGACTCATTGGAAAAGACTTTCATGATGGGAGGGATTGGGGGCAGGAGGAGAAGGGGACGACAGAGGATGAGATGGCTGGATGGCATCACTGACTTGATGGACGCGAGTCTGAGTGAACTCCAGGAGCCAGTGATGGACAGGGAGGCCTGGCGTGCTGCGAATCATGGGGTCAGAAAGAGTCGGACTCGACTGAGCGACTGAACTGAACTGAAATGAATGTAAGTTTCCATGTTACTCTTTCCCTACATCTCACCCTTTCCTCCCCTCTCCGCATGTCCATGAGTCTATTCTCTATGTCTGTTTCTCCATTGTTGCCCTGTAAATTAATTCTTTAGTACCATTTTTCTAGATTCTGTATATATGTGTTAGTGTAGATCTTTATCTGCTTGCATTCCCAATTCAGGTTTTTTACTCAAATCTTATATTCTTTATTAACTTCATATTTGCATTTTGTACTAATATTTTCAGTTACATGTAGCTAAGCATATCTACATTCTATGTTGTAACTTTCAGGTTTCCTCTACCCCCAGATTATATGAGTAGGCAACAGATTCAATTAGAAGAGCTATTGTTTTACATTCAAGCCTTAAATAATTCTGGGATTTGTTTTTATATGATATAAGATAGTCGACAAACATTATTTTTCCTTTCAAAAGAAATTAAACAGTTGTGTCAGAATCACTTATTAATTAAGCTATCTTTTTTCAATAAATTTGAAAATCCACTTTGTCATATATTAAATTTTCTGGATAGTGGGGTTTAATTGCGTTCTACTGATGTTTTTGTCTATTTCTAAACCAGTATTACATTCGTTTTACTAAGTAGGCTTTATACAGCATTCTGATAATTGCTAAAGAAGTTCTTTCTCTCATTTCTTCATGTTTATGCTTTTAAAATGGTTATTCTTAGGTTTTTATGCTTATACTTAAATTTTAAGATTATTTATCTGGTTATAGAAAACTTTATAGAGAGAAGGAAGTGGCAACCCACTTCAGTATTCTTGCTTGGGAAATCCCATGGACAGAGGAGCCTGGCAGACTATACCCCATGGGGTCACAAAAGATTTGGACTTAACTCAGCAACTAAACAAAAACAACAAAGAAAATGCTACTAGGACTTTAATCAGAATTACATTCATTTTATACATTAAATTTTTGAGAAATAATATTTTGAGACTATTTAATGTTCCAATCCAAAATGATGGTATTCAGGATTTCTCTGGCTGTCCAGTGGTTTGGACTCTGGACTTCCATTGCAGAGGACACTGGTTTGAGCACCATTCAGGGAACTAAGATCCCACAAGTTGCATGGTCAAAAAAAAAAAAAAAAAAGGAAAAGATACTATTTCTTTCAAATTTATGTTTTTATGTCTAATACAATTTTATTGAAATAAAATTCATATCATATAAAATTCATTTAACTATTTTAAAGTACACAATTCAGTGGGTTTTTTTTAGTATACTCACTCTATTGTACAAACATCACCACTATCTAATTCTGGGACATTTTGTTACCCCAAAAAGGGATGACAATCCTCTCGATTCCTTCTTCCTGCCATCCTGGACAGCCGCTAAATTGTTCTCTATCTCAACAGATTTACCTCTTCTGGATATTTCATGTAAAAATGAAATCATATATTATGTGGCCTCTTGTGTCTGACTTCTTTTAGTTAGGATAATATTTTCAAGGTCCATGTATATGTAGCTCGTGTCAGTAATATACCCATATGGATATAGCACATTTTATTTACCCATTTATTAACTGATGGTGTTGTCTCTGCACGTTATCAATTTTGAATAATGTATCTATGAACGTTTCTGGACAGGTTGTTTGTGAGCTTGTGTTTTCTGTTCTCTTGCTTTGAATTTCTGGGTCATATGGTAAAATTATTTTTAACTTTTTGAGGAACCAAAAATTTTTCTAGAGTGGCTGCACTATTTCACGATACCCACCAAAAGTGTATTATGGTTCCACTATCTTTACATACTTACTGGCATTTGTTATTTTCCTTCTTTTCTCATATTATAGCTATTCTGCTGGGTGAAAAGTGATATCCCGTGGTTTTGATTTGCCTTTCCCTAATGACTAATTCCAGCTGAGCTATTTAAAATCCTAAAAGATGACACTACTAAAGTGCTATACTCAATATGCCAGCCAATTTGGAAAACTCAGCATTGGCCACAGGACTGGAAATGGTCAGATTTCATTCTAGTCCCAAAGAAGGGCAATGCCAAAGACTGTTACTACACAATTACAATCATTTCACATGCTAGCAAGGTAATGCTCAAAATCTGTAATGGATTCAATGGACATGAATTTTAGCAAGCTCCGGGAGTTGGTGATGGACAGGGAGGCCTGGCGTACTGCAGTCCATGGCGTTGCAACGGGTCAGACACGACTGAACAACTGAACTGAAATGAGGCTTCAATGGTGCTTGAACTGAGAACTTCCAGATGTCCTGGAATTTTGGATTTTGGAAAGGCAGAGGAACCAGAGGTCTAATTGCCAACATCTGTTGGGCCTTAGATAAAACAAGAGAATTCCAGAAAAACATCTGCTTCTGCTTCATTGATAATACTAAAGCCATTGACTCAGTGGATCACAACTGTGGAAAATTCTTCAAGAGATGGGAATACCAGACCATCTTACCTGCCTCCTGACAAACCTGTATGCAGGTAAAGAAGCAACAGTTAGAACCGGACATGGAATAACTGACTGGTTCAAAATTGGGAAAGGAATATAACAATGCTGTGTATTGTCACTTTGTTTATTTAACGTATATGCAGAATACATCATGCAAAAATGCTGGGCTGGATGAATCACAAGCTGGAATCAACATTGCGAGGAGAAATATCAACAACCTCAGATAGGTAGATGATACAACTATAAAGCAAGAAAAGGAAGAGGAACTAAAGAGCCTTTTGATGAGGGTAAAAGAGGAGAGTGTAAAAATGGATAAGAAAGCTGTGGTACATATACACAATGGAGTATTACTCAGCCGTTAAAAAGAATACATTTGAATCAGTTCTGATGAGATGGATGAAACTGGAGCCGATTATACAGAGTGAAGTAAGCCAGAAAGAAAAACACCAATACAGTATACTAACACATATATATGGAATTTAGAAAGATGGCAATGATGACCCTGTATGCAAGACAGCAAAAAAGACACAGATGTGTATAGCGGACTTTTGGACTCAGAGGGAGAGGGAGAGGGTGGGATGATTTGGGAGAATGGCATTGAAACATGTATACTATCATGTAAGAATCGAATCACCAGTCTATGTCCGATGCAGGCTACAGCATGCTTGGGGCTGGTGCACGGGGATGACCCAGAGGGATATTGTGGGGAGGGAGGTGGGAGGGGGGTTCATGTTTGGGATCGCATGTACACCTAGCCTGGGTGGATTCATGTCAATGTATGGCAAAACCCATACAGTATTGTAAAGTAAAATAAAGTAAAAATAAAAATTAAAAAAAACCCTCAATATTCAAAAAAACTAAGATCATAATATCCAGTCCCATCACTTAAAGGCAAAAAGATGGGAGAAAAGTGGAAACAGTGGCAGATTTTATTTTGGGGGGCTCCAAATTCACTTAAGATGGTGACTGCAGCCATGAAATTAAAAGACACCTGCTCTTTGAAAAGAAAGCTATGACAAACCTAGACGGTGTATTAAAAAGTGGAGAAATCACTTTGCAGACAAAGATCTTCATAGTCAAATCTATGGTTTTCCCAGTAGTCATGTACAAATGTGAGAGTTGGACTATAAAGAAGGGTGATTGCTGAAGAATTGATGCTTTTGAATTTTGGTGCTGGAGAAGCACTCTTGAGAGTCCCTTGGACAGCAAAGATATCAAACCAATCAATCCTAAAGGAAATCAACTATGAATATTCATTGGATAGACTGATGCTGAAGCTGAAGCTCCAATACTTTGGCCACCTGATGCAAAGAGCCAACTCACTGAAAAAGACTGATGCTGGGAAAGATTGAGGATAAGTTATTTGGATAAGATATTTGGATGGCATCTCCAACTCAGTGGACATGAATTTGAGGAAACTCCAGGAGATGGTGAAGGACAAAAAAGCCTGGCATGCTTCAGTCCATGGGGTCACAAAGAGTTGGACATGACTTAGTGACTGAACAACAACAACAGTGACTGACTAATCATCTTTTAATCTGTTTGTTGGTCATGTGTAAGTCTTTTTGGAGAAATATCTGTTAAATCCTTTGCCTATTTTGAAATTGGATTATTGGTCTTTATATTGTTGAGTTGTATTAGTTATATATTCTGGACACTAGACCATTATCTATGTGACTTGCAAATATTTTTCCACACTCTTTAGGTTTCTTTTCATTTGCTTGATAGTACCCTTTGATGCATGAAAGTTTTTAATTTTAATGAAACACTGCTTACCTTTTATTTTCCTTTTGTTAAAGGAATCACTGCCTAATTCAAGGAAACAATTTTTATCCTAAATTTTCTTCAAAAATGTATTAACTTTAGGTCTTAGATTTAGGTTTTTGATCCATTTTGACTTAAGTTTTTGTGCATGATATGAGGCACAGGTCCATCTTCACTGTCTTCTTCTTTTTCTTTTTTTGTAAGGTTGGCTTTATTTATTTATTTTTAATTTATTTTATTGTTTTTGGTTGCACTCACTGGGTTTTCATTGGTATACACAGGCCTTCTCTAGTTGAGGCAAGTGGGAGGCTGTTCTTTCCTTGCAGCACACAGGCTTGTCCTTGTGGTGGTTTTTCTTGTTGCAGAACACAGGCTTTAGGGCACAGGAGCTTCAGCAGTTGTAGCCCACAGGCTCTACACCTTCACTGTTTTGCATGTGGATATCCAGTTGGTCTAACATCATTTGACCTCATTTGTTGAAAACACTATTCTTTCACCATTGAATGATCTTGACATCTTTGTTGAAAATTAATTGATCCCCAATGTATAAGTTTGTTTCTGGACTCTGAATACTATATGTCTCACCTTATGCTAGAATCGCATTGTCTTGATTGTTGCAACTTTGTAATAAGTTTTGAAATTAGGAAGATGAATTCTCCAACTTTATTTTCTTCTTCAAAATTGTTTTGGCTATTCTATGTCCCTTGAGTTTCTAACATTATTCAATATTTCAACTAGATAAAAAAGAATAAAAATAGATAATTCTGAGGGGAAAAATAATCAATGAAAACTTGCTATATAAGATGTTGAAACTATTACATAAGTACAATAACTTTAGTAATGTGGCATTAGTCCAGTGAGCATCAGGAATTTCAAAAGCAAATTTTTGCATGACTGAATTTAGTATATGGTAATGGTAGCATTTCATCCTGCTTGGCAGGCAGATTCTTTACCACTGAACCAGCAGAATAGCACAATGAACAAAAGAGTTATTAATTAATTATTGAGAAAATGACAAGCTATTTAAAAACTTGAAACTCAGTATATGCTTTATCTCTTAAATTAAAAAAAACATATAAATTAAAAACTAAATGTAAACATCAAACTACACAAATACAAGAAGAAAATTTAAGAAAGCATGCTAAAATTCTGAAGCAAGGAAGATTCTTCTAAGCAAGAGACAATATATGGAATTGATGAACACAATTATTTGAATGCATTATAATTTAAATCTGTGGTAAAAAAATATAAAATATAAAATAAAGTTACAATTTGGAAAATTCCGCTGCAAAATCTAGGATAAAGGAGTGGTGGCATGAATATATAAACAACTTTTATAAATGCTTATATAAAATAGAGCACCTTAATAGAGTAACATATTAATTATATATACAGGTAATTCACAAAATCAGAAATACAAGTGTTTGGGAAACATTTAAAAATATTTAGCTTTACTAATACTCAAACAACAACACTACTCAAACACATAATAATGGAAACACATGACATTAGTTTTGACCAAACATTTGGTAAAGGCAAAAAATAATAGATTAAAATAATATATTGTTAGGTGAAATGTAAATTGAAGCTACCCTTTTGTAGGACAATTTTTCAATATGTATTAAAGTAAAATATACATAATTCAGTAAGTTATCATCCTATTTTGTAATGAGTCTTTCATACAAATAAGAACTACCATAGTAGTAAGGAGATAAGAGGTTTTAAAATTTATTACCTTATGTAATGGTAGAGAAGAATCATAAGCACAAAGTGAAAAGAAAGTTTTGGAATCCAGTCAGTCATAAACTAGAATACTGGCTCTGCTGGTTATGAGTTCAGTGACCTTTTCAAATCCCTTTGAACTTTAATTACTTTAGCTTTAATATCTACTTTGACCCAAATTAACCAAATTTGGTGAGGGAATAACTCTAGCATTCTATGCTGGGTTGAATAGTGTCCTCCCAATATTCAAAATTCATGTCCACTTGAAACCTGTGAATGAATATGACCTTATTTGGAAATATTGTCTTTACAGATGTAATCAAGTTAAGATGAGGTCATACTGGATTAGGGTGGGCTTTACATCCAATATGACAGGTGCCCTATCTGAAGAGGGAAATTTGGACACAGTCCAGACAGACAGAGAAGGAGGTCATGTGAAGACAGAGGCAGAGATTGGAGCAATACATTTGCAAACCAAGGAACACCAAGGATTGTCAGTAACAACTAGAAGGTAGAAGAAGAAAGGATTCTTCCCTACAAGCTATGAAGGGATTTCAGACTTTTGGCTTCCAGAACTCAGAGCAAACAGATTTTGATTGTTTTAAGCCACCAAGTTCATAGTACTTTGTTATGGCAGCCCTAGGAAACTCATGAATGCACAGTACTTTGCAAAGTAAGAGCTCATTAGAGGGAAACTGTTTCTACTGACTGATGACAAGCTCCTTTCTTTTACACTATTTTACTCTGTGATTTCTGCTTTCTGTGATGTAGGTAGTTTTCTTATTTTCAGTTTTCAAAAAAAATAGCTTAGAACCAAAGAGGTTAAGTATTTTGCCACAGATCACAAAATTAAGAAACAAGTGATATTTATTTCATATTTACTTAACTAAAAATACTCAATTTTTAAAACATCACTTGACATTCTTTTTTAAATTCCACCCCAAATGCTGATGGATAATTAGGCAAGCTTTTCTGCACTAAGTTTTGCACTGCTTATTGGGAAATCCTAGAATTACCATCGGAGAAGGCAATGGCACCCCACTCCAGTACTCTTACCTGGAAAATCCCATGGACGGAGGAGCCTGGTGGGCTGCAGTCCATGGGGTCGCTGAGTCAGACATGACTGAGCGACTTCCCTTTCACTTTTCACTTTCATGCATTGGAGAAGGAAATGGCAACCCGCTCCAGTGTTCTTGCCTGGAGAATCTCAGGGATGGGGGAGACTGGTGGGCTGCCATCTATGGGGTCGCACAGAGTCGGACACGACTGACGCAACTTAGCAGCAGCAGCAGCAGCAGCAGCAGCAGCAGCAGCAGAATTACCATGTGTTTTTACTGCTCTGTGCAATACATAGGAAAAACATAAGACCAAAGAGCCTGATAGAAAAGGCTGGTAAATCGTAATAGTTCAAGCAATTGGACCTAAGATCAAAGCTACCAGTAAATGGTATGGCAAATCACACTTGTGGTGATATTTTTTATGAGAGCAAAATTTTCCATTAGAAGAAAATAAGCTAGGCTAAGAGGGAAAATTCCTATCACTACAGAGTAAAGAGAAAGGATGAAGCAATAGCTTTTAAAGTTGTTAGGTTATTGTTTCAATTCTCTAAGATACTATATCTTAAAAGGCCACAAAGGAGACAATTTGAAAGAAGGATTCAAAGTTCATGAAATATTTGCTGAAAACTAACTAGCTATTTTCTAAGTTATGAATCATTTTATATAAACAATAAGCACACTGCTAATCTTCATGATTCATGCTGAAATAACAATACCAGGATACATACAATAACCACTGGGATAAAATACCATTAAATTCCAAGTCCTCAGAAGCATTTATTTCTAAAGTTGCTGTGAGGCAGGAATTTGAGTAGATACCTTGCCTAAGGGTAAAACTCCACATCATGCTGGACTTTACCTTTTGTCATGCTTCAGGGGATCCTAAGTGCTGTTACTCTTATCCAGAAACTCAGACAAAGGAGTGTCATATTATCAACAGGTTCTAAAGGGCAAAAAAAAGAAAGAATTGCACTCTAACAACTTTCACAGTACTTTGCACAGTTCTAGGCCTCACATATGTTCTCCACAAATACATCTGGAAAGGTGGATGCTAACTTGGGAAAAGAAGCATGCAGTAGTGAAAATAATAATATTCTACTGAAAATCAAGATACATGAGTCACACAGGTGTGATCTTGATGAAATAATTTTCTGTGCTTCATTTTACTTTATGTAATATGAAGAGATCTGATTAGATCTCTGATATGCTCTCTCGCTGGGACATTAAATGTCCACCAAAATGTTCAAAGAACTGTTACTTAGAAAGGAAAGGGTTTACCTACTGCAATCAAAGTAAGCTGGAGAAATATTTTAAGAGCATTTTGAATTATGATTTTGTACCATACTCTGCATCTGCCACAGCTGAAGAGAAACCTCAGTACCAGACAAAAATGAAGCAGCACCTTTTTGGAAGAGGGATATATATAGATTTGATTTCTTTAAAGGCAGTGCTGAAAAAGACTTCAAATAAGTCTTCTTGCCTCTATTCCAATATTTTTCCCACAATATAACCAAAGTAGTCTCTCTACAATTATAGACAAATGATTCTACCTGATTAAAAGTCTTCAATAGCTTTCAAGTGCTCTTTGGAAAAAAATCAATTCCTCAAAATGGTCTCTAAGGCCTTCCTGAATCTGTCACCTTGCAAAAACTCTAACTTCAACTTTTACCACTCTCTACTTCACAATCTTTATTCTAGGCTTCCAGCCATACTCAACTTTTTTCAGATACCCAAATGAGTCACTAGTATACTCCTTTGTTGGTCTTTGAATAAACTCACCAAATAAAATTGCTGAGGATATTTTACATATGAAAGAGCAACTGAATGTTCATAGCAGTTCATGTTTTGTTCTAAACAATCAAAAAGTGAAAACAACACAAATATCAATCAACTAAATGGATGGATAAACAAAAGGTAGTTCAGTTGTCCTTCAGTATCCCTGAGGAATTGGTTAGTGGACTTGCCTTGGATACTAAAATCCATGGATCCTGAAGTTCTGTAAGTCCTCTGTATCTGTGGGTACCAAACCAGTTGAGTCAACTGACTGTGGATCATAAACACAGTACAGTTTCTGCAGTTGGTTGACTCCATGGATGCCACACCCACTGATACAAACAGCCAGCTATACTTAAAATTCATCTGTAAGTGAACCCACATAGTTCAAACCCATGATGTTCAATGGTCAACTGTTTATCCGTGCAATGGAATAATATTCAGTGATAAAAAGAAATGAAATACTGATACATGACACAACATAGATGAATCTTGAAAACATGCTACTTGATGAGAACCAGACACAAAAGCCCACATATTGTATGATTGCATTTATATGAAAAGTCCAGAATAAACAAATTTATATAGACAGAAAGTAGATTAGCAGTTGCCCAGGCCTAGAGGGAAGGAGAGTAGAGAGTGACTGCTAATGGGTATGCTGTTTCTTTTTGGTAAGATAGAAACACTGTAAAATTAGATTTTAGTGATACTTACACAACTTTGAATACTAAAAAGCATTAAATTGTACACCTTAAGTGGGATAAACTATATAATACTTGAGTTACAGTTCAACAAATCTGTTAAAAATGCACTTGAGGATGCTTTGAAAGTCATCATAGAAGTGGCAGAGAGGTAGAATAGTCCAGTGTAAATAAAGAATTGAACTTGGATTGGAGTGTTGGCATCTCAGCTTGGTGCCTGCATAAGCTTGGGTAAACCAATTTTCAGCCTATAACTGCGAAACTAGGAATAATACAATCTGTACTAGCTGTGTAAGGATTAAATGGGATAGTGTAAATAAAAATGCTTTGCAACCAGTAAAATGTTATTCAAACGTAAGATCTAATAAGATAATATGTGTATGCAAAGTCACTCAGCCATATCCAACTCTTTATGACCCCATGGACTGTAGCCTACCAGGCTCCTCTATCCATGGGATTTCCCAGGTGAGAATACTGGAGTGGGTTGTCACTTTCTTCTCCAGGGGATCTTCCGGACCCAGAGATCAAACTTCCATCTCCTGCATTGGCAAGTGGATTCTTTGCCACTGAGCCACCACAGAAGCCCCCAGTAAGATAATATATTGTGTAAAATAATTATTGCAATACATGGTTCATATGTAATGTCCAGTCTTTGACACCTGCATTTTATTCTTAGTTTCACAAGGCCCCTTGATAACAATCAGAAGAATTAACTTCAGATGAACACTTTTTAAATCCTCTTTTAATTTTAGGTAATATAAAATTATTCTATTTGGTTCGTACTTAGACAGATGAGTTTTGTTCACAAGCCTCTGAACACCACATTTTAATGCAAGGAGATCCAACCAGTCCATCCTAAAGGAGATTAGCCCTGGGTGTTCTTTGGAAGGAATGATGCTAAAGCTGAAACTCCAGTACTTTGGCCACCTCATGAGAAGAGTTGACTCATTGGAAAAGACTCTAATGCTGGGAGGGATTGAGGGCAGGAGGAGAAGGGGACGACAGAGGACAAGATGGCTTGGCAGGAGTTGGTGATGGACAGGGAGGCCTGGCCTGCTGCAATTCATGGGGTCGCAAAGAGTTGGACATGACTGAGCGACTGAACTGAACTGAAATGAACTGAATACTCTAAGAAGGCAATTTTGTTCAGAAAATCCAAAGAATATAAGTTTATAGAAAAGATTTGAAATCCAGGCCCTATGATATGACATTAAGAAGGCAGTGAAGAGAGGAACAAGGATGTGTATTTATTTATAAATCTTTGCTAAGAACCTTGGGGTGGGGAAAGAGAAGCAAATGTCTGTAGTGGTAAAATTTTTTTCTCCTTAAATCTAAAGGACCAATGAAAAGCAATCTGTTATTTGTATTGAAAGAAATGCAAGTAAAATAGGAAGAAAGTACACTTAGGGGAATATCTGCTTTGAGAAACCAATTGAAAAGTAAGTGTGGGGAAACATCTGCACAACATTTACACAGCATATACTGTGCTGCAGAAATGGAGAGAGAATACCAGGAAGATCTACATGTAAGTAAAAAATATATTAACTATTTTTGTGTTCAACATTCTTTAGCAAATATATTTTAATATTAGTTTGTAAGGGTCATGATCACTAGAACATAGTGACCAAAACTGGCATGTATTGCCCTAGTATAAGTCACCCCCCTCAACATATGATGTGTTCATTGTAAGCAGAGCAGAGTTGAAATGGAAGATGTAGTCCCTGATTTTGAGAAACTCTAAGCTGATTTAGAGAGATAGAGTCAATGTCGAGACAGGACATATTGACATATACAACACCATAGAAATAAACATAAATATGACACCAAGAATACACAGAATAATAAAAAGCAGCAAAAATGGAATAACCTGGATGGAGTAGGGTTACTCAAAAAAGGTCAGTCAGAGGTCACTAACTATTAATACATTCGTTGCCTTTGAGTCAAATCCAACCAAAAGTTCTCTTCAATTTGGTTTGTACACACACACACATGAACACATTGTATTATATGTTTAAAAATGTTGGGAAAGTTATCATAAGAATTTAGTAGCTGGTTTCTTCTGAAAAAACAGATAAGCAAATAAAACTGGGCCTACTTTCCTGCATGGAAATAGTCAGCTTGACCTAAGTCAAAGCTGCCTGCTTTAGAGGAAGACTGTCTTCTTCTGTTCACTACATTCCCCTCCACTCCAAATTACATCTTTAGTGCATTGGTTAAGAAGATTGCTGTAAAGGTAAACCAGAGCAGAAGCTCTCAAATACTGGGTATGTAAGGAACATTTCTATGTTGTATGAATACAGTATGTAAATACATGCATGCATGCATGTATGAAACATTTGGCCTCAGTGTATTTTGTATGAGAAACACTTAAGGGGTTGATTACAAATACCATTTCCTTCAATATATCCCAGAACTACTGTCTCTGAGGCCAGATGACTGGAATACACATTAAAAAAAAAAAAAAAAAAACACAAAAAAACTAGCATCATAAAAACTTCTTAGATACACATACATTTGTGAACCACTTTTTGGGCCATTTCCACTCAAATTCACTTTACTTTCTGGTGGAAGATTAATCTTAATCTAACTGACATGTTGCTTTCTGCTAGAAAAATTTTAATGATTTCCTCTTATCTACTGAATAAAGTTCAAACTATTCAGTCTGGCATACAAAGCCTGCTATGATCTATTCTGGGCACTTTTTCATTATTTTCTGACTACATAAATCTTTCATTCTTTTCAGGTTGAACTGCCTCTTCCTCATAAATGCCTCATACCTTTGTAACCTCTAGGTCTTGACAGAGGCTTAACCTTATATGTGAAAATGTCTGTTTTCTATCTGCCTGTTGATTGATACTGAGGTAAATACCATAAATACCTAATTTAAGTTGGGTCAATCAGAATTTTTCCCCAGTGTTTCTCCCTAAGAGGTATAAAACTTAAGAGCTCATGACATATTTATCTGTTCAAATATGTGGTACAGGAAAGACCTGGGATGGGCCTAAGGCATCTGCATTTTTGACAAACAATTGGATGGGTGAATCTGATGCAAAGGAAATACTTTCATAATCACTGGTATAGGAAATAAACATTGATTTGAAATCAGAAGACCCGTTTCTAAACTTGAGACCATCATTTACTTACTGTGTGTCTTTGTGTAAATTGGCCAAGGTTTCTAACCTTCAGACTTGTCTATCTGTAAGATGTAGGAGTGGTGCAATAAACACGATTATTAAATGGAAGGGTTGGGAATGCATACTGCTTCCTGATATTGCTTTGCAATTTCTCCAAGAGTCTGTTCCTTTACTTGTACCATCTGATGCTGCGAATTTGTCCCAAACATAGTTCCATTATTACTGGCAGCCACGAAGAAACTTACTCTGTGCAATAGGACTTGAACTAGCCAACGTAAAAGTTTTCTTTCCTTCATTGACTTAGAGAAGAATTCGTGAGGAAAAAAAAAAAAAAAAGGAAGAAAAACCCACAGAGATGCTAAATGTGAGAGAGATATATATATCTTGGAGAACTCGATGGCACCCCACTCCAGTACTCTTGCCTGGAAAATCCCATGGACTGAGGAGCCTGGTAGGCTGCAGTCCATGGAGTCCAGAAGAGTTGGACATGACTCAGCAACTTCACTTTCACTTTTCACTTTCATGCATTGGAGAAGCAAATGGCAACCCACTCCAGTGTTCTTGCCTGGAGAATCCCAGGGACAGGGAAGCCTGGTGGGCTGCTGTCTATGGGGTCGCACAGAGTTGGACAAGACTGAAGTGACTTAGCAGCAGTAGCAGATATATATATATATATTTCAAGTCTTTGAAATGCAAAAACAATTAGATATTTTAATTCAATGAAAAAATCAGTTATACCTACTTTTGACACATTATAAAACAAATCATCAATTTGCTTGTCATCAGTTTATTTATGGCAGCTCTAGACAGCTGCAGTTTTTCATTTATAAATAAATAAAATATCTCAGCTTTGTGTTCCATTAAATGATGGTATGTAGAAGATTTGGAACAAGTTGCATATTAAGTGTTGGGTAGATTCCAGTAAAATTCAGGTATTTTCAAAAGATTTGTCTCACTTTTTCATATTGATAGGAAATTCATAAAATATGCTATGTCAAATGCTGAAAAAAATTATTAGTTACTCAAGCAGATAATTATTTGAAATTTTGGAAAATGTGAAAAATCATGAAAATAACCATCGTCCTAGATATTAAATACTGTTTCTATTACCTTCTTTCTCTTTTGTTGAATTTATAACCATTTTGAAAATACACAGACAGATAGAAAACATAGACATTAAGAGTGAGAATCTGTACAACCTGAGCTAGTCATATATAGGTTACACAAATAGACTTTTCTAACATAGATTTAAAGTGACAAGTGATTAATTGAAGGCAGGGAGTTACTAAAAGTAAGTTTCCTTTCAATGCCAAAACAAGTTGTGTCCTGTTATTTGAAAAGTGCCAAAAATATTGACTGACCTGAAACATTGATTAAAAGCTGATTGCTTCAAGCAAATACTTCTGAGTTTCTCCAGTGTGGCTGTGCTAACTTTGGGAAAAAAAAATTGGTATAACTGAAAGGTTGTAAATTCTTCAAATAAACATGCCATTATTTTTCAGAATTGTTGTTTTTGCTTTGATCCAGGCAATCAGATCCCTTCACTTGAATATTTAAACATGCACCTTATTAATGTGAACAATTATAAAGTATACATTTGAATAGCTGTATCTTGAAAGTAAATATTTTAATTCTATTAATTGAGCTATTATTAGTAAATTTGTAATTCTTTTCTCATAGCAATCTAAACACCACAAAATGTTTCTTTTGGAAGGGAGGGAGTCTGGACACATTATACTTTTCAAAGTAGATTAGAATTTATATACAGCAAAGCAGCTTTTATAATTCAACTTCTACTTGCTGAGGTAATTATATACTATCATATTAATGAATGTTGATTAGAATTCAACCCAGAATCCTCTGACATACTGAATAGATTCAAATTGTTACATTATAGCCTGTCTCACAGGCAATCTCAAAGAAATTCAAAGTGGAAGTTGCTCAGTTGTGTCCGATCCTGGAACTCCTTGAACTATACGGTCCATGGAATTCTCCAGGCCAGAATACTGGAGTGGGTAGCCTTTCCTTTCTCCAGGGGATTTTCCCAACCCAGGGATCAAACCCAGATCTCCTGCATTACAGGCAGATTCTTTATCAGCTGAGCCACAAGGGAAGCCCACAGGTTATAGTTTTCACAAAAATGATTTGATTATTTTTTGAAACATGTAATAAATCACATTAACTATATATATACATATAAAATATATTTCTTCATGTGACTATAAAGACTAAACTTGCATTTAGATTATTTAAAATTCCATGACAAAATTTTATATAGAGCCAATCTTACAGAAGAACTTACATTATATTCATAACTGATGCTTAATCTCTGTTTTTTGTTATCAAATTTATTGAGCTATAATTCATATACCACATTATCCATTTAAAGGGGATAAAGGAAAAAAGGGGATAAAGGAAAAGAGAAAAACAGTAAAGTATATAATTCAATAGTTTTTAGAATATTTTGAGTTGTAAAGCCATCAGTTCAGTTCAGTTGCTCAGTCGTGTCCGACTCTTTGCGACCCCATGAATCGCAACACGCCAGGCATCCCTGTCCATCACCAACTCCGGGAATTCAGTCAGATTCACGTCAATCGAGTCGGTGATGCCATCCAGCCATCTCATCCTCTGTTGTCCCCTTCTCCTCCTGCCCCCAATCCCTCCTAACATCAGTGTTTTTTTCCAATGAGTCAACTCTTCGCGTGAGGTGGCCAAAGTACTGGAGTTTCAGCTTTAGCATGAGTCCTTCCAGTGAAAACCCAGGACTGATCTCCTTTAGGAAATCAGATCCTGGTTGCATCTCCTTGCAGTCCAAGGGACTCTCAAGAGTCTTCTCCAACACCACAGTTCAAAAGCATCAATTCTTCGGCACTCAGTTTTCTTCACAGTCCAACTCTCACATCCATACACCACCAATGGAAAAACCATAGCCTTGACTAGATGGACTTTCGTTGACAAAGTAATGTCTTTGCTTTTGAATATGCTATCTAGATTGGTCATAACTTTCCTTCCAAGGAGTAAGTGTCTTTTAATTTCATGGCTGCAATCACCATCTGCAGTGATTTTGGAGGCCAAAATAGAAAGTCTGACACTGTTTCCACTGTTTCCCCATCCATTTCCCATGAAGTGATGGGACAGGATGCCATGATCTTCGTTTTCTGAATGTTGAGCTTTAAGCCAACTTTTTCACTCTCCTCTGTCACTTTCATCAAGAGGCTTTTTAGTTCCTCTTCGCTTTCTGCCATAAGGGTGGTGTCATCTGCATATCTGAGATTATTGATAATTCTCCCGGCAATCTTGATTGCAGCTTGTGCTTTTTGCAGCACAGCGTTTCTCATGATGTACTCTGCATAGAAGTTAAATAAGCAGGGTGACAATATACAGCCTTGATGCACTCCTTTTCCTATTTGGAACCAGTCTGTTGTTCCATGTCCAGTTCTAACTGTTGCTTCCTGACCTGCATACAGATTTCTCAAGAGGCAGGTCAGGTGGTCTGGTATTCCCATCTCTTTCAGAATTGTCCACAGTTTATTGTGATCCACACAGTCAAAGGCTTCGGCATAGTTAATAAAGCAGAAATAGATGTTTTTCCGGAATTCTCTTGCTTTTTTGATGATCCAGCAGATGTTGACAGTTTGATCTCTGGTTCCTCTTCCTTTTCTAAACCAGCTTGAACATCTGAAAGTTCATGGTTCATATATTGCTGAAGCCTGGCTTGGAGAATTTTGAGCATTACTTTACTAGTACATGAGATGAGTGCAATTGTGTGGTAGTTTGAGCATTCTTTGGCATTGCCTTTCTTTGAGATTGGAATGAAAACTGACCTTTTCCAGTCCTGTGGCCACTGCTGAGTTTTCCAAATGTGCTGGCCTATTGAGTGCCACACTTTCACAGCAGCATCTTTCAGGATTTGAAATAGCTCAACTGGAATTCCATCACCTCCACTAGCTTTATTCGTAGTGATGCTTTCTAAGGCCCACTTGACTTCACATTCCACGATGTCTTGCTCTAGGTGAGTGATCACACCATCGTGATTATTTTGGTTGTGAAGATCTCTTTTGTATGGTTCTTCTGTGTATTCTTGCCACCTCTTCTTAATGTCTTCTGCTTCTGTTAGGTTCATACCATTTCTGTCCTTTATCAAGCCCATCTTTGCATGAAATGTTCCCATGGTATCTCTAATTTTCTTGAAGAGATCTCTAGTCTTTCCCATTCTGTTGTTTTCCCCTATTTCTTTGAGTTGATCATTGAGGAAAGCTTTCTTATCTCTCCTTGTTATTCTTTGGAACTTTGCATTCAGATGCTTATATCTTTCCTTTTCTCGTTTGCGTTTGGCTTCCTTACTTTTCACTGCTATTTGTATGCCTCCCCAGACAGCCATTTTGTTTTTTTGCATTTCTTTTCCATGAGGATGGTTTGATCCCTGTCTCCTGTAAAATGTCATGAACCTCCATCCATAGTTCATCAAGCACTCTATCAGATTATGTAAAATCATAACCACAGTCAATTATAGAGCATTTTCATTAATTCCTCCCCAGTCCCCACTACAAATTTAGCTATTAACACTCAATTCTCCTCCACTTCTGCTCTAAGAAACCATTAATCTGTATTTTGGTCTTTATGGGTAGGTCTTTATGGGTATTGATATGTAGGTCTTTATGGGTATTTGATACAAATGAAATCATATGCAGTGTAGTCTTTTGTCACTGACTTCTTTCATATAGCATAATGTTTCAAAAATTCACCCATGTTGTAGCATGTATCAGGGCATCAGTGTTTTCTTAACCAAATAATATTCCATGGTAAGGATGTACCATATTTTATTCATTCATGTATCAATTGATGGACATTTGGGTTATTTCCATTTTTTGACTGTCATGAATAATGTTGTTATGAATATCCATATACAAATATTTCTTGTTGTTGTCCAGTCATTCAGTCGTGTCCAAGTCTTTTTGTGACCCCATGGACTGCAGCGTGCTAGGCCTCCCTGTCCATCACCATCTCCTGGTGTTCTCCCAAGTTCATGTCCATTGAATTGGTGATGTCATCTAACCATCTAATCCTTTGCCTCCCTCTTTTGCTTTTGCCTTCAATCTTTCCCAGCATCAGGGTCTTTTCCAATGAATCAGCTCTTTGCATCAAGTGGCCATAGTTTTGGAGCTTCAGCATGTGGATATACAATTTCAATTATCTTGTTTATCACTAGGAGTGGAATTGCTGGGTCATGTGGAACCCTGTTTAACTTTTGAGGAACCTCCAGACTGTTTTCTATAGTAGCTGCTCAATTTAGATTCCCACCAGCAGTGTACGATGGTCCAAATTTTTCAACATCTGTGTCAACATTTATTTTGCTTTTTTTTTTTTTCATTTAAATCATTCTAGACATCCTAGTGGGTGTGAAGGGCTTTTGATTTGCATTTCTTTATTAGTGACATTAAACATCTCATCATGTGCTTGTTGGCCATTTTCATAAATCCTTTGGAGAAATGACTCTTCAATTTTTATTGCCCATTTTGTAATTATTTGTCTTTAAATTGTTGAATTATTAGAGTTATTTACTATTTCTAGATATAAATTTCTTATATATAATTTGAAATATTTTCTCTAATTGTGTGGACTCTTTTTTTCTTGACAGTATCTTTTGAAGCATAGACATTTTTAAATTTGATAAGTTAAATTTATCTATTTTTTCTTTTGTTGTTTATGCTTTATGTGCCATATTTAAGAAACCATTGCTTAATCCAAAGTCATGAAGATTTATATGTATTTTTTAAGAGTTTTATACACTGTAGCAATTCTGAATACTGATAACCCCCTCCCTTCATTCCCATACCATTTATTGGCATTTTGTTGTTTGCTTTATTGGAGTCTTTTAGTGAAGCCTATTACTCTTGCACTATAAAACCTTTTTATGTTTCATCTCAGAGGGTGTAGCCTTTTGAGTATGTGTACAGCCACTCAGGAAGGATACTCATTTTAACACTTATTTAGCTAAGTGTTACTAGCATATATTTTTAGCAGTCTTTGTTTGAGTCTCCCTTTCTAGGACAAAACTAGTTGTTTGGTGCCACAATTAGTCACATTACTCTTTTGTTCGGATAATGCTCTGAATTCTAACTGTTCCACAGTTTGTTTAATCCAATTAAATTAGGATCCCTTGACAAGGTCAGGTATCTGAGGTATTTTCCTTATATCAGAAGGTCTTTTACCTATCAATTTCCCTAGTTTTCTCTGGTAAAGCAGCTAGCCTATAATTTTCCCTGTGAATACTAGAATGGGTTGCCATTTCTTTTGAACCCACATCTCCTGCTTGCATCTTCTCTATTGCAGGTGGATTCTTTACTGCTGAGCCACCTGGGAAGCCCAAAATATTTTGTCTGTGCCATAGGGCATGTGGAAGCAGTGGAGAGTAGAGTCTTAGCCAATGGATCTCCAGGGAAGTCCTCTTTTTAACTGCTTATCGCTAAAATCTTCATTGTTTTCAAGAGGGCCTTTCAGTTCAGTTCAGTTGCTCATTCGTGTCCAACTCTTTGTGACCCCATAGACTGCAGCACACCAGGCTTTCCTGTCCATCACCAACTTCTGGAGCTTGTTCAAACTCATGTCCATTGGGTTGGTGATGCCATCCAACCATCTCATCCTCTGTTGTCCTCTTCTCCTCCCACCTTCACTCTTTCCCAGCATCAGGGTCTTTTCCAATGAGTCAGTTCTTCACATCAGGTGGCCGAAGTGTTGGAGTTTCAGCTTCAGCATCAGTCCTTCCAATGAATATTCAGGACTGATTTCCTTTAGGATTAACTGGTTGGATCTCCTTGCTGTGTAAGGGACTCTCAAGAGTCTTCTCCAACACCACAGTTCAAAAGCATCAGTTCTTTCACACTGAGCTTTCTTTACAGTCCAACTCTCACATCCATACATGACCACAGGAAAAACCATAGACTTGACTAGACGGACCTTTGTTGGCAAAGTAACATCTCTGTTTTTCAATATGCTATCTAGGTTGGTCATAACTTTCCTTCCAAGGAGTAAGCGTCTTTTAATTTCATGGCTGCAGTCACCATCTGCAGTGATTTTGGAGGCCAAAATAGAAAGTCTGACACTGTTTCAACTGTTTCCCCATCTATTTCCCATGAAGTGATGGGACCAGATGCCATGATCTTCGTTTTCTGAATGCTGAGCTTTAAGCCAAATTTTTCACTCTCCTCTGTCACTTTCATCAAGAGACTTTTTAGTTCCTCTTCACTTTCTGCCATAAGGGTGGTGTCATCTGCATATCTGAGGTTATTGATATTTCTCCTGGCAATCTTGATTCCAGCTTATGCTTCTTCCAGCCCAGCATTTCTCATGATGTACTCTGCATACAAGTTAAATAAGCAGGGTGACAGTTTACAGCCTTGACATACTCCTTTTTATATTTGCAACCAGTCTCTTGTTCCATGTCCAGTTCTAACTGTTGCTTCCTGACCTGCATATAGGTTTCTCGAGAGGCAGGTGAGGTGGTCTGGTATTCCCATCTCTTTCAGAATTTTCCACAGTTTATTGTGATCCACACAGTCATAGGCTTTGGGATAGTCAAGAAAGCAGAAATAGATGTTTTTCTGGAACTCTCTTGCTTTTTCCATGATCCAGTGGATGTTGGCAATTTGAACTGTGGTTCCTCTGTCTTTTCTAAAACCAGCTTGAACATCTGAAAGTTCATGGTTCACGTATTGCTGAAGCCTGGCTTGGAGATTTTTGAGCATTACTTTACTATTGTGTGAAATGAGTGCAATTGTGTGGTAGTCTGAGCATTCTTTGGCATTGTCTTTCTTTGGGATTGGAATGAAAACTGGCCTTTTCCTTTAGCTGCTGAATATTTCTCTGCCTTTTCATCTTGTTTGCTGCTGCTGCTAAGTCACTTCAGTCGTGTCTGACTCTGTGCAACCCCAGAGATGGCAGCCCACCACGCTCCCCCATCCCTGGGATTCTCCAGGCAAGAACACTGGAGTGGGTTGCCATTTCCTTCTCCAATGCATGAAAGTGAAAAGTGAAAGTGAAGTCACTCAGTCGTGTCTGACTCTTCGTGACCCCATGGACTGCAGCCTACCAGACTCCTCTATCCATGGGATTTTCCAGGCAAGAGTACTGGAGTGGGGTGACATTGCCTTAGATTGCTGTGTTTGGGGTGGCTTTTCTGTATGCTGGAAGTTTTGGTTCCTCTTTATTTTGGAGGTTCCTTCTTGTGGGTGCAGTTGGACGAGTGTCTTGTCAAGGTTTCCTGGTTAAGGAAGCTTCTGTAGGTGTTCTGATAGACGGACCTGGATCTCTTCTCTCTGGAGTGCAATGAAGGATCCAGTAGTGAGTTTTAAGGTGTTTATGGCTTTGGTGTGACTTTTGGCCACCTGTATAATTGTGCTCAGGGTTATGTTCCTGCTTTGTTGGAGAATTAGCTTGATATGTCTTGCTCTTAAACTTGTTGGCTGTTTGATGGAACTTGGTTTCAGTGGAAGTATGGAGGCTTTTAGATGAGCTTTTGTCACTTAATGGTCCCTGGAGTCAGGAGTTCTCTGGTGTTCTCAAGTTTTGGATTTAGGCCTCCTTCCTCTGGCTTTCAGACTTATTTGTTTTTTTTTTTTTAATAATATAAATTTATTATTTTCATTGGAGGTTAATTACTTTACAATATTGTATTGGTTTTGCCATACATCAGTGATTTTCTGCCACAGGTATACATGTGTTCCCCGTTCTGAACCCCCACCCCTCCTCCCTCCCCGTAACATCCCTCTGGGTCATCCCAGTGCACCAGCCCCAAGCATCCAATATCATGAATTGAACCTGGGCTGGTGACTCATTTCACATATGATATTATACATATTTCAATGCCATTCTCCCAAATCATCCCACCCTCTCCCTCTCCCAAAGAGTCCAAAAGACTGTTCTATACATCTGTGTCTCTTTTGCTGTCTTGCATACAAGGTTATCATTACCATCTTTCTAAAAACATCTAGATTAATGGTTAAAAGTTTCTCCACAGTGAGGGACACCCAGAGAGGTTCACAGAGTTACATGAAGAAGAGAAGAGGGAAGAGGGAGATAGAAGTGACCAGGAAGAGAAGAAGGGAACTCAAAGGGGGAGAGAGCAGTCTAGCCAGGAATCAATTCCCTATTTGCTTTCCACAGTCTGGAAAACTCAGTGAGGTTCATGGAGTTCCATAGAGAAGAGAAGAGGAAGGAGATAGAGGTGACCAGGATTGGAGGAGGGGGAGTCATAGGAGAGAGACCAATCTAGCCTGTGATCAGTTCCCTAAGTGTTCTCCACAACCCAGAACACACAAAAGAGATTCAGAGAGTTAAGTAAAGAAGAGAAGGGGGAGGGAGGAGTTAGAAGTAATCTGGGAGAGGAAAAGGAGAGTCAAAAGGGGAGAGAGCAATCAAGCCAGTAATCACATTCCTAAGTAAAAATTGGTACTGAAGATTGGATTCTTAAAGGTGCGGAATTGATAACAAATACCAAAAAGCAAAGATTAAAAATCTAGAGTAGAGGTTAGACTCTCAAAAATACAATATTAAAAAAAAAAAACAAATCGCAAAAGTTATATTAAAAAATATGAAATTTGCTTTATAAATAGGTCTTTTTTTCCCCTGAGGTAATAGTAGGTTTTAAAAATGAAAATTAACAGAGTAATAAAGCACTTAAAATTTAAAAACAGTTTAAAAAATTAAAAAAAATGATAGTAGTGAAATATATCTAGGAATTTCTCTGGAGCTGTTGAGGGTAGTGTGTGGTCAGTTCAGTTCCTTGTTCCACCTTATAATTCTCAAGGTCCCTAGGTCCCTTCCATTGTAGCCAATGCTAACTACAGGCTTTTAATTTGTTGACCCTGTCAGTTCCAAAGCCATTTCCTCTTCTTTGTTTATTTTGGCTTTCTCTGTTTGCAAGTCTCTTCAGTATCTAACTTCTGCCCTGACACAAGGGAGTGAAGGTGGTCATTTATTTAGGGTCACTTGTTCAATTGTGCTGTGGGGAGGGATGAACACTGCAAGAAAATATCACTGGTATGTGTGGGGAGTGCTCAGAGTGTCTCGGCCACACTGGGTTTGCCCCTGATGACTGTGTGTGTGCTTTCTTGGTCTACACTGTTCAGGGTCCAGGTTGCTCTGCTGGGAAACTGTCTAAGGTGAGCCTTGGGTTGTGTGCACTTCTCAGATCTACACCACTCAGGTTCAGATTCCCGGGTACTCCACAAAGGCATAGACTCGGTTGGGCCTGCGTTTTGTGCCCTTCCCAGGTCCGAGCAGCTCAGGTGCCCAGGTGTTAAGAGAGCACACTCTCCCCAGATACAGTGTGCCTTATCACCTCCCTGATCCCAGCCGCTTGGTTTCTGGGTATGCAGCAGGAGCGCTGTCTCAGGTGTGACCTGTGTTTCCTCTGGAGAGCTGATCTCTGGCTGCAACCCTCCCAGCAGATGTCAACCATCCAGGATCCCAGGAAGACTTGGTTAGCAACTGGAAGCCTGCTCGCAGTTTGGTAGGGTATGCCAGTTTGATAGGGGATGCCACTTCTGAGGCCGAGTTTGCCCCTTTCCAGTTCTGGCTGCCGCTTGCCTGCCTCCCTGTATCATCCTGTGGGGGATGGCCTGGTCTGCAGCAGGTAACTCTCCTCTGGTATTAGTTCAGTCCTGTGTTCTGTGAGCGGGCCTGGCTGTGCCTTAGGTTAGTGCTTTCTGAGGGAAAGTTCTCTCTCTCTCTTTGTTTTCTTTTTTTTTTTTTCCCCCTATCTGGCTATCCCATGGCTTGAGTTGCTATCTTGTGTTAGCTCCTTCAGATTGGTCTCAGGGCATTCAGGCCTGGTCCTTACCCTAAGCAACGAAGTCAGTGCTTCCCTGTTCAGCCCCTGCTAGCTGGTGGCAGATGCAAGCATCTGGGCTACTTTTCCACTGGGAGTTGCTGTTAGGCACATAATCTGTGTGTTTTATTTATTTATTTTTTCCTCCCTTTTACGTTTTCTTCTGAGATTCCAAAACTCCCCACAGACCTGCTGATGAGAGGGTTTTCTGGTGTTTGGAAACTTCTCTTTTTAAGACTCCCTCCCCAGGACTGGTATCCGTTCCTTAACTCTTTTGTCTCTCTTTTCATATTTTATATTTTTTCCTACCTCCTTTTTAAAACAATGGGCTGACTTTTGGGTGCCTGGTATCCTCCGCCAGCATTCAGAAGTTGTTCTGTGTTATTTGCTCAGTGATCAAATGCTCTTTCGATGAATTTGTGGGGGAGAAAGCGGTCTCCCCATACTATCCCTCTGCCATTTTAGGACAGATTCCCCCCCCTACCCAAGAAATTTAAGTAACTGTAATGTCCAATAATTAATGTCCAATAATAAATGTAATGTCCATGCTGCAGTCCATGGGGTCACAAAGAGTCAGACACAACTGAGAGACAGAATTGAATTGAATGTCCAATAACAGTTGAATATATTGCAGTACATTTATACGCTGGAATATTAGTTCAATGAATGAACTAATATACACACAACATGGATAATTCTTATAGACATAATGACAACTGACAGAAGTAAGACATAAAAGAGTATATATGGTGATATACAGGAGAACAGTGGATAGCTCTTGGAAACCATAGATTGAAAGGTGACATGAGGGGGATTATTGAACTCTAGAAATGTTCTTTTTTTTTTTTTTTAATCTATCTCTCCATCCATTCATCACATCATATGCTTTTGCTTTGTTGCCTGAAATGGTCTAGACATAATTAAAAAATCCAGTAGGAAGTTATCCTGAGCACATACAGCACATGGGTATATGATCATCCAGTTAAAACCATTCAGTGTAAGGAGTAAGGCAGTCTCTGGTGTTGAAGCCACACCCACCGCTCTAACCCCACACACCTGAGCTCTGGTCCGGAATCTCTGCCCTAGAACCTGAGACCCCAGGAGGGTGGCCTCTGGCTTTTCCCAACCTCTCAGCCCAGGGTTTCGGAAGCTCCCTTCTTTCTGCTTTGTGCAGCCAGAGGCACTGAGGTCCTGCTTGTAGGAGGGGAGTTCTACCCCAAGAGTCAGCTCAGCCCAGGGTCCTCCCTGTGCCCACCCCAGCTCATCTGGAGCTGACTGGAGGGACTGAGGCATTGCCTCTCACCAACACCAGCTCCAGGATTAGCAACTTCAGCAATTCAGCAGCTAGGTAGTACCAAGGGCTTCCATGGTGGTTCAGACAGTTGGGAGTCTGCAGGAGAGGCAGGTTCGGTTCCTGGGTTGGGAATATCCCCTGGAGGATGGCATGGCAACCCACTCCAGTGTTCTTGCCTGGAGAATCCCATGGACAGAGGAGCTTGGCAGGCTACAGTCTATGGGGTCATAAAGCACTGGACAGGACTTAGCAACTAGACAACAACAACAATGTACCAATAAAAGACATGAAAGCATAAGTCCTTGAAAACCTCTGTGTGAAATATTTATAGCAATATTATTCCAAATAGCCAAAAAGTGGAAGCAACCAAAATGTCTATTGAATGATGAAATGATAAACAAAATATGGCATATCTACACCAGAGAACATTATTTAGTAATAAAAATAATGATGTACTGATGGTTGCCTCTAGGTGGATGAACTCTGAGAGCCAAGTGAAAGAAACTGGTCACAGAGGGACTCATCTTATATTATTCTATTTATGAAAATGTCCAGATAAGCAAATCTTTAGAGACACAAAGTAGGTTACTGGTTGCCTAGGCCTGAGATCTAGGGTTTATTTTGTCAATTAATTGAAATTTGTCAAATTTTCTATTTTACAATCATGACTGTGCAAAAGGTGAGGTTCTGTTTCTCCATGTTCTCATTTTCCCCTCCCCTGTATTTTCTTCTGCAATAATAAAAATTCAAAACTGAAAAAAAAAATGAATATCCCTTGTACACTCAGATTCTAGACTTGAAATATAATTTTTATTCAATATAGCTGGAACTTTGGGGGGGAAATGACTGATCCCAGGCATGGGGGAGAAAACATAGAAGATGAAGCTGGGACCTTCTGAGATACCAGATAGAAAGGAAACTATCAATGATTATTAGGGTCATGTCCAAAGGACTTAGAAGATAACTTGGAGATGTCCTTGATCCTCAAAGACAAGACAGTTTAAAATTCAGTAAGGACACACATAGCAAAGATTGTAATCTAAGACGTGTTTTTAATCTCTTGAGTTTCTATTTATATTAAACAGGAAATACTGATTTCTTTTATCTTCTGGGGAAGACAGAATTGATTCATTCTCTTAAAAACTGGATAAATAAGTGAAGGGACTCATAAATATATACATTGCTTTTCCTAAGTAAATTCTACCAAATGAGAACCAGATAGTAGATGAAGTAAAGTATCTCCTTTTAAAATTATTTCAGTAAAGAAATGAACACAGAATAGTTGAATGGGTAAATAGTCATTTTTTAACTTCCCAGTGAATTAAGAGGTTTATGCTTTATATATCAATAGTTGCTAAAATAACAAAGAAAAAGGGAAAACCAGGTGTTGTGTGACTCCTAATAAAACTACCGCATTGCCTCTATTCTTGTTGAAGAGTTTGAGCCTGAGTGTGATACAGTTGTCAAGTATCAGAAAATAGGACAGAAAAATATTTTGGACAACATCATGGGTTTTCAATCAACAGAATCTAGACTGTGGGAAAGTCTAAAATTTTAATATTTCATGTTCTTCTGCAAATGAATTATAAGGGAGACAAAAGTAAGGGTAAAGAAACACACTGATTATAAGAGATAAAATTCCTCATATTTTATTACATCAGTTCAGTTCAGTTCAGTGGCTCAGTTATGTCTGACTCTTTGTGACCCCATGGACTGCAGCATGCCAGGCTTCCCTGTCCTTCACCAACTCCCAGAGCTTGCTCAAACTCATATCCATTGTGTCGGTGATGCTATCCAACAATCTCATCCTCTATTGTTCCCTTCTTCTCCTGCTTTCAATCTTTCCTAGCATCAGGGTCTTTTCCAATGAGTCAGTTCTTCCCATCAGGTGGCCAAAGTATTGGAGTTTCAGCTTCAACATTAGTCCTTCCAATGAATATTCAAGACTGATTTCCTTTAGGATGGACTGGTTGGATCTCCTTGCAGTCCAAAGGACGCTCAAGAGTCTTCTCCAACACCACAGTTCAAAAGCATCAGTTTTTTGGCACTCAGTTTTCTTTATAGTCCAATACAACTACTGGAAAAACCATAGCTTTGACTAGAAGGACCTTTGTGGGCAAAGTAATGTCTCTGCTTTTTAATATGCTGTCTAGGTTGGTCATAGTTTTTCTTCCAAGGAGCAAGCATCTGTTAATTTCATGGCTGCAGTCACCATCTGCAGTGATTTTGGAGCCCCCTGAAATAAAGTCTCTCACTGTTTCCATTGTTTCCCTATCTATTTGCCATGAAGTGATGGGACCAGATGGCATGATCTTATGGGTATGGCTAAATTATAATATCTAGGATTAATAACTGGGATGATAAAACTAAACAGGTAATTAATTACTGTAAAAGTCAGCATAGTGGCCTTTTGGTGAGAGAGGGTAGGGACTGAAATTATAATAGAGGACATGGAGGGAGCCCTTGGATAACTGAATGAGTTCTGTTTCTTGAGATTAATGGTGGTTATGGAAGGATGTTTGTTTTATAATATATATTTGTTTAATGTGATTTTCTTTATTCCATTTTAAAATTAAATGTCAAAAATGAACAAAGTAATTAAAAATAAACATAAAAATAAAGGTTTAATACAGTCATTTCTTGGGCTTCCCTGGTGGTTCAGATGGTAAAGACTGCCTGCAATGCAGGAGACCTGGGTTCAAACCCTATATTGGGAAGATCCCCTGGGGATGGGCATGACAACCTACTCTAGTATTCTTTCCTAAAGAATCCTGAGAAGCCTGGAAGGCTATATAGTCCATGGGATCGCAAAGAGTTGGACATGACTGAGTGACTAACACTTTCACTTTCACAAAGTAGTTTCTCAGAGACAAAAACAGAGAATTTTTCAACAACCATCACACACTAAAAGAAAAATGAAACATGGCTTTTTCTGGGAAATAAAAAAACAATCTAAAATAGACAATGAAAACACAGAATGAGATTTTTAACACTGAAAAGGCAAAATATGTGACTATAAATGAATATTTACTTGTATCAGTAACTGTAATGTTATGGTGGTTTAGTCACTAAGTCATGTCTGACCCTTGTGTCCCCATGGACTGTAGCCTGACAGGCTCCTCTCTCCATAGGATTCTCCAGGCAAGAATACTGGAGTGGATTGCCATTTGCTTCTCCAGGGGATCTTTCCATTTCAAGAAATGAACCCAGGTCTCCTGCATTTAAGGCAGATTCTTTACTGACTGAGATATGAATAATGTTATGAGGGCTTTAAAATATATATGGAAAATAGCATAATTGCCGAGAGGAGACACCCTACGTCCGAGGTCAGGGCGGCGGCCGGGAGGAGCTACCCCACGTCCAAGGCCAGTGGCGGCAGGGAGGAGACACCCCACATCCGAGGTCAGGGGCGGTGACCCTGAGGAGCCACCCCTAGCCCGAGAGAGGCCAGGGCCTGCAGCCAGGAGGAGCAACCTGAGGAGCAGTGGCTGCAGAGGCACAGGAGGGCCTAGAGGAGCTATCCCACATTGAAGGTCAGGAATGGTGGTGGTAAGGAGATACCCCTCGTCCAAGGTAAGGAGCAGTGGCTGTACTTTGCTGGAGCACCGAGAAGAGATACCCTCACGTCCAAGGTAAGAGAAACCCAAGTAAGATGGTAGGTGTTGCAAGAGGGCATCAGAGGGCAGACACACTGAAATCATACTCACAGAAAACTAGTCAATCTAATCACACTAGGACCACAGCCTTGTCTAACTGAATGAAATCAAGCCATGCCTTCAGGGCAACCCAAGATGGGCGGGTCATGGTAGAGAGGTCTGACAGAGCGTGGTCCACTGGAGAAGGGAATGGCAAGTCACTTCAGTATTCTTGCCTTGAGAATCCCATGAACAGTAGGAAAAGGCAAAATGATAGGACACCAAAAGAGGAACTCCCCAGGTCATTAGGTGCCCAATATGCTACTGGAGATTAGAGGAGAAATAACTACAGAAAGAACGAAGGGATGGAGCCAAAGGAAAAATAATACCCAGCTGTGGATGTGACTGGTGATAGAAGCAAGATACGATGCTGTAAAGAGCAATAGTGCATAGGAACCTGGAATGTCAGGTCCATGAATCAAGGCAAATTGGAAGTGGTCAAACAAGAGATGGCAAGAGTGAACATCGACATTCTAGGAATCAGCGAACTAAAATGGACTGGAATGGGTGAATTTAACTCAGATGACCATTATATCTACTACTGTGGGCAGGAATCCCTCAGAAGAAATGGAGTAGCCATCATGGTCAACAAAAGAGTCTGAAATGCAGTACTTGGATGCAATCTCAAAAACGGCAGAATGATCTCTGTTGGCCTTCAGGGCAAACCATTCAATATCACAGTAATCCAAGTCTATGCCCCAACCAGTAATGCTGAAAAAGCTGAAGTTGAACTGTTTTATGAAGACCTACAAGATCTTTTAGAACTAACACCGAAAAAAGATGTCCTTTTCATTATAGGGGAGTGGAATGCAAAAGTAGGAAGTCAAGAAACAGCTGGAGTAACAGGCAAGTTTGTCCTTGGATTGCGGAAGAAGCAGGGCAAAGACTAATTGAGTTTTGCCAAGAAAATGCACTGGTCATAGCAAACACCATCTTCCAACAACACATGGACATCACGAGATGGTCAACACCGAAATCAGACTGATTATATTCTATGCAGCCAAAGATGGAGAAGCTCTATAAAGTCAACAAAAAGATGACCAGGAGCTGACTGTGGCTCAGATCATGAACACCTTATTACCAAATTCAGACTTAAATTGAAGAAAGTAGGGAAAACCACTAGACCATTCAGGTATGACCTAAATCAAATCCCTTATGATTATACAGTGGAGTGAGAAACAGATTTAAGGGCCTAGATCTGATAGATAGAGTGCCTGATGAACTATGGAATGAGGTTTGTAACATTGTACAGGAGACAGGGATCAAGACTATCCCCATGGAAAAGAAATGCAGAAAAGCAAAATGGCTGTCTTGGGAGGCCTTACAAGTAGCTGTGAAAAGAAGAGAGGTGAAAAGCAAAAGAGAAAAGGAAAGATATAAGCATCTGAATGCAGAGTTCCAAAGAATAGCAAGAAGAGATAAGAAAGTAATTTTCAGTGATCAAAGCAAAGAAATAGAGGAAAAGAACAGAATGGGAAAGACTAGAGATCTCTTCAAGAAAATTAGAGATACCAAGGGAACATTTCATGCAAAGATGGGCTCGATAAAGGACAGAAATAGTCTCGACCTGACAGAAATCGTCTGAACCTAACAGAAGCAGAAGATATTAAGAAGAGGTGGCAAGAATACACAGAAGAACTGCACAAAAAAGATCTTCATGACCCAGACAGTCATGATGATGTGATCACTAATCTAGAGAACCGGACATCTTGGAATGTGAAGTCAAGTGGGCCTTAGAAAGCATCACTACGAACAAAGCTAGTGGAGGTGATGGAATTCCAATTAAGCTGTTTCAAATCCTGAAATATGATGCTGTGAAAGTGCGGCACTCAATATGCCAGCAAGTTTGGAAAACTCAGCAGTGGCCACAGGACTGGAAAAGGTCAGTTTTCATTCCAATTCCAAAGAAAAGCAATGCCACAGAATGCTCAAACTACCGCACAATTGCACTCATCTCACATGCTAGTAAAGTAATGCTCAAAATTCTCCAAGCCAGGCTTCAGCAATACGTGATCTGTGAACTCCCTGATGTTCAAGCTGGTTTTTGAAAAGGCAGAGGAACCAGAGATCAAATTGCCAACATCCGCCTGATCATTGAAAAAGCATGAGAGTTCCAGAAAAAACATCTATTTCTGCTTTCTTGACTATACCAAAGCCTTTGACTGTGTGGATCACAAGAAACTGTGGACAATTCTGAAAGAGATGGGAATACCAGACCACCTGACCTGCCTCTTGAGAAATCTGTATGCAGGTCAGGAAGCAACAGTTAGAACTGGACATGAAACAACAGACTGGCTCCAAATAGGAAAAGGAGTATGTTAAGGCTGTATATTGTCACCCTGCTTATTTAACTTATATGCAGAGTACATCATGAGAAACGCTGGACTGGAAGAAACACAAGCTGGAATCAAGATTGCCGGGAGAAATATCAATAATCTCAGATATGCAGATGACACCACCCTTATGGCAGAAAGTGAAGAGGAGCTAAAAAGCCTCTTGATGAAAGTGAAAGAGGAGATCGCAAAATTTGGGCTAAAGCTCAACATTCAGAAGATGAAGATCATGGCATCTGGTCCCATCACTTCATGGGAAATAGATGGGAAAACAGTGGAAGCAGTGTCAGACTTTATTTTTTTGGGCTCCAGAATCACTGCAGATGGTGACTGCAGCCAGGAATTTAAAAGACGCTTACTCCTTGGAAGAAAAGTTATGACCAACCTAGATAGTATATACAAAAGCAGAGACATTTGCCGACTAAGGTCCGTCTAGTCAAGGCTATGGTTTTTCCTCTGGTCATGTATGGATGTGAGTGTTGGACTGTGAAGAAAGCTGAGCACTGAAGAATTGATGCATTTGAACTGTGGTGTTGGAGAAGACTCTTGAGAGTCCCTTGGACTGCAAGGAGATCCAACCAGTCCATTCTGAAGGAGATCAACCCTGGGGTTTCTTTGGAAGGAATGATGCTGAAGCTGAAACTCCAGTACTTTGGCCACCTCATGCGAAGAGCTGACTCATTGGAAAAGACTCTGATGCTGGGAGGGATTGGGGGCAGGAGGAAAAGGGGACGACCGAGGATGAGATGGCTGGATGGCATCACGGACTCAATGGACATGAGTCTGAGTGAACTCCGGAAGATGGTGATGGACAGGGAGGCCTGGCATGCTGTGATTCATGGTGTCGCAAAGAGTCGGACACGACTGAGTGACTGAACTGAACTGAGGGTGGAAATAAATTTATACAAATATTTAAAATTCTTATATTTATCAGGAAAGTGGTAAAAATAACATATGTTTAAAAATTGTAATGAGTAAGGCAAATGACTTGTGATTTTTAAGATAATTACTAGAATAGTAAAACAGTGAACAATATAAAATTAATACAAAGAAAATAAATACAAGCCCCAAAACTGCAAAATAATCCAAGTAAAAATACTGAATATCATAACTGATTAAACAGATAAAATCCATTCTTATACTATTTAAAATATGTAAAATTTAAATATAAAGATATAAATTATTTACAAGGAAAATAGATGAAAACCATAAAACTTGTAAACACTAACCAAAAATAATCTTGTATAACAAGGTGGCTTAGATGTTAAAGAATTGCCTGCCAATGCAAAAGACACAACAGATGAAGTTCGATCCCTGGGTTTGAAAGATCTCCTGGAGGAAGAAATGATAAACTGCTTTAGTATTCTTGCCTGGAAAATTCCATGGACAGAGGAGCCTGCCAGGCTACAGTCCATGGCATCATAAAGAGTCAGACACAACTGAGTGACAGAGCCTGCACATAGCTATACCAGTATTAGACATAGTTAATATTAGAGAAAAAATATTACCTAGATATAAAGAGAGGTATTCATAATGGTAAAAGCATCAGTATAATCAGAAACTGCCTTAACTATGTAGCAAGCAACACAGCCCCAAATTGTGTAAAGCAAAAATTAATAAAAATTAAAATAGATATAGAAAACTCACAATTATAGTACTACTTTTTATCATGTATATTTCAGCATAAATAAAACAACAGGAAAAAATTCTATGAAAATTTGAACTACACAGTTGAGGTGACCTAATTGACATAGAACATGTTGCCTAGCAATGACAGAATTCAGTTCTTTTCCAGCATATATAAAATATTTACTAACATGGACCAGCCTTTGACTGTGTGGACCAAAATAAACTGTGGACAATTCTGAAAGAGATGGGAATACCAGACCACCTGACCTGCCTCTTGAGAAATCTGTATGCAGGTCAGGAAGCAACAGTTAGAACTGGACATGGAACCACAGACTGGTTCCAAATAGGGAAAGGAGTGCATCAAAGCTGTATATTGTCACCCTGCTTATTTAACTTATATGCAGAGTACATCATGAGAAACGCTGGACTGGAAGAAGCACAAGCTGGAATCAAGATTGCAGGGAGAAATATCAATAACCTCAGATATGCAGATGACACCACCCTTATGGCAGAAAGTGAAGAGGAACTAAAAAGCCTGTTGATGAAAGTGAAAGAGGAGAGTGAAAAAGTTGGCTTAAAGCTCAGCATTCAGGAAACGAAGATCATGGCATCTGGTCCCATCACTTCATGGCAAATAAATGGGGAAACAGTGGAAACAGTGTTAGACTTTATTTTGGGGGGCTCCAAAATCACTGCAGATGGTGATTGCAGCCGTGAAATTAAACGATGCTTACTCCTTGGAAGGAAAGTTATGACCAACCGAGACAGCATATTCAAAAGCAGAGACATTGCTTTGCCAACTAAGGTCCATCTAGTCAAGGCTATGGTTTTTCCAGTAGTCGTGTATGGATGTGAGAGTTGGACTGTGAAGAAAGCTGAGCACTGAAAAATTGATGCATTTGAACTGTGGTGTTGGAGAAGACTCTTGAGAGTCCCTTGGACTGCAAGGAGATCCAATAAGTCCATCCTAAAGGAGATCAGTCCTGGGTGTTCATTGGAAGGACTGATGCTAAAGCTGAAACTCCAATAGTTTGGTCGCCTCATGCGAAGATTTGACTCATTGGAAAAGACCCTGATGCTGGGAAGGACTGGGGGCAGGAAGAGAAGGAGGCGACAGAGGATGAGATGGCTGGATGGCATCACCGACTCGATGGACACGAGTTGGAGTGAACTCTGGCATTTGGTGATAGACAGGGAGGTCTGGCGTGCTGTGATTCAGGGGGTCACAAAGTGTCAGATATGACTGAGCGACTGAACTGAACTGAACTGAACTTAACATTGACCAGAGACTGGTTCATAAGAAAATCTCATTACATTTCAGAGCAGCAAATTACTTAGATTTTATTTTCTGACCATAACTGAATTAAAGTAAAATCAGTAAGAAAGCAATAATTGTACAAAATTCCACTATCAGGACATCAGGCAATCCATTTATAAATAATCCATGAGTAAAAGAGAAAATCAAAACAGAAGTCACAAAACCTTTTGGAAGAAATAATAATAATATGGCATGACAAAAGAAAATGTGAGGGATACAGCTGTCATGTGCTTAGAGAAAAATTCATTATCCCAGGTGAGTGCATGTGTCCTAAGTCATGTCCAACTTTTTACGAGGCTATGGACTGTAGCCTGCCAGGCTCCTCTGTCCATAGGATTCTTTCTCCAGGCAAGAATAGTGTAGAGGGTTTCCATGCCTTCCTCCAGGGGATCTTCCTGACCCAAAGATCAACCCTGCATATTCTGCATTGAATGTGGATTCTTTACACCTTGAGCATCCTGGGAAGTCCTATCCCAAGTGCATATATTAGAAAGAAAGAAAGACTGAAAATAAATGATTTGGCCTTTTATCTCAAGACCCTAGAAAAAATCAAGCATAAAGAAAGGAAAAGGAAGGAAAAAGTGAAAAAAAAAAAAAGATTTAATGAATTAGAAATCAGACAAAATATAAAGAAAAATAAATAAAGTCAAATATTGGTTCCTTAAATACATTAATAGATAAATCTATAGATAGACTATTCAGGGAAATAAAAGGGAGAGAGAACAGGATGCCATTACAGATTCTACAGACATTTCAAAATAATGAGAGGTTACTAGATCTACTTTATGAAGATGCTGTTAACAGTTTGAATGAAATTGAATATTCCTCAAAATACATGAGCTACTAAAGCTGATAGAGGAAATTGAAAAGAAAGTGGCTTGTTGTTAAAAGTTTCTATATGCACATGCTCATCACTTCATTTCAGTTCAATCAGTTGTGTCTGACTCTTTGGGACCCCATGAATCGCAGCACGCCAGGCCTCCCTGTCCATCACCAACTCCCGGAGTTCACTCAGACTCACGTCCATCGAGTCCGTGATGCCATCCAGCCATCTCATCCTCTGTCGTCCCCTTCTCCTCCTGCCCCCAATCTCTCCCACCATCAGAGTCTTTTCCAATGAGTCAGCTCTTAGCATGAGGTGGCCAAAGTACTGGAGTTTCAGCTTCAGCATCATTCCTTCCAAAGAAACCCCAGGGTTGATCTCCTTCAGAATGGACTGGTTGGATCTCCTTGCAGTCCAAGGGACTCTCAAGAGTCTTCTCCAACACCACAGTTCAAATGCATCAATTCTTCAGTGCTCAGCTTTCTTCACAGTCCAACACTCACATCCATACATGACCAGAGGAAAAACCATAGCCTTGACTAGATGGACCTTTGTTGGCAAAGTAATGTCTCTGCTTTTGAATATGCTATCTAGGTTGGTCATAACTTTTCTTCCAAGGAGTAAGCGTCTTTTAAATTCCTGGCTGCAGTCACCATCTGCAGTGATTCTGGAGCCCAAAAAAACAGTCTGACACTGTTTCCCCATCTATTTCCCATGAAGTGATGGGACCAGATGCCATGATCTTCGTTTTCTGAATGTTGAGCTTTAAGCCAACTTTTCACTCTCTTCTTTCAGTTTCATCAAGAGGCTTTTTAGTTTCTTTTCACTTTCTGCCATAAGGGTGGTGTCATCTGCATATCTCAGGTTATTGATATTTCTCCTGGCAATCTTGATTCCATCTTGTGGCTTCTTCCAGTCCAGCGTTTCTCATGATGTACTCTGCATAGAAGTTAAATAAGCAGGGTGACAATATACAACCTTGACGTACTCCTTTTCCTATTTGAAGCCAGTCTGTTGTTTCATGTCCAGTTCTAACTGTTGCTTCCTGACCTGCATACAGATTTCTCAAGAGGCAGGTCAGGTGGTCTGGTATTCCCATCTCTTTCAGAATTTTCCACAGTTTCTTGTGATCCACACAGTCAAAGGCTTTGGCATAGTCAATAAAGCAGAAATAGATGTTTTTCTGGAACTCTCTTGCTTTTTCCATGATCCAGTGGATGTTGGCAATTTGATCTCTGGTTCCTCTGCCTTTTCTAAAACAGCTTGAACATCTGGAAGTTTGCAGTTCACGTATTGCTGAAGCCTGGCTTGGAGAATTTTGAGCATTACTTTACTAGGGTGTGAGATGAGTGCAATTGTGTGGTAGTTTGAGCATTCTTTGGCTCACTGGTTCACATGGCTTTACTAGAGAATTCTTCTAAATAGTTAGGAAATAGATAGCACCAATTTTGTACAAATTATTCCAGAAAACACAAGAAAGCACATCTTCTCAATGGTTTGTTAAGGACAGTATAAACTCAACTCTGTTCTGCCATGACCATGGCAGGAAAGGAAAATTATGGATCTGTCTCCTCATTTACATAGATGCCAAAATAGAAGATGATAGAAATTGAAATTGAATCATTGACATATTGAAATGATAATATATTATGTCCCACTGAATCTTATTTTAGTTATGTAAGAGTACTTTTAAGAGGTCCGTATAGTTTATGCTATGATTTTTCCAGTAGTCACATATGGATGTGAGATTTGGACCATAAATTTGGCTGAATGCCAAAGAATTGATGCTTTTGATGTGATGCTGGTGAAGACTCTTGAGAGTCCCTTTGATAGCAAGGTGATCAAAACAGTCCATCCTAAATGAAATCATTCCTGAATATTCATTTGAAGGACTGATGCTGAAGCTGAAGCTCCTATACTTTGGCCACCTGATGCAAAGAGCTGACTCATTGGAAAAGACCCTGAGGCTGGGAAAGATTGAGGGTGGAGGAGAAGGGGGTGGGGCGACAGAGGATGAAATGGTTGGATGGCATCATCCACTCAATGGACCTGAGTTTTAGCAAACTCTTGGAGATAGTGAAGGACAGGGAAGCCTGGTATGGTGCAGTTCATGGGGTTGCAGAGTCAGACATGACTCAGAGACTAAACAACAACAACAAAGAGAAAATCAGTTACATTAACAGAAGAAAAAAAAAATAGTTGGACAATTCATGTGGTCAGCTTTGAGTAATACAGACAAAACATTTAATAAAATTCAACACCATGATAAAACTCTAAGCAAAGAAAGAATAGAAGGAAACTTTCTTAATGTGATAAAGGACATGTTTTAGTTGTATACTACTGCACCTGGGTTCGATCCCTGGGTTGGAAAGATCGTTGGAGAAGGGAAAGGCTACCCACTCTAGTATTCTGGCCTGGAGAATTCTGTGGACTGTATAAAAGGTTGGCTTAAAGCTCAACATTCAGAAAATGAAGACCATGGCATCCTGTCCCATCACTTCATGGGAAATAGATGGGGAAACAGCAGAAGCAGTGTCAGACTTTATATTTTGGGGACTCCAAAATCACTGCAGATGGCGACTGCAGCCATGAAATTAAAAGACACTCACTCCTTGGAAGGAAAGTTATGACCAACCTAGATAGCATATTGAAAAGCAGAGACATTACTTTGCCAACAAAGGTCCGTCTAGTCAAGGCTATGGTTTTTCCTCTGGTCATGTATGGATGTGAGAGTTGGACTGTGAAGAAGGCTGAGTGCCAAAGAATTGATGCATTTGAACTGTGGTGTTGGAGAAGATTCTTGAGAGTCCCTTGGACTGCGAGGAGATCCAACCAGTCCATTCTGAAGGAGATCAGCCCTGGGATTTCTTTGGAAGGAATGATGCTAAAGCAGAAACTCCAGTACTTTGGCCACCTCATGCTAAGAGCTGACTCATTGGAAAAGACTCTGATGCTGGGAGGGATTGGGGGCAGGAGGAGAAGGGGACGACAGAGGATGAGATGGCTGGATGGCATCACTGACTTGATGGACGTGAGTCTGAGTGAACTCCGGGAGTTGGTGATGGACAGGGAGGCCTGGCGTGCTGCGATTCATGGGGTCGCAAAGAGTCGGACACGACTGAGCGACTTTCACTTTCACTTCCATAACAAGTAACCACAATTTTAGCAGCTTAAAGCAACACCAATTCATTGTCTCACATGTTTTGTGATCATAAATTCGAGGGGATTTGACTGAAATTAAGGCTTTGGCATGGCTGTGTATTCCCTACTGGAGGCGACGAATAAGAATCTATTTCTGAACTCATTCAGGTTTTTCGGAGAATTCAGTGATGCAATAGTAATACACTGTTTTTTCCTGCACACTGTTATCTGGGGCCTATCCGTACTTCCTAGAGGCCTCTGTCTGATTCCTGTAAATGACTTTAGTGTAATGGTGTGATATACCCTTCTCATGCTTGAACTCTTTCTGAGTTGTTCTGTACCATTTTTCCTGCTCCCTCTTTCACCTTATTTTTCTAACTCTAGGGTGAGAAAATGCTGTGCTATGAAGGGCTCATGTTTGGTCAGTCTGAATAATCTCACTATTTAAGACGTGTGGTCTTAATTATATCTGCAAAGTCTCTTTGCCATATAATCCAATATACAGTATTCACAAATCTAAGAGATAAGGCACAGACATTTTAGGGGGAACATACTGTTCACCATAAGACATTTACAAAAACTTTATAGTGAACGTGATACTCAATCAAAAAATATTGGAAACTTTTCCACTGAACTCAGGAATGAGACAAAACTGGCCACTATTATCAATTTTTATTCAGTACTCTGCTATACGAGCCAATCTAAAGAGGGAAGAAAAATAAAAGGTGTAAGGTTTGGAAAGCAAATAATAAAACTCTAATTACTTATAGGCAACATAATTATGTACTTAGAAAATCCAAAACAGACTATGCACCATTATCATACAAGTTGAAATACATTTCTTGAAAAAGTAGCATACAACTTGGCTTGTGTGAATGTCAAATGATGCAGGCACTGTGGACCTCAAAAAATTAAATGTTATAATTACTTTGTGATTCAGCAATTCCATTCTTAGGTGTGTACCCCAAAGAGTTAAAGGCAGGAACCTAGATACTTTCATACCAGTAATAGAGCAGTATTATTCACAATAGCTAAAGTGTAGAAACAATGCAAGTGTCCATCAGAAGATAAATGTATAAAAAAAGATGGTTGATTCATACAATGGGATATTATTCAATCATAAAAAGGAATGGAATTCTGATATAAGCTACAGCATGAAAGAACCTTGAAGGCATTATACTAAATGACATGAAAGGACAGATATTGCATAAATGCACTAATATGAGTTATGTAGAACAATCAAATTCAGAGACATAAAGTAGAATAGAGGTTACCAGGAGCTTGTGAGAGGGGCTCATGGGGACTAATTGCTTAGTGTATGCAGAGTTCTGCAAAATGAAACAGTTCAGAACACTAATTGCACAACAAGTATTGAGAATATTCTTAATACCACTGAACTGTACACTTTAAAATGGTTAAAATGTTGTTTTATATTATGTGCATTTTACCACAATTTAAAAACTTAAAAAAAAATAAAATGATTGTACTCCAAAACATAAAAAATAATATATCTAGGATATCAATAAATGAAAGATGTAAAAGACTTCTACACTGAAATCTGAGAATATATTATGGAAAATACATTTAAAATATTTACACAACTATATCACATTAGATTGGAAAATTATGTACTGTAAATGTGTCAGTTCTTCCAAATTATTATGAAAATTCAATGAAATCACAATAAAATGTTAACAGTTTTTTTTTTTCTTTTGAGGAAATGACTAAACTGATTCCTAAGCTCAAACAGAAATGCACAGGACCAAGAATAGCTAAGGGTATCTTGGAATATTAAGTAAAGCTTGAGGACATGAACTATTAGATATCAAGACATATTATTAAAAAAAATAGAAATCGAGACAGTGTGATATGACATAAACTGATTAACAGATCAGAGAAAAGAACTAAGAAATAGACTCACACATACACTGTCAACTTATCTATGACAAAGAAGAAAGGAAGGATCATTTTAGTAAATTGTGTTTGATGAATTGAATATACATATGGATACACTTTTATCTCGGACAACCCTAGTGATTTTCAAAGTATGACCCATGGACCCTGGGACTTTCAAAAATAATTTCAGGCAAACTTTGGCCATATGTAGACCAATTCTAGTCATGGCTGATCTCACATGGAACAGTTCTAATGATGTTGTGAAGTGAAATCTGTGAGATGTAAAGGTTTGTGGGTGGTGCGTATATAGACATTCCCATAGTGCGGACTCTGGACCGGTGGCAGGGAAACCACACAGAATCTTGTTTGAAATGCATATTCTCTGGTCTCACCTGACTGATCAAATAAGAATTCTTGGAGTGGACCCAGAAATCTGTTTTAACAAGCCCTCTAGTTGATTACAATATATGGTAAAGTTTGAGAACTACTGGTAAAAATTATTTTGAGAAATTTAGTTGTGAAGGGAAGATGTCTAAGCATATTTAAAAACCAAGGGGAAAAAAGTCTGTATGGAAGAAGTGGTTGAAAATATAGTAATAAAAATGAAATTCCTACCTGTGCTGTTTTTTAACAGCTATGAGATGATGGAATTCAATCACACTTCAAAGTAGAGGGCTGTTTATGCATTGTAATAAAAATGAAAACTTGAAAGGAGGAGTTCAAATAATAATAGCTAATGTTTATTCAATCAGTATTATGTGCTAGATACCATTCTAACATATTCATAAGGAAACATTGTTGAAATAGTTTTGTAATAGTCATATATAGTATTATTATTATTCTTAACAGAACTGGAGAGAGGTTTCATAGCTTTTCCCCAAAGTGTTAGCTGCTCAGTTGTGTCCAAGTATTTGCGACCCCTTGGACTGTAGCCCATCAGGCTCCATGGAATTCTCCAGGCAAGAATACTGGAGTGGGTTGCCATTCCTTTCTTCAGGGGATCTTCCTGACCCAGGGATTGAACCTGTGTCTCTCACATTGCGGGCAGATTCTTCACCATGTGAGCCACCAGGGAAGCCCAGCTTTCCCAAAACTACACAGCTAATAAGTGATAATACTAAGCTTAAGACACGTTAGGTCTGGTTTCTAAGCTTATGTTCATAACCATCATTTCATGCTATATCTTAAACTCAGGTAGGCTTTTAACTGTGATGTATAGAAATTGAGAGAATTTCTATTAGATGGCTTGTATTTTTCCTGAAAAAAAATCTGCTGAAAATGAATGAAAAGAAGAGGTCATCACTTGAAGTCAATGGAGCTAATTTAGAAATAACCACTGTAGGGTATGGGAGGGCCATCTGAGGGGAAGAAGGATGCATTATTAAAATGACCAGAGTGCTTGGAGGACAATTCCAGGTTTGGTGGTGATTAATTTAGAGTCCTACTAAAATCCTTGTTGTATTGTTTCTTCTGATAGTATCAGCTGTATGTAGATACAAAGATAATGGATATTTGGTTTGGTCCAGTTTTGAGATTTTTGATGGAGAGTTGTGAAAAGAAGATAGGGGAACAGGATGTTTTCTGGGTTGTCACTAGGCATATTGAAATGATAAGCAATGCTATGTAAACTAGGTTTACATTTGTTATTGTTCAATCATGTCCCACTCTTTGCGACCCCATGGACTGCAGCACACCAGGCTTTCCTGTACTTCACCATCTCCAAGAGCTTGCTCAAACTCATGCATTGAGTTGGTCATGCCATCCAACCATCTCATCCTATGTCATGCCCTTCTCCTGCCTTCAATCTTTCCCTGTATCGTAGTTTGGTTTTGTTTTTTTTTTTTTTCCAATGAGTCAGCTCTTCTTATCATGTAGCCAAAGTATTGGAGCTATAGCTTCAGCATCAGTTCTTCCAATGAATATTCAGGATTGATTTCCTTTAGGATTGACTGGTTTGATCTCCTTGCAGTCCAGGGGACTCTCAAGAGTCTTCTCCAACACAACAGTTTAAAAGCATCAATTCTTTGGTTTACATAAAAGCAAATTAAAATGAAATTATTTATATTGTCAAGAAAGTTAGAAAAGAAAAAAATGCACATATTCTTAGAGCTATTTTAAAGTCTCTGTTCCCTGGCAAGTCTTTAGCCATATGTATGAATATTTTACAATATTTAAGCATACTGTGTCTTCAATTTTGTGCTATATCTTCACTTAAAATAGTTCTTTCATTTGTTACAGTTTTTATTTACCATTTTATTAGATGTTTTATACATTCGATGTAAGAAATTGCTTATTATTTCCGCTATGTGGAACCATTATTATTGTCTCCAATATTCTAATACAAAGATATATAAATCTTTATATATGAGGATTTTGTCTCCTCTTTTGAATAGATTTCTTAGCTAATTCCTTAAGAAAAGATTATCAGAAGATAGGATATGAGCAATTTTGTGTTCTTTTGAAATGCTGAAAATTTAAAATTGCCTTCCAGAATAATTGTTCTAATTTACCCCACCACCAGAAAAGTGTGAATATGCCAATTTTTAAACATGGTCTCCCATTAACAGGCTTTTACAAAACATTACTTAAAAAGTTTAACAGTTGAATAATAGTTTGCTTTTATTGTAAAGATTACTACTTTTATTACTAGTCAAATGAAAAAATGTCCATACTGTTATTTACCTTACATATTTCTTTTTGGGTAAAATGTCTTTTCATATCCTTAGCCTATGTCCAACATATCTATTAGGATCTCTGTGGTGTTTTTATCTGAATAAATTCAATAAAATCCTTCTTCTCAAATGTCATAAACATAATAGATTTTTACAAAATAAAGTATGAATTTCCAGTAGTTCTAAACATCCATTTTATTGCTTTAGTGCATGTTCAAATGTATAGTTTTGGAGATATTCACATATTAACATGACATTCACACATGACAGTTAAGGACTATTTTGTAATATTAAACAAAATTGACATAATTATTAAATTTGTAGTTATGTAAATATGTATTACTGTTGTTCAGTCACTAAGTCATGTCCAATTCCCTGAGACCGCATGGACTGCAGCACACCAGGCCTCCCTGTCCTTCACTGTCTCCTGAAGCTTGCTCAAACTCATGTCCATTGAGTTGATGATGCTATCCAATCATCGCATCCTCTGTTGTCCCCTCCTACTCCTGCCCTCAAGCTTTTCCAGCATCAGCATCTTTTCCAATGAGTCAGCTCTTCACCTCAGGTGGCCAAAGTATTGGAGCTTCAACTTCAGCATAAATCCTTCCAATATATGTATAACATATATTAAATGTATGAGTCAATTTCCACTGTCTAGTGGAATTGTGAATAGTTTTACTTACAGAGATAGGTAATAAAACATTCAATTCACAAAAGCTATAAAATTTCAGCTTTATTCATATATGTTTGATTCAAATTTTTACTATTTATTAAACATAAATTGTATTGTCATTTAAATACAGTAAATATTTTGAATTTTTACATAAAGAATAGTTTGTTGCAATTATATACAAAAACTATGTTTAACTGTTTATTTTATACTTTTATTTATTTATATTTTGATAAAATACATCAAAAATTTGCACTCTATAAAAACAATAACATTTTATTTTTAATTCTTCAGATCATGAGTTTCAATAGTCAACAAATTATGTGAAAACTTAATTACAATGTAGTGACTATACTGAAATAAAGAAAAACACATTTTATGAAATAACATATAATCTATGTATTATGCATGTATTTTGCTAATTTGAACATAGCTGACCCAACTCATGATAATGATAAATATGGTCAGCTTTGATATTTTGCCCATTTTCAGTTGCCGGGAGCCACCACGGGAGATCCCACCCATGACAAGGTCATGTGGAAGAGAACTGTTAAGCAAGGCTTCAAGATTCAATGGGCTCCCTAGGCTTTCTCGAGCATCTACACCAAAACCAGAATCTGTCTGTTTTACTATTTCATGACTTTCACCAACTCCTCTGACATTAACAGGGGGCTATTCCTGACCACCTTTCTCTGGAGAAAATCAACTTAGGGCTATAGATAATAAGTCTCTTGGACGTGAGAGGAATATTTCCAATCAAAACCCCTCTGTTAGCATTCTAGCTTGCTTGGCAGGTATATCCAGACTCTTGCAGCTATGTATGTGATAATTTACAGCCTCCAAACTATGAGAGGCATGGAAAGCCTAAAATATAGAGCCTTTTAAAGAGTTAAAAGTTATTAGAGTAGTGCTGGCATAGGATTTCATTATTGGGCCAATGCTTATTGCTAAGTTCCCATATCTCTTATCCACTGTGCACCTGGGGGTGCATTAGTTAACATAGTTGAAAAATAAGAAAAACAAGTGTAGCCTTGAAATTAACCACATCAGACTTTTGAGCTAATTGGTTCTTTCTTGTAACTCACTGCACCTTTGCTCCGTGAGAAATGTAACTTGTTTAATACTTTTTGCAGCTGACATAAATTAGAAATATAAGAAAAAATATTTTAAGGGAAAATAAGTTTTTTGGTTGAACAGCCTTTATCAAAAGAGGGTCATAAAATGTTCACAGGCCTCCAAGGCCAGAAGATAATGTACACAATATTGTTTATGGGAAAGGTTTGCAGAAAAAATCCTGGTTTTGATAAAGATAAAACAGATGTAATGTTTACACTGACTCTGTATGAATCTGCATCTTTCATTTCCCTCTATGTATAAGACAAGGTATAAAAGTACCTTTTAAAAATAAAGCTATCAGGCCTCTCTCAAAGAAGCTTGGCCACCCCGTGTTTTTCTTTTTTTCTCTTTTTTTCTCTCTTACTTTCTATTTCAGGCTGATCCCTTGCAGCATAGAGGCTCCCTGCGTTCACTTATCTGCCCAGGTTTCTAAGAGCTGAACGGGAAGACCTTCTGCGTCTTCACTCCCTCGGGAGACCAGGAAGGCACCTGTGGCCTCCGTGAACAGGGCAAACTTCTTGTCTCGAAGTTTTATTGGCTTTCTATGTAAACCAAGGAATATCAGCCTCTTTCTCTCCTTTATTTTCTTATCTTCAACATTCTTTCCTTATCTCTCTCTAAATCAATCGCTGACGCTGTTTTTCCTTCAGGTTCCCCTGGATCCTGCAGGGGCTGGACTTCGGCATTCAGTCATACATTTCACTCTATGCATTTTAAAATTTCTCATTATGATGATGTATTTGCTAGATTGATTTATAAATTGCAAATGTATTTATACATTAGGTATATGAGCCTTTATTTATAGTCTTAACACAGGCCCCACAAGTGTTAGAGATGGGTCCACATATAATAGTTACTTAGTAAGGTTATTAAATATGCAAATGAAGTAACACTTTAAGTGAAGATATGTGTACTTATCACAGAATTAAAATGTTCATCCACTTGAATTTCAAAGATTTGTAGAAAGGTCATTGCTCTATTACAGAATAATCTTTTCTAATGTAGAAGAAGAAAATGTCTGCACACATGCATATAGAAATTTAAAGCCTTCATAAAATAAATTAACTGAAAATCAAAACACAAATCCAAAGTATTTTTCAAGGCATTTTTCCTTTCCTGTTTATATTCCTCTAGCACTTTCTAATGGAATCTAATACTTTATAACTGTCAAACCTTGAGCTACTCTCCTATAAGTGTTGGAATATATAAGGAATCAGTTTTCTGTTCTTTTTTTTTTAATGCAGTAATCACTTCTGGAGAAATAGAATATATAATATTTAAAGCAGTAGTTGAAAATCACACTTATAAAAGAAATCAAAGTGTTCTGCTGAAAGAAATCATATGTCATAAAGAATGCAACTGCTTGGACTAAACATCAATGCATGTTTCAAAGTTACAATGTTTAATCAATTTTAATGAACAGACAGAATCTGTTTTTATTAACATGAATTAATATCACAAATATACCTCAGTTATCATGACAATTTTTAGCATTCACACTTCTCATTTTATATATAATTTATTGCAAAATAAATCCCTGATGCTTAGTAGCTTTGCACTCTAAGCAGCTTTGGTCATCTTTAAATGGAAACATAAAAAACAATAGTTTTGACTTGGTAATTTTTTGTTTACAGGATTTTAAGTGCAAATATGCAAAAACAGTTTCAACAATTTGTCTTTATTATTATTATTTTTTTGAAAAAGAGAATTAGCAAGACTAAATGGGTAAGCCACTAATATAGTGCATGGTTCTTCCTTTTTAAGATATTTTTACACTAAATAAACTGTGGAAAATTCTTAGAGATATGGGAATACCAGACCACCTGACCTGCCTCTTGAGAAATCTGTATGCAGGTCAGGAAGCAACAGTTAGAACTGGACATGGAACAACAGACTGATTCCAAATAGGAAAAGGAATACATCAAGGCTGTATATTGTCACCCTGCTTATTTAACTTATTTGTGAAGTACATCATGAGAAATGCTGGACTGGAAGAAACACAAGATGGAATCAAGATTGCAAGGAGAAATATCAATAACCTCAGATATGCAGATGACACCACCCTTATGGCAGAAAGTGAAGAGGAACTAAAAAGCCTGTTGATGAAAGTGAAAGAGGAGAGTGAAAAAGTTGGCTTAAAGCTTAACATTCAGAAAACTAAGATCATGGCATCCGGTCCCATCACTTCAGACAGGGAAACAGTGGAAACAGTGTCAGACTTATTTTTTTGAGTTCCGGAATCACTGCAGATGGTGACTGCAGCCATGAAGTTAAAATACACTTACTCCTTGGAAAGAAAGTTATGACCAACCTAGATAGCATGTTGAAAAGCAGAGACATTACTTTGTCAACAAAGGTCCGTCTAGTCAAGGCTATGGTTTTTCCTGTGGTCATGTATGGATGTGAGTTGGACTTTCAGAATTGAATCATTTGAACTGTGGTGTTGGAGAAGACTCTTGAGAGTCCCTTGGACTGCAAGGAGATCCAACCAGTCCATTCTGAAGGAGATCAGCCCTGGGATTTCTTTGGAAGGAATGATGCTAAAGCTGAAACTCCAGTGCTTTGGCCACCTCATGCGAAGTGTTGACTCATTGGGAAAGACTTTGATGCTGGGAGGGATTGAGGTCAGGAGGAGAAGGGGAAGACAGAGGATGAGATGGCTGGATGGCATCACTGAGTCGATGGACGTGAATCTGAGTGAACTCCGGGAGTTGGTGATGTACAGCGAGGCCTGGCGTTCTGCGATTCATGATGTTGCAGAGTTGGACACGACTGAGCGACTGAACTGAACTGAACTGAACTTACCCACAGGGAGGCCTGGCGATCTGCGATTCATGGGGTCGCAAAGAGTCGGACTGAGCGACTGAACTGAACTGAACTGAACTTACCCTAATCTAGTCAACAATGTGATCATATACCCTCCACATTTTTCTGTTTCAAACTAAAGAATTAATGACAGATAATAAGATTGTATGATGATGAGTAGACCCAGATTTTTGAGACCTGAAGCTTGAAAAGACAGGGTATGAAAAAGCAAAGATATCACTTTGCAGGCAAAGGTCCGAATTGTCAAAGTTATGATTTTTCTAATAGTTATATACGATTGTGAGATGTGGATGATAAAAAACACTGAGCTCCAAAGAACTGATGCTTTCTAACTGTGGTGCTGGAGAAGACTCTTGAGAATCCTTGGGCAGCATGGAGCTCAAACCTGTCAATCCTAAAGGAAATCAGTCTTGAATATTCATTGGAAGGACTGATGCTGAAGCTGAAGCTCGAATATTTTGGCCACCTAATGCGAAGAACTGGATCATTGGAAAATATCGTGATGCTGGGAAAGATTGAGGGCAGGAGGAGAAGGGAATGACAGAGGATGAGAAGGTTGGATGACATCATTGATTCAATGGACATGAGTTGGAGCAAACTCAGGAGATAGTGAAGGGCAGGTAAGCCTGGCGTGCTGTAGTCCATGGGGTCGCAAAGAATCAGACAGGACTGAGCAACTGAAGAACGAGGACAAAGCTTAAATAATTTGAGGGACATTCTTTAAGAAAAAAAAAATCAGTTGCAATTAAATATATACTCAGGTGGTGCCAGTGTTATAGAATCTGCCTTTAATGCAGAAGACACAAAAGACACAGGTTTGATCCCCAGATTGGGAAGATTCTCTGGAGGAGGAAACGGCAACCCATTTCAGTATTCTTGTCTGCAGAATCCCAGGGACAGAGGAGCCTCGTGGGTTACCGTCCATGGGGTCAAAAAGAGTCAGACATGACTGGGCACTTGCACACACACACACAAGCACAAAAGCTAATAGCTACTCAGAATGATAAAATAACTTGGCAATAAATTACACACTTCAGAAAATACATTAATTAGAAATATGATAAAATTCAGAAAAAAAGAGAATAATTTTATTAATTACCTATCCTATATACTTATGTAATATTTTTAACATGCTTTTTGGCTGCATAGTCAGTGATCTGCACATGTGAAAACTATTTTGTAATACTTTATATACATAGAGTAAGGAGATTAATCATTATCATAGTTTGGTTAGTTCCTGTTATAAAATTTTTGATGATCTCAAAAAATTCATTTAAGTTTTATAATTCACTATTGGTGATGTCATATAAATTTTAGGATTGTTGTCAAATTTTGGAAACATTTATCAAATATTTTTCATATGTCAGATTTAAGATTTCAAGGACATTTTAAGTTTTCCTGTGCAGAGACAACTTTGAAGTAATCTTAGAATTGACAGCACTCATTATCTAATCTGTCACCAATATCTTGTTTTACTGATGGATTTTGAGGTTTTAGTTACTTTTATCAATGTCAGAAATTAATATAAAATCAGCAAGAAATTTTATATTTGTTATAATTCTATTATCTTATTTTTAATTTGAATTTTCTTTAGTACATGCATTTAAGATAAAATGGTATCTTTTATTTGTCTAGGTCAAGAGTCTATAATTTCTCATGAGTTTTATTGAAATATTTCAAATTATCTTTAGACACAGCAGTTAAAATTTCATACTCCAAATCCAACTTCCCCTCAGTTATATCCCACAAATGCAAAGCCGCTCTAGTACCACCTGATAGAAGAGGACATGTGAAGGACAGTTGAAGTGGAAAAAGTCATCATTATAAATTGTGGTTCAATGTGTTAAAATTTTCATATACCTAAATCCATGTGAATGCATTAGGGCCTATAGCAGTGTAAATTAGCTTCATGGTAAATCAGCTTCTGGGTCTGATTAAAAAAAATGTTACCTTAAATGATGAATAGGGATTTACTCTCAAACTGTCAGATGTGTTATATTAATGCTAAAAATATTTTCCTCACATTCCTTGAATTATGACTTTTTTATGATTTCATATGATCTAAGATTTTACAAAAGACACTGATTCTAGGAAAGATTGAAGGCAGGGGGAGAAGGGGATGACAGAGGATGAGATGGTTGGATGGCATCGCCTACTTGATGGACATGAGTTTGAGTAAGCTCCAGGAGTAGGTGATGAACAGGGTAGCCTGGCATGGTGCAGTCCATGGGGTCATAAAGTGTCAGATACGATGGAGTGACTGAACTGATTGAAGATTTTACAACTAAAAGAGACATCAAGATATGGTTTAGGTGTTTACATATAGGCATATAAGTTATTACTAAGCCAACTTTATTGATAAGGCAATGAGGCTCAGGGATTTTGTGGGATTTTTTTCAAGGTCTCTCTCCCTCCCCCACATTCCTTACATCACTGTGAGTTAAGAATTAGACATCAGGACTTATACCTATTAAATCATCTTATGCCAAGGGCATTTCAACCAGGACTCAAGAGCAGAAAAGCTACCACAGCACGAATTTGACTGACTATTTCTATTTCTGATTACAAAATGATAAATATCCATTAGACAATATTAATAAGATAAAACAGCAAAAGGAAGAAAATAAAATGTATTTCAAATCTCAGATACCAGAGATAATCATTATTGGCATGTTATATAGCTTTCCAACATTTGACCTCTTTCCAGGTTTTTATTTTGTAGACAATATTGCAACTGATATACTTGTATAAAGTTTGTTACACATTCATAATTATTTCCTAAGAATAAATTCCTAGATAAATTTTCAAGAGTCTTGATCACATTGTTGTTTCCAAGAAAGACCTCAATCTATATCCCTCATCTACTAAATAAAATTTTCTATATCTCCATGATATTACATGAAACATTTACATTAAAAAGTATATCTAGTCTCTCAGAAATATGGCCACAGAAGATGAAAATGAACATTTCAGAATACTTAGCATTCAGATACACACTATACAGATACTCTGTACATCCAAGGAACTCTTTTGAATCATTCTTGTTATGCTTGGAGTTTATAGATTAAATCATTAAATTAAAATCCACGGGAAAAATAGATAATGAGAGTAGAGTTTCAAGATGTATTAGAAAAATATTGCAGTGATATTTATTTAGGATAATATACTAGGTAATATTACTGTATATTTATGGTGTTTAAATGACAGATGGTTGAAAAGAGTATACCCCGAACATCTGGACTTAGTATGGAAAGAATTATTTCAGTTCAGTTGCTCAGTCAAGTCTGACTCTTTGCAACCCCATGAACTGCAGCATGACAGGCTTCCCTCTCCATCACCAACTCCCGGAGTTTACCCAAACTCATGTCCACTGAGTCAGTGTTGCCATCCAACCATCTCATCCTCTGTCATCCCCTTCTCCTCCTGCCCTCAATCTTTCCCAACATCAGGGTTTTTGCAAATGAGTCACGTCTTCACATCAGGTGGCCAGAATACCAGAGTTTCAGCTTTAACATCAGTCCTTCCAATGAAAACCCAGGACAGATTTCCCCCAGGATGGACTGGTTTGATTTTTTGCAGTCCAAGGGACTCTCAAGAGTCTTCTCCAACACCATAGTTCAAAAACATCGATTCTTCTATGCTCAGCCCTCTTTATAGTCCAACTCTCACATCCATACACGACTACTGGAAAAACCATAGCCTTGACTAGACGGACCTTTGTTGACAAAGTAATGTCTCTGCTTTTTAATAGGCTATCTAGTTTGGTCATAACTTTCCTTCCAAGGAGTAAGTGTCTTCTAATTTCATGACTGCAGTCACCATCTCCAGTGCTTTTGGAGCCCCATAAAATAAAGTCAGCCACTGTTTCCACTGGTTCCTCATCTATTTGCCAGGAAGTGATGGAACCAGATGCCATGATCTTCGTTTTCTGAATGTTGAGCTTTAAGCCAACTTTTTCACTCTCTTCTTTCACTTTCATCTAGAGGCTCTTTAGTTCCTCTTTACTCTCTGCCATAAGGGTGGTGTCATCTGCATATCAGAGGTTATTGATATTTCTCCTGGAAATCTTGATTCCAGCTTGTGCTTCTTCCAGTCCAGCGTTTCTCAGGATATACTCTGCATATAAGTTAAATGAGCAGGGTGACAATATACAGCCTTGATGTATTCCTTTTCCTATTTGGAACCAGTCTGTTGTTTCATGTCCAGTTCTAACTGTTGCTTCCTGACCTGGATACAGATTTCTCAAGAGGCAGATCAGGTGGTCTGGTATTCCCATCTCTTTCAGAATTTTCCACAGTTTCTTGTGATCCACACAGTCAAAGGCTTTGGCATAGTCAATAAAGCAGAAATAGATGTTTTTCTGGAACTTTCTTGCTTTTTCAATGATCCAGCGAATGTTGGCAATTTAATCTCTGGTTCCTCTGCCTTTTCTAAAACCAGCTTGAACATCTGGAAGTTCATGGTTCACATATTGCTGAAGGTTGGCTTGGAGAATTTTGAGCATTATTTTACTAGCGTGTGAGATGAGTGCAATTTTGTGGTAGCTTGAGCATTCTTTGGCATTCCCTTTCTTTGGAATTGGAATGAAAACTGACCTTTTCCAGTCCTGTGGCCACTGCTGAGTTTTCCAAATGTGCTGTCGTATTGACTGCAGTACTTTCACAGCATCATCTTTCAGGATTTGAAACAGCTCAATTGGAATTCCATCACCTCCACTAGCTTTGTTCGTAATGATACTTCCTAAGGCCCACTTGTCCTCACATTCTACGATGTCTGGCTCTAAGTAAGTTATCACACCATCGTGATCATCTGGGTCATGAAGATCTTTTTTGAATCGTTCTTCTTTGTATTCTTGCCATATCCTCTTAATATCTTCTGCTTCTGTTAGGTCCATACCATTTCTGTCCTTTATTGAGCCCATCTTTGAATGAAATGTTCCCTTGGTATCTCTAATTTTCTTGAAGAGATCTTTCCCATTCGGTTGTTTTCCTCTATTTCTTTGCATTGATCACTGAAGAAGACTACTTATCGCTTCTTGCTCTTCTTTGGAACTCTGCATTCAAATGGGCATATCTTTCCTTTTCTCCTTTGCTTTTTTCTTCTCTTCTTTTTACAGAGAAGAAAGTGGGGAAAACCACTAGACCATTCAAAAATGATCTAAATCAAATCCCTTATGATTATATAGTGGAAGTGAGAAACAGATTTAAGGGACTAGATCTGATAGACAGAGTGCCTGATGAACCATGAACGGAGGTTCATAGCATTATGGAGACAGGGATCAAGACCATCCCCAGGAAAAAGAAATGCCTAAAAAGCAAAATGGAAACAATAGTGATGTACAATTTTGGGTGAATATGTAGTGTTCCAACTAAACACTAACTAAGGTTATTGCTTAAATATGAAAGATCTCTCTTTTTCTATCATGTAAGAAAAATTACTTTAAAATTATCTAAAATTCTTAAGAAGTTTATAATGATTATGAAGCAAAGAATGGACTGTAGCTATGTAAACAATTACTCCTAAGATAATATCAGAATAAACTTCAAAATAGAACAAATTTATATGTACCTCCAAATTTTTAGAACTAATACATGAGAAAATTATTTTTGGTAAATTAATTATCATGTGCAAATATCCCTTCAGAGTCATAATTTCATCAAGAAAGCAAGGATAGTAAAAGATGACCTTTTCTACTGCTTAAATAATTTATTAAGTTTAAAAGAGCAAATAGTCTTTAAAGTACTATCCACTTTTATCAGGGCAGAAACATTTTATCAACATAATATTAGGCCACATCTATAGGGGTTTAATAACTAAATTCACTATAAATGCTTTTAGAACAAAGAGCTAGAAAGTACTGTAAGGCCTGACACTGAGCCAACAAATTTTAGCTTTAAAAATGTGGTTAAAAAAAGTATTTAGTTGGCATAGACATATAACTATCAGTCAGTTGATTTCAGTCACTCCGTTGTGTCTGACTCTCTGTGACCCCATGGACTGCAGCACGTCAGGCTTCCCTCTCCATCTCCAACTTTCAGAGCTTGTTCAAATTCATGTCTGTCAAGTCGGTGATGCCATCCAACCATCTCATCCTCTGTCATCCCCTTCTCCTGTTGCCTTCAATCTTTCCCAGCATCAGGGTCTTTCCCAAGGAGTCATTTCTTCCCGTCAGGTGGCCAAAGTACTGGAGTTTCAGCTTCAGCATCAGTTCTTCCAATGAACATTCAAGACTAATTTCCTTTAGGATTCATTGGTTTGATCTTGCAGTCCAAGTGGCTCTCAAGAGTCTTCTCCAACAGCACAGTTCAAAAGCACCAATTCTTCAGTGCTCATCTTTCTTTATAGTCCAATTCTCACATCCATGCATGACTACGGGAAAAACCATAGCTTTGAGTAGATGGACCTTTGTTGGCAATGTAATGTCTCTGCTTTTTAATGTGTTGTCTAGGTTGGTCATAGCTTTTCTTCAAAGGAGCAAGCGTCTTTTAATTTCATGGCTGCAGTCACTATCTGTAGTGATTTTGGAGTTGAAAAAAATCAAGATTAATTAATAATAAATATTGTTAATAAGAAAATAACTTATAGATTACACTTTTTAAGAAAATATGTATTTACAAAACTATGAACCCCATGGGGTACATTTTCCTGTCACTCTGATCTAACCTCTAGGGAATGTTGTTTCTAGTGCTACAGTTTTAATTACATACAATAAAACTGAATCCAGTTAAAAGAATACCACAATGAAGAAAAAAAAAAACTGATGAAAATTTCTGAAATGGTATTTTAAAAATATAAGCACACTCTAAATAAAGAACAAAAGATCCAAACAAATAAATATATCACATTTGATATAGGTGGCTCAGACGGTAAAGCATCTTGCTTACAATGCGAGAGACCTGGGTTCGATCCCTGGGTAAGGAAGATCCTCTGGAGAAGGAAATTGCAACCGACTCCAGTACTGTTGCCTGGAAAATCCCATGGATAGAGCAGCATGGTGGGCTACAGTCCACTGGGCCACAAAGAGTCTGAGCGACTTCACTTCACTTCACTTTAAGAAATTACAGTAACATAATGATGATGATGTCTATAATATAGAATACTTCAGAATAATATATGTATTTTTAATTAAGAAGTGAACAGTGAGAAAACGTGAGTTAAATATAAAACACAGTTAATTAAAAATGGCTGTTAGGGGAAGCAAATAACTCAGATACACTTCCTCTCCTTAAGGAATTTACAGAATAGCTAAGGGGAGCTTTTATCCTGTAAGAATATTTTAATTTATCAGACAGTGCAGAAGAATAGAATATCTCCATAAATACTAAATACATAAATACAGAAGCTTCCCTGGTAGCTCAGTTGGTAAAGAATCTGCCTGCAATGCAGGAGACCCCAGTGCGATTCCTGGGTCAGAAAGATCCAGTGAAGAAGGGATAGGTTACCCACTCCAATATTCTTGGGCTTCCCTTGTGGCTCAGCTGGTAAAGAATTCACCCACAATGCTAGTGTAATATCTAAGAGTTCTTCTAAAATACTTATCACATGTTAAATCATTGGAACTTCAACAATTTACTTAATGGGTACAATTGTTAGACCCATTTTATAGAAGAAGAAACAGAGGCAAGAGAGGTTGGTTATTTTTCCTATGTCTACAAAGCCGGCAAATGACAGACCTGGCATTTCAACCAGTTTTATAACTATGAAGATAGGAGTAAGATCTTTAGAGAGGTGAGAGCAGATATGATCTATCTCTGAAGTATGTCTCTTTGTGTAAAAGAAAAAGTACATTTCCTTTAAAAATGCAGAGATCAAAGTATATATGTACAAATTCACCATCAATTATATCTAAATACAGTTCAATACAGCAACCTGCCCAGTTTCAACTAAGTCAGCAATAAGCTGTCACTGAGGACACAGTAAGAACAATAGACAGATTAGGGTTAAGGACAGGCATATCCCCAATTGAGTTAAACAATAATAATTAATGAACAGCCCGCTAGGCATTTCCCTCCATTTCTTGCCTCCGATTTTTTTCCCTGAAGGTCTGATTTATCTCTCTCACTCTTTAGCATGGTTCAGTTCTCTGTTGCTCTTCATGGCAGAAGATGACACTCCACAGATGTCAAGTTCATAAACCTCATTTCTAATTGTAAAGATGGGAGTAGATAGGGAAAGAAGCTGATTGGTTCAACCTGGTCTAGATTTAGGGCAATCAAATATGACTGGGGACAGGCATTTAACACAAACATGGTTATTGATAGTCCACCTCTGTGGACCAGGGTTTCCAATAAGGGAAGCACTATGAACATTTTATATATATATATATATATATATATATATATATATATATATATATATATATATATATAAACAATCTATGAATATACAGAGGAGCCTGGCAGGCTAGGGTCCATAGGGTTGCAAAGAGTTGGACACAACTGAGCACAATCGTGTCTGACTCTTTGCAACACTTTGGACAATGGAGTGGGTTGCTATGCCCTCCTTTAGCAGATGTTCCTGACCCAGGGTTCAAATCCACATCTCTTACATCTCCTGCATTGGCAGGTAGGTTCTTCACCACTAGCACCACCTGGGAAATCAGGCGGTGCTACATAGTAGGTATTACCATTTATGGCTTCCTGAGTGGCACTAGTGGTGAAGAACCCACATGCCAATGCAGGAGATATAAGAGATGTGGGTTCAATCCCTGGGTCAGGAAGATCTGTTCGAGGAGGGCACAGCAATCCACTCCAGTTTTCTTGCCTGAAGAATCCCACAAACACAGGAGCCTGGTGGGCTACAGATAGGGTCATAAAGAGTCAGACACTACTGAAGTGACTTAGCACTCACACTATCATTTATCTTAAAGGTTTAAGAAAAAATGGGTCTAAAAAACTAAGCAATTTCTCCAAAGTCACAAAGTGGAAATGAGCTTTGGACCCAGGTCCTTATGCTTACAAAACTGTCTTTTCACTATTTTATAAACTCTTCCAAAAGTAAGAATCATTGTTATACAGACAAATTGAGAACTACATAGATTTACTGAAGGTTTAGCTGTGGATAGGAGTCAAAATCCCTGGGTAGGGGAGGTCTTCTGGAGTAGGAAATGACAACCCACTCCAGTATTCTTTCCTGGAAAATTCCATGGACAGAGGAACCTGGCCTGCTACAGTCCATGGAGTAAAAGTAGAATGCATTGCAATGGCATAATGCCTCAGGGTCAAAACAGATCACAACAGAACAAGTATATAAGGTTTCTTGAAGAGAAGTCAGAAACAGAAAAATGACTTAATCATATATTAGTTAGTTCCCAAGCCAGAACTAAATGTAGCTAAATAGGTTTTGTGGCTTTTATGCCTAGTTTTTAAGGCAGTGTCTATGGGATGTCAATAGTCCTGTTCTGTTGAGACATTCATCCAATAAACTCTTACTGAAGAGCGGGAATCTACTCTGGCAGATAGCATTCTAGGTGTTGGGGATACATCAGTGGACCAAACGAAAAAAGTCCCTGGACTCAAGGAACTTACATTTTAGTTGAGGGAGACAAGTGAAAAAACAACTAAATAGTGTGTCAGTTAGTAATGAGTTCTAGGAAGGAAAATTCAGCAGGGTAAAAGACAGTCTACAGTGTTAGTTAGGGTGGAGGGTGGTTAAGGAAGTCCTCTCTAAAGAAGCAAAATTTAAGCATAAAGTAAATGATTTGAGAGAGGAAGTCACACAGATATCTGGTCCTCCATTTGAAAGCCTGCCTCATAGGTGTTCAGATCTTGTGTAAATTGAGGAATTCCAGTTCTGAGGAACACTTGAATCTTTGGGATCTTCTTTCATCAGAATCTTCTCATGGTAGGCTGATTACAAAAATGGCTTGATCCTTCACGTCTCTTTGTGTCCATGCCCTTAGCAGTGTGATTTTACAGTTCCTCCAGAGCCTGTTTCTCCAGTTTTGAAATACGAGCTAGCTTTGCTATTTAATTTGTCCAACAGAATGTGGGCAATGATGGGCCCATTTTGAGTCAAGGTCCAAGAGGCTTCACACACTTGTAATTGTTATTATTATTATTAAAGGATCCCTGTCTCCTTCATAAGAACAAACTTAGGCTGTTCTGCTGGAGGACGTGAGATCCTGTGGAGCAGAGCATTTTCAGCCCAGGTGGCGCTGTGGTTAAAAATGTGACTGCAATGTGGTAGATGTGGGTTCAATCACTGGGTTGGAAAGATCCCCTGGAGTAGGAAATGGCAACCCATTCCAGTATTCTTGCCTGGAGAATTCCATGGGCAGAGGAGCCTAGTGGGCTACAGTCCATGGAGTCGCAAAGAGTTGGACACGACTGAGTACGCACACACACATCTGGCCCCAAATGAGGTCTCATTCATGAAAGAGCGCCACGATCAGCAAAGTTGCTCAGCTGACCGGCACATCCATGAGTGAGCCCTCTTGAGTTCAATCAACGTGAAAACTTCCCAGCCAACAAAATGACTTATGAACAATATTATATGATTATTAATTTGGCCATTCAAAATGGAGTGGTTTGATATGCAGCATTATTATGGCAACAGATAAACTCACTGTTTTAAAAAAAAAATTTAGAGAATAATAACTGTCAGGAGTCAGGGAATCATGATTATTCAAGCTTGCAATGTATGCTTACAATTCAACTTGGGTTACTTTCTCCAGTTTTGAGAGGGGTGTGTGTGTGTGTGTGTGTGTGTGTGTGTGTTAAAAGTGTAAGTGTCATTGGGTGAAGGGCGAGAAACAGAGAGTGAGAGAGAATGTTGGGTGGATCAAAGCGAGTTTACTGTGTGAAAAGTATGTGAACTTGAAATATCTCTTCTTATTGCACATGCCCACATGATGATGTGATGAGTCTATTTATTACACATAGCTCCACAGGCACAAGTTGGTGGAATATGACAAGGGCTTCAAGGGGGTACTTTTGTGTTCTTTCATTTGGGGCTGATCGTGCCCCCATAATCTAGATAAAAGCCCATAACTTCTCATTTTAAATAATACTGCTAGAGATCAAATCTCTCACACTTGCAATACAAAACACATTTAAAAGATGACATGAGCTAAATTACAGCCTTCATTTTCACCCCATCAATCTTGTCAATGTCTGCTGCAATCTCACTTGCACAAAACAATTCCAATTATATTTTATAAAAACACTAAAAATTTCCTAAACTGGCAAAATCCTTCTGATTTTTTCATTTTTATAATGCTGTGTTTTTCTGTGAGCTTCCTATATTTCTGTTTATTCAAACACTAACATTATGTTTTGTGCATAAAGAAATGTTTCTGAACCATCACTAAAATGTATATTTTGAGCTGTGTTTTTCAGTTGTAGGGATGGATTTACACTCATCACTCTCTCCTCTTTTACCCAATGCCCAGGTCTGAGGACTGCTTTCTATAGTCATGGAAATAGAAGAGAAGCAAGTCCTGCCTATGTTAGTACTGTGTCCTCACCAGTTAAGTTCAGCAGTATGTTCTGGCTTTAATTTCAAAAGAATCTCTTCTTGATGTAAGTTTCAAAATAATTTTTTAAACTATTATCACACTCTGACTTAAAATTGATATGCTGGGCTTTTTTATTTTAAGCTCTCCAAATAAAGGTTACAAAAGGATGCTTCAGCAAGCTCATGACTATTTTCTTTAGCAATAGTTGGTATTATCTCCAATTATTTTTCTCTTGGTGAATGAGCCTTTTTGTATAAAAGAGACAAATTTACTAGCTTATAATTAGTTCTAGGGTAATATTTTGTAAAGTGAATAAATTACACTATGCATACTTAATATTACTTATATTTGCAAATTCATCCTTAGTATTGGTGTTAGATGTTTTCATCCAATCATAGATTAGCATAGCAATTATATATATATGTAATATTTATTATTTAAATGTATTTACTTATTTGTACACTGGTTCATTTCAAAATCAAGATTTGAAGTTAGATAATTCAAAGATAAATATGACACTATTAGAATAATACTTCTTTCCTTAATATGTGTTTCTTAAAATGATATTCTCTTGAGATCTGAGAATTTCCAAAAGTGACATTAAGAAAATATTACACACTGTAACAAATGATCATAACACCCACTGGGAAATGCACAAATGTTTACATAAAGAATCTAATTTAAAACACTATGCAAATTTTTAAAGTATTTCTCTTAGCAATTAAAACACATTGACATGATCAATTTATTCTTTATAATAATTGGTATGCTGAAAATCTGTTAGTGTTATATTTAAATAGTGATTCCCCATAGATTATTTGCAGAATATAATCTATTCAGCTCTATAATAAACATTATATTTTGGATCAGAAAACTGTCATCTATGCATTATGCTCATTCAAACTTTTCTCCTTAAACTCCCCTAGAGGACATTCTTCATATCTTAAGTACTCTCTTTTGCATACACTTGTTGATGTATGTTGTCCATACTCCAAAGGAAATTGTGTCTTGAACTTGAAAATGGCTCCTAAGTCATGGTGTTCACATCTACCAGTGATTTCTGCTACACAAATGGGCTATTCAGGTTTGTATTTTCTTAAGAACAATTTTTCTTATCATGTTTCTAGTAACTGTTTAAACTACAGTTGAAGTTACCAGGATAGAAGTACATTTTCTCCCTTCTTATAATACTAAAGCATTGATTTAGCATATGATTTCTTGCCTCATGTGACATTACTTGTAAAGCAGTTTGAGTTCTGCTCTCTGATTCTGGACCAAAAAAAATACACTTGAGTAAGGAAACCTATAGAAATTAAGTCCAAATCTCTGCTTGCAAGAAGTTTTTCAGCAAGTAAAGACAAATTGTGTCTTTTTTGGAGAAGGCTCTTTCTTTTAAAAGCTGAGTATTAATTCATTTCAAGATATCCCAGCAGCTTTTGTAAATTTTATTCATTAGGGACTTGTGATGATTCTGATAGAGGTTAGAAATATACTGTGTGTGTGTGCTCACTTAGTCTTGTCGTACTTTTTGTGACCCCATGAGCTGTAGTCTGACAAACTCCTCTGTCTACAGGATTTCCCAGGCAAGAATACTGGAGTGGGTTGCCAGGTCCTTCACCAAGGGATCTTCCCCACCTAGGGATTAAATCCATGTCTCTTGCATTGCAGGCAGATTCTTTACCATTGCCATACTAGTATCCATAATTAATTACCTGCATATGCAGTTATTTAAGCTTTGGTAGCACAGTGGAGGAGAAAGAGCTTGACTCCACCATTTACAAAATCTGAATCAGAATTATGGACCCGTCACTAATAATCCATGTTTTCTTGGTCAAGTATGACTCTTGCTGAGGCCATGTACCACCTCTAAAAGTGACTCTTACTATTTCAACTACTCTCCACTGGAGTTGTTAGGAGGAGAGAATGGGATAATATATTTAGAAGCTCATTACAATTGGTAAAGGAATGTTGAAATAAAAGCTAATATTTTTTTGAGACAGTTAATATGCTCACTACATATGTGATGCTGAGTCTGCCTATTTCTCTCTTCCACAGAAGTTTTCATTAAGACAACAGCTGAATCCTTTTATACACATTATTTACAATATGACAATACATCAGTGGCAGGAATCTCTAATAATATAGGCTACATTATTTTTAACATTTGTGATTTTGGTGAGATGAAATTTATCCTCACAAGATTACACAGACAGATTCAGAGGAGTGGTAGTTTTCACCTACCTTCTCTTAAATCTAAAGAATGTCATTGACTTAGGAAGGATTTTTGAAAAACAAGAAGATGAGTGTTTGCCAGGCATGGGGTGATAGGAATTTCCTGATAAAAAGCATCAAGTCAAAAGTAAGAAAACTAGGTGAAAGGAGCAGTGAGGTGGACATGGACTGGGCTCAGAGAGTGGGCATAAAAGGAAACACTTCAGGAAGTTTGACATATCCTAATGAAAGAATTTAGTAGAAACAGGTGTGGTTTGAGTGGCAAAAACAAGGAGATGTCACTATAGAGTTGAAGAGAGGATGAATTATCCATTAGGAAAATAGCAGTACAGCCAAAGGCCTCTGAAAGAGAAATAAGTAGGCTTGAAATGGGCATTTTGGAGATTACTTTCTCTAACAGTGGATTATTCTGTTGAAAGAAATAGCTGGAATAAATAATGGCTGAAGTTCAAGTTCCATACTTACAAGTTAATTTGGTACAGCACTCTCACCCCTCCATTCTTATTTTCTTCTTATAGGCTCCTATGTACTACAAAAGCTATTAATGACACAGATGGGTCTCTGCTAATGAAGAAATCTCAAGAGTTACATAAATGCCAGTTCTTAAGCAACAATCAAGGAAAAAGCAGTCTACTTTTAAATAGACCAATATTTAACTGGCTGTTTTCAGTCATCCTATGCCAAGGAAAAATGGAGATCTTGAAAACACAATACTTCTCAGTTTTGATCAAACATGAATCCCTTTCCTCTTCATGCAGTAGCCTTTATACCCAGTGATTACTCAGCTCTCATCACTGGCTGCTGGTGTCAGAAGCTATATCAGCATCTTCAGTGGTAGCTGGATAAAAACTTCTATGTTTATCTTAAGAAAATATCTTTCATGCTACTGTCTTGTTATGCAGTCTGAAAATACATTCTGATTCAACTCTGAAAAGAAGACAGCTTAAATACTTGACAACAATCATATAGTCAAGGAAGGCCATAATTTCTGTTTCAGAAACCGTGTGTGCAAGCTGATTTTTTCCTCTACTGCTAGAGTTTCAGGGCCAGATTTTCAAAAAAGCATTTGTGTGCATAAAATGGGTAATTGCACACACAAATGGGCAATTTTGTACACAATTATCCATTTTGCATACACAATTATAGGCTTCTGAGGGTATAACACATGTACATGAAATTTGGTAAGCAAATCCATTACACCTTCCTTTGAAAATTTGGTCCATATTGCAGGTTTATTGCACAGAAGAAAACTGAGATTCTTCCTGTTTGATAATATAATTGCACACATTACTTTTCTTTGTATCCTGCTTTTTAATCAAGCCCATTAAATTATTAACCCAATCATCCCAACAGCCCTATTATCTATGAATGCTAAATGTTATGACAATCTCATTTTAGAAATTAAGAAATCAAGACACAGAAGTTGGACTTCTCTAAATATTAACCATTTTCCATTTAGGCTTCCTGACAAATAGTTCCCTAGAATCCACTCTCCATCTGCCAGCACAAATGCAAATCTAAAAGAACAATTATTGCAATTGGCAAAGGAATTGAGCATAAATACAAATTTCATTCCCTGTGGTCCAACTAAGCCAAAGTTTACTCACATTTCTGGACTGACAAAAAAACTTACACCATATCTTTTTTTTCAAGCATAGATCAAGTAAGACTGTAAGTCTTAATAGGAGGGCTTGTTCACCTGGGAAATTCCTATGTCTTTGTCAAAACTAGAGAATAAAACATTCACTCACTTCACGGAAGTAAGTTGTGTCTTTAGGTTTGCAGCATGTTTCTCAGAAAGCTGATAAAAGAGGTTTATTTGACTGATAACAGCCTGAATTTTGTGGTTATATGTGTGGCTTTCTCACGAAGCTGAAAGCAGGAATCTTTGTGGCTTTGATAGCAGGGAAAGGAAACAGACACTTGTGAATATTTGTTGTTGTTGCAGTTAACTTATATGCCCTTTCGTATTCCTGCCTGACTTGCTACCTGTCTACCATTTCATTGTGCAGTCTGTGTTGACAGTATTGCATAGACAGGAAGCTCAAGTTGTTTCAGAAAAGAAAAGAATGCTATCAGTCCCTGTGAGGAAAAAAAAGTCAAATTGGCACCTACGATACACAGATTACAATTTGACAGCAACTTTGTATGAAATTTATGGATTGCTTACATTAAGACAAACGAAGTTCCTCTAAAATGGCCTTTAATTGAGGTATTATTGGGCATTAGCAGTAGGAATAGTAGCAGCAGCAAGTGTAGTTGTAACAGTAGCAGTCAAATAGGAGCAATACTGCTAATGACAAACACAGAATTCCCTACTATGTATTTGACTGCTTTCTGTGTGCCACACACTATGGTAGGTATTTTAAATTAATTGTCTCTTGGTGGGAGGGATAAATTAGGAAAATGGATTAACAGATACACACTCTCTATATATAAAATAACAAGGATTGACTGTATAGCACAGGGAACTACATTCAATAACTTGTAATAACATAAATGAAAAGAATCTGAAAAAATTATATATATATATATATATATACACACAATTGAATCACTTTGCTTCATACCTGAAACTAACATAATATTGTAAATTAACTATACTTCAATAAAAATACATGGTCTTTTATAACACAGAGCCTCTGAGAGATAATTTTAATCACTTTGACAGATAAGAAAATGAGAGGCTTAGAAACTGTGGTTATATAGCTAAGTAAGTAGCAGAACTAGGATTAACTTTAGTGCAATCAGATTTTAAAGGATACAGACATAAAAATGGTACAGTTCCATTTCATCTGTTTAATTTTTATTCCTATGCAATTGCAGAGGATAAAAGGGGAACTTTGACAGTTGCTTATTTCTTAAAATGCCATTCATGGGATACCGTTTTTGTAACTCGTGCATTTTAAAGTTCAATCTTGCTAAGTAGTATTAGGTAAAAAAAATACCACCTGTGTTACAAGTCATGAGTTAGAGATCATATTAAACAGAAGGAGGGGCCAGACTTTGAGGCATAATGCTATTTCTTGGTGAAAAGAGTAAATTATTTGACTCAAGATGTGTGTGTGTGTGTGTGTGTGTGTGTGTGTGAGTAATTGTACCAGAAAACGTTAGCCTTCTAAAGTACCTGAGTCTACTAATAGCATTAGTTTCTTCAGTAATATCTAAAGCTGAGAAAGACCTCAGGGAATAAACTGTGTGCTGCTCATTAGTCTTAAACCTTTCATGATGAGCATGTTTATTGGGATATTTAATAATTTGTGTTTCCTTAGAAACTTTCATCTTAGAATCCCAGTGTGCTTTCTAAACATAAATTATCTTAGCACTGCTACTAGGAAGATGTATATGTGCATATGTGGCTCAAATACGCCCCAAATGATGAAATGGTCTACTTTATATCACAAAGTGTGGACAATTCAGTTACAGAAGTCATTCCTTGATTGAATGATTTATTCTAAGCACACATATAAGAACATAATTCAAGAAGAAGGTGTTCCTCAGAAATACATTTCTGTACAGAATTGGCCAACTATATAATCAACAATCACTCTCAAAATACTCTAGATGTCAATCAATTTATCAAACCCAATTCAGATACTCAACAGCTCAGGGAGGATCTTCTTTACTCTGTCACATAATTAAAGTGATCCAGGAAAGCTCTGTGAATAAGTCTAACAAGTTAGAGTTATGTAAAGTAATGTCCATGTACCTGCACACACAAAAGTGATTGTTGTTTAGTTGCTAAGTTGTCTCTGACTCTTTGCGACCCCACAGACGGTAGCTCACCAGGCTCCTCTGTCCATGGTCTTTCCCAGCAGAAATATTGAAGTGGGGTGCTACTGCCTTCTCCAGAGGATCTTCCCAACCCAGGGGTCGAACCTGTGTCTTCTGCTTGGCAGGAAGATTTTTTACCCCTGAGCCACCAGGGAACCCTGCAGCCAAAAGTAGGCAGGGCCTTTTTTGGATCACATTGTTTGGTTAAATATTTCCCCATAGGCCCATATTTACTCAGAAGTTTTATGTCATAGCTCATTTTTCACAAACTCTATCTTCTACTTGTTCATATTAAGAAAGTTTGTTGTATAGTGATCATTTTACTTGGGATGTCTAATAGATTAGAAGGGGCCTATAACTAGGAAGCCTCTATGACATTTGCAAAAATGCAGTGTAGCTACTGTATCTCCAAAGTGAGAACACTTTGTGTTAGTATAAGCAGTAGGAACTGGGGAGTTTGGCTTGACTGAAGTGTTGGAAAATATGTTTTCTTAAATCCTGTAATACAAATTCAAGAGGTAAGAGTTTGCATGCAGATGTTTCATTCCACACCCAAGTTGTTCTTTTGCATGCCAACAGGCACACAGTTATCTTCTTAGCACAAAATTGTGTAATCTTAAGCTATCCTACATACTGAAATATTTACATAGAGTTAAACCCTAGAAGAATATAACTTTAGCCCTTGGTGCACTATTATAAAAGAGTATGCAAGTTAGCACCCAGCTATGCAAAGTACAGTCTGTTTCCTCTGATTTTTTTTTTTTTTTTACCTTCACCAGCCTCCCTTTATGAGGGATATTGTTCAATTTAAAGTGAATGAATTCAGTTTTTTCCTTCTGCCCAGTGCTTCTGCAAACCACCCCTTCTCCATGTAACAATTTCAACTTGGGCAAATTTCTCATCCTCATAATTCCTTTTACATTTCCTTTCCACACAATGTTTCCAGAAGGTAGTTTTCTTCTTAAAGCTTCTACTTTAAGCTTAAAGAAATTTCAGCTTGTTCACATAAAGCACTTTGTTTCATCAAAAAAAGCATCAAGGAAAGACAGCATTCTGAGGGAAGTACAAACTGTCAAGAAATCTTAGAAAAAAGGCTAGTTTACTTAACTTCAGAAAAGGCAATATACAATAGTTTCTGGGGTTTGATAATATTGAGAGCAGCATGCACTCTTATGGTTTAATTCCTTTCAGAAATGAAGAGAATGCTGTTTATTAGGATTTTGCAATGTTTGCAATACTCATGGTTACCACAGATAGTTTCAGTATGCTATTTTTCATTTATACACAAATGGTCCAATTAACAATTGTGATCTTTATTAGAAAACTTTGGAGGAATTTCATGCATCATCAGAATTCAACAGATGATATTCTCATCAGCAAAAAGAGAAGACCTTAACCTAAGGCCAAAAACAAATTATCCAATCACCCATCAGATAGCAGAATGAGAAGATTACTGTGTATTTAAGTGGAACGCATGTATTTTGCAGGCTCACTTGATACAAAATCATGTAGAACAAGACATCACCAAGCTATTTGAAAATGAAATGGTAGTTTACTTATCACTAGGGATCTGGCAGCATTTCTGAACTGGGTGTAATGGTTCAGGATAACCTCTCTTTCTTTAAAAAAAAAAAACTCTCATATCCTGAACAGATTTAAGAATTCTTAAAAATGGACAACACTAGGTTCTTTTCACTGAAAGATATGTTTTTCAAGGTTATAATTTTACCGTGAACATTTGTTTTAGTGGTGGTCTATTTATGAGGAGAAACTAAGGTCAGATGGTTGTGCATCATTAAGAGACAGATGATGAAGGGATGGACGAAATACATTCATCAGCAAAGCAATATAAAAATGAGAGAAAATTAACAAGGGAAAGCATGGGGCAATGGGTGAAAAAACCTCTATGGCATCTCAATCAAAGTCAGATAATATGCTTTGTGATTCTCTCAATTAGCTGTCCTCCTGCCCCCCACCATTTGCCAGCAGAGGCACTCATTTCTCCCTCACCATTTATTCTAATTAAACTAAACTAAAACTTGTGTCTGTTAATAGCCATTCACATTTTCTTGGCTTTTCTGACACTAAGAAAAACCTCTTTAATCTCAGCAGCAGTCCCCTATGCTGCCTGTACTCTAATATGTTCATTTTCAACATGATATGTGGTATTGGGTAGAGCAACAACTTCTGTCCTCCTTCACTGTAACTAGATATCTGTTTTTCTGTACATTGCCCTCAACATTTGCCCTTAATAGTCTATAAATTCAAATAATATTCACTGTGTCTATTGACTTTACTATTACAATCCTGTAAACACACTGAAACTTCTTTATCCTGAAGTCTTGTACATGCTGTTTGGCATGATTTTTACCATTTGCTTTTATTTGAGATGCTTTTTCACATGACGTTGTGAAATAACCATTCTATGTAAGCAGGAGTGTAGAAAAGTGATTATTAAGACACATCAAGTTATTCACCTTTTTCCTCTATGTTATTTATATCCAAGATCTCTCTCCCTCTTAGGGAAAGGTGTCTTTTAGAACATCTTTGGCTAGTAATTCTCTCAATGTTCTTTTTTTTTTTTTTTCTTCTTCAGACTTTTAGAATCATATGTACCAAGTTCAAGCCAAAGTGGAGCATTTCAAATTGAGAAAGACCCCAACAGACGTTAGAGTCTCAGCACCATGAATTTTCCCATGATGGCCAAAGTATGCATAGAAGTGACATTCAGTAATTTAATGATGACAAATCCAAACATATAAGGTAAAATCTCCCCATCTGTGCCTAATCCTTTAGCAAGTGTTCACAATGCAACTGCTACAGGCTTTTCTAGGTCATTTGGCATTATGTGAAAAATCACTGCTCTGACCCCATATGGTGAAGCATCAGTAGCTAAACAGATTGGTAGGGTAGGGTCATAATACACTAGAATACTTGAGGACATCAGTTGCTGCTTAGTCAATTCAAAAGCAGCTTGACATTCTTTTCAACAATGGCACTGTTTATTTTGCTGTAATAGTTGTATCATAAAAAGTAACTGCTATGGGAAGATTTGGTTTAAATTTCTTGATGTAGTTTTATCAGAAACAGAAAGAATATACAGTTCTATACATATATAACATTGATAAAGAATAGAATATATATTGTATACAAAATAAATAGATATGTATATATATATTCATATTTATGTAATGGAAGGCAGAATTGATTAATTAAGCTTTTAGTAACAGGGTCAGAAATTTTTGCTGAAAATACAATTTTTAGACACTCTGTAGAGAAAATGAGTATAGGAAAATAATTTTAAACATTTACACTGTTTTCAGAATGACTATCAAATAACTTTGACTCCATCAATTCCTCTGTAATGAAGGTATAAGTAGATACCAAGCTAAAAGACCATGCTTGAGATTTGATTGACATTCACTTAAGAAAATTAAATCTTTATAAAAATGTGAATATGCTACAGATGGGAGATGAGCTTTCATTACTTGAGTCCTACAGCTCACGCATTCATTCACTCATTATTTTTTCCAAAAATTTTGATTTAATTTGACGTTTTTTGAAAACCTTTTGGCTTCTGGCTATTCACTAGCATGCTCCTCAAATGAGAAATAGTTCATATTGATCTTCTCCTTTTCTAGATTTTCATTATAATTAAAGACAACGGCGGGGGAGGTGGGGGGGGACGGGTCTCAAGAAGGAAGACTTTAACTGGCACTACCAGAATCTCTTTTTGCTGAACAAATTCATTTCAGAACTGTCACCAAACATAAATCCCTGGTATATGAAGTTATGTGAAATTTACATCACTTTATAATTCTGCAATTAGGTTCATTACTTCGGTGTATGTTTAATGGTCCCTATCTAAGAAGACCTTGTGTTATAGCTTGTCACTATGTATTCTTATGCTGACAGTTGTCCAGTCACCCAGTTATGTCTGGCTCTTTGCAACCCCATGGACTGCAGCACGTCAGGCTCCCTGTTCCTCACCATCTCCCAGAGTTTTCCCAAGTTCATGTTCATTGCATTGATGATGCCCTCCAGCCATCTCATCCTCTGACACTCACTTCTCCTTCTGCCCTCAAACTTTGCCAGCATCAGGGACTTTTCTAATGAAACATCTGTCTGCATCAGATGACTAAAATACTCTGTCTTCAAGCTTCAGAATCAGTCTTTCCAGTGAATACTGAGGGTTGATCTCCCTTAAGATTGAATGGTTTGATCTCCTTGCTGTCCAAGGGACCCTCAGGAGTCTTCTCCAGCACCACAGTTCAAAGGTATCAATTCTTTGGCTTTCCGCCTTCTTTATGGTCCAGCTCTCACAACTGTATGTGACTACTGGGAAGATCATAGCCTTGACTACATGGGCCTTTGTCAGCAGACTAATGTCTCTGCTTTTCAACACACTGTCTAGGTTTGTCATCACTTTCCTTTCAAGAAGCAACCATCTTCTGATTTCATGGCTACAATCACCATCCACAGTGATTTTGGAGCCCAATAAGAGGAAATCTGTCATGACTTCCACCTTTTCCCCTTCTATTTGCATGAAGTAATGGGGCCAGATGCCATGATATTAGTTTTCTTAACATTTAATCTTAAGCTGTTTCTTTCACTTTTCTCCTTCACCCTCATCAAGAGGTTGTTTTGTTCCTCTTCACTTTCTGCCATTAGAGTGGTATCGTCTGCATATCTGAGGTTGTTGATATTTCTCCTGCCTATCTTGATTCTGGCTTGAAACTCATCCAGCCCAACATTTCTCATGATGGGCTCTGTGTATAGGTTAATCAAGCAAGATGACAGCAGATAGCCCTATCATACTCCTTTCTATATCTTGAACAAATCAGTTGTTCCATACAGGGTTTTAACTGTTGGTTCCTGATTTGCATACAGGTTTCTCAGGAGACAGGTAAAATGGTCTGATATCCCCATCTCTCTAAGAGCTTTCCACAGTTTGTCATGATCCACACAGTTGAAGGCTTTAGCATATTTAATGAAACAGGGATAGATGTTTTTTTATGAGCCACCTGGGAAGCCCCGAAATTCCCTTGCTTTCTCTATAATCCAGCAAATATTGGTAATTTGATCTCTAGTTCCTCTTCCTTTCTTAAACCCAACTTGGACATCTGGAGGTTCTTGGTTTGCATAATGCTGAAGCCTAGCATGCAAGATTTTAAGCATGACCTTACTAGCATGTGAGATGAGTGCAATCGTCTGATGGTTAGCACATCCTTTAGTACTATCCTTCTTGCAAATTGGGATGAGGATTGACCTTTTCCAGTCTTGTGGCTTCTGCTGGGTCTTCCAGATTTGCTGACATAATGAATGCAAGATCTCGATGGCATCCTCCTTTAGGGATTTGAATAGTTCTGCTGGAATTTCATCGCATCCACTAGCTTTATTAACAGCAGTGCTTCTTAAGGCCCACTTGACTTTGCACTCCAGAATGTCTGGCTCTGGGTGACTAACCACACCATCATAGTAATCCAGTTCATTAAGATCTTTTGTTTTGCATACAGTTCTTCCATGTATTCCTTCCATCTCTTCTTGATCTCTTCAGCATCTGCTAAGTCACTAGGTCTCATTTTAATCCTTTATTGTACTAATCTTTGGGTAGAATGCTCCCTTGATGTTTCCAGTTTTCCTGAAGACATCTCTAGTCTTTCGCATTTTGTTGTTTTCTTCTATTATTAAACATTGTTCATTGAAGAAGGCCTTCTTGTCTCTTCTAGCTATTCTTTGAAACTCCACATGTAATTGGATGTACCTTTCCCTCTCTCCCTTGCTTTTCACTTCTCTTTATTCTTCTGCCATTTGTAAAACCTCCTCGGATAGCCACTTCACTTTTTTGCTTTTCTTTTTCCTTGCTTTTTTGCTTTTCTTTTTCCTTGAGATGGTTTTGTTCACCACCTTTGTTCATACAATATTATGGATGTCTGTCCATAGTTCTGAGGCACACTGTTCTCTAGATCTAGTCCCTTGAATCTATCCATTACTTCTACTGCGAATTCATACAGGATTTTATTTAAGTCATTCCTGTCTGGCCTAGTGTTTTTCCCAATTTTCTTTTGTTTAAGCCTGAATTTTGCTATGAGAAGCTGATGATCTGAGCCACAGTCAGCTCCAGGTCTTGTTTTTGCTGACTACATATAGCTTCTCCGTCTTCAGCTAGAGAGAATATAATCACTTTGAATTCTGTATTGACCATTTGATCATGTCCATGTGTAAAGTCATCTCTTGAGTTGTTGAAAAAGTGTATTTTCTATGACTAGTGCATATTTACTATGCTGACAGTAAATGTACACATGCAACTGATGAAAACAAATGGAGGAAATTGTCAATATCCTCTCCAAAAGCTACCCTTGGAATTTTATTTTTTATGTGAATGAAATAATTAAAAGTAAAAAAAGCCCACAATTATAAAATTCTTGTCTTTACAAATTACTTAAAATACGTGACTGATAAAAATTACTGTCATATATATTTATAGATTATATATGTATATATACATATATATATAAAACACTTTGATTTGTGTGAAAATTTGTTACAAAGAATTAAGTATCATTTTAGGAAAGGATAATAACAGAGAATGTTACAGCTACATACAAATTAAACAAGTTAAGAAATTTCTTCAGGCTACAGCAGCATTGCTTAAGGTAGACCAATCCTCTTACTCATAATCAGAAATTTGGATAAAGTACTAAAAATATATTTGAAAATAACAAACAAATTTTAAGCAAAAAGTATTTGCAGGGTTACAAAGAGAAGACAGTCACAAAGTAAAGGGAGATATTTCTATGGCATTTGCTTTTTCTTACTCTTCTATTCTGGCAAAATGCCAAAACACAGGGCTGCTGCCAAGAGACAGAGAAACAAATACAACTTTTGGCAATCTTATGGGTCAAGAGAGACAAAAATTGAAGTTTGAGTCTCCTTTGAACAGTCTGTAAAAATCTGGTAAGAAAGGAGGTACATCAAACTGAGCCTGCCATACTGCCAGTTTTCCCTTCCTAAACGTTTGCCAAAATTCTTGACTTGTGCAAAGCAAGAGGGTAAGAAACAAGAAGAAAGGTCTGAAGAGCAAAATTAAAACTTCAGAGTATCTTAAGAAGACAGCAATTGCAGTTTACCACCCACCAAGAAGGAAATGCTGCATTGAAACCTCAGCACCTCAGCAATGGGTCCCTGGGGAGGACTTCACCCTAGAAGTAGAAATGATCCAGTGTTGCAGTATATCTTATAAGGCTAATACTAAAACTACAGTAATCCCAGTTCTTGATTGTTGAAGATAATCTGATACCACTATATCTACTTTATAAGCAAAATCTTCACTGTAAGAAAAGAACACCGTGCATGGCCTCAAAAATTTAACGTACACACTATCTAGCATTAAAAATGAAAATAAAACAGAAAATAACAAGAAATTGAATAAAAGAGAACAAATGATACAAATAGATTCACAAATGACTGAGATATTAGAGTTATCAGGTAGAATATGAAATACTTGTTATTAGTATATTCAAGACAATAGGTGATAGAATGAAGAATTTCTCCAGAAAACAGAAGCTTAAGGAAAATACAATAGCAATTCTCAGACCGAAAAATAATTAACAATAAAGTATACCAACAGATTGTATACAGCAGCAGAGACAATTAGTAAACTTGAAAATATCCAGACTGAAGCACAGAGAGAAAAAAGGCATAAAAAATACAGAAGAGATCATAAGACACACACAAATTAAAAATATTTGAATTATGTGCAATTATAATCCCAGAGAAGAAAAAGAGAGCAAGCAGAGAAAGAGAGAATATCCAAGATTCTTTCAAAATGGATTGAAGAAAAAGAAGGAAGCCCTACTTTTTGCAACATGAACGGATTTTGGCGGCATTGTGCTAAGAGAATAAGTTAGACAAAGAAACACAAATGTTATAAG